>NC_092828.1:84822484-85126698 GCF_039878825.1 Excalfactoria chinensis | reverse complement strand
TTCTCCCTGAGTCCAAGGACAACGTGTAAAGGATGAATCCTGTGTTTTATGATGCCTTGTAACAACTGAGAGATGCTGTGGTTCCGGTGGTGCTCATGCTGCTTGGCTCAGCTCCTATTTTCAGCTGAATTCCAAAGCCTTCCCACTGTGCGGGGAGCAGACAGTAGTGCTGGATGTGAGAGCAGCTCCCAGTGCGGGACAGCTGCTGCAGCCTGGCCTGTGCCCATGGCTTGCACATGCTTGCTGTGCTCTGCCAGCTCCATGCTGAGCCCTGCACCTGCCTGAGCCCCGGGCATCCCTCTCTGGGACCAACAGCCCCAAAAGCATTCCATGGGCAGGATGTCACCTCACTTGCACAAACCTCAAATGTAAGCAGCCAAGATCTGCTAAGCAAATGTACCCATCTCCTGCACGAGGCAGAGATTCTTCTGTCTGAAGAATAAAGGACAAAATCCCGTCAGAGCCTGGATCTCTTAAGATCAGTACCTTCTAAGAGGAACACGCTTCATTTGCTTCCCCTCTACTCTTTTTCTGCCTTTTGTTTTAACCCTGGCTTGCCATGAGCCCCCTCTTTGAAGCTCGGTATATCAGGCGGCTGCTCTCTGCTCATTACAGTGGGATTTTGACGCAGTTCTTAATTTGGTTATCTTTAAAATGACAGACTTGGCCCATACAGTCACACTCCACACCTCTCCCTTTGTCAAAGAATCCTATGAGCGTACCGAAGCAAGAAGTGCTTGCAGAGTGACTCCCCAAGCATAAATAGCTCACCAGCCAGAGCAGCACCTGCCATCTTCGATATGTCTTGTGCTTCCCACAAATCACTCGTGTGCGCTGGGTTTGATCACAGCTATTGTTCGTGCTAAGCCTCCTCCTACTCCTATAATCCTCCCATTTGAATAGATGGGATATTCTGCATATGGGAAGGATTCCGGGGATATAAATCGCAGCCAAGTATTCTGTGGACATGACAATGCGTATGTGTGCGTGTTCTGCCAAAGGCAGGGACATGGATGTGTTGACAAACACCACGCGTTCGGAAAGAGCCTCGAGTCACATCCTTTGACTCCTATTGCTTCTTCCAAGGACTTGCGTTGCTTTCCCTACGTGGAAGCTGTGGGGTTGTGCACAAATCAGACAGGATCTGTGGCTTTTGGGGGCCAGTGCTGGGCTATTGCCATGGGGCAGGGTCAGTATTTGATAGAGCAGTGCACACAGAATATCCTGATGGCTCATTACAAATGGTGAGAGTTTGGTCTTTTCCTTTGCTTCAGCAGTGCTATCGATCCTATCAGCTGGACAGAATACATTCAATACCATCTTTGGCTTTGGGAACTCTGTGCAGCCCCTGAATTCTTCTCTCCCTGAGAGGAGGTGAAGATGTCAGTTGTTCCCACGCTGAGGCAGCAGCACAGGGCAGTCAGCAGTTACACCTCTTGGTTCTGTTGTTTTTCTCTTTTCAAACCAGCTCTGACTGTAAGTTTCTTCCATAACTTCAGGTTTATGGCAGACATTTTCACCTTAAAAATGCACTGTATTCTCCAACACTGAATGAAACTCAGCAGTAAGACTGTTCTGCCCTCAGATAGGTTTTAGAGGCATTTGCTTTTTTTGCTTGTTTTTAGAATATAAAAACTGTTTCTTTTGAATAGATTTTAATCGCCCGAAACCATTAGATGGCAAAAAAGAAGAGGTGGTTTTGCTGAGCCTTACAAGCAGCTTTAGATGCATAGTTACACATCTTTATATGCTTTGCAACCAACAGCAACAACAACAAAACCCAGTTTACTTCTTTGGGATATACGAAGATCTGAGTTTGCCTGTTGACGTGATGTATTCAGATCATTTGGCATTTGCTTAGCAGCTCAGAGGAGCATGGATTTTATTGAACACGCTGTTTGAGCACACCACTGCTCCTATTGTTGCATTTTCCTTCTCGTACAGCCAAGGTCATTTTTATATGCCATTGCCTCTTAGTGCTGAAAGGGAAGGCATATGCATGGGTTGCCCATCCTGGTGCTGTGTTCTCTGCCATACCCACAGTGGCTTGGGGCGCTTGGGGGAGAGCTTACACCGGCTGCTATTTAAATCAGCAGCAGATGTGTCCGTACGGGTGTGACGTTCCTCAAGATGTCTCAGGGAGCCTGAAGTTTATAAAGGGCTCCTCTTCTGCCTCCTGCTAATTTTAGACTGGGAGTGTTTACAAACAGAGCAGCATTTGTCTCTGCTCCTGATCCAGAAGGATTTCAGCCCCATCCCCGCTGGCATATTCCCCATACAAAACAGCGGTAGCTATTTAAAGATGCTGGGGGAGCATTCAGATTGGAGGCACGGAACGCCAAATCTCGTGGCTGTAAATAATGTATTGGCAGTTATTACAACGCAACCAGAAGGTAGGCAGGATACACGCCAAGGAACAACCTTAGGGGAGAGAAATGAGGAGCTGGGAACTGAGCTCAAAGGCATTTCGCTCCAAGGCCCCCAGTAACAGCTCTGAAAAAGACCAAAGCAGAACAGCATGGGAAGAAGTGAAATCGTAGCTATGTCTGACAGCTGTCACCAGCATTGATCTGGGGTGCAGTCCTGCTCCAATCAGAGTGCCAGCTGCTGTAGTGTGCCAGTTAGTGCATATTTCCTGGTCCTAATGGACATTGTGCTTCTCGTTGAAGACCAAGCTCTAGCTAGTGAACCACCAACACAGCCAGCCTTCGGGCGGTGGGAATGGCATGGGTTGTGCAGACTCAAACAAACCTCAGAAACAAAAGGGAAAAGTCTTTCTCCCCTTCTTTTGCTTGAGCTCACCTGTGGCACTGTGTCTGTCACTCAGATCACACCTGGTTCACCCACAGGGAAGCCCAGCTGGAGCCCCATGGGGGTTAGGAGGTAGCTCTGAACCCAGAGAAGCCTCAGAGCAGCAGACCTTATTTTCTGGCTACACAATTGAGCACTGCTTGGCGCATAAGGGTGTGCTTAAAGAAAAAGTCAGGCATGAAAAAAAACCTGACATCCTATGATATCATTGCATATGCAAGCCTGCAATAACGTTAGAGCTCTCCTTGGCAGGTTTCCTTCCCAATATTGCTGTGTGTTCTTTTCCTGCTGTTACTCTGTCAGCTTTCTGTGTCTGAAACTCTGGTGTAACTCAGGGGTGGCTCAGACCAACCCCGTAATGCTCGTCACAGTGTTGCCTGTCTGTTATTGAGGTGACTCCAGGTTTCCAACGTCAGCTACCCCCCCTGCACTGAGACTTGATGTCCACCTGCTCTGTTATCCTGCGAGTTTCTATCTGGATTTCAGTTTCCGCTTCTGGTATCATACACACTTTGGCTCCCAGCCTCCTCTTCTACAAATGCTGCTTTCTCACAGCTCCACAAAGGCTGGGGGAGATCAGTGCTGGTGCCAGGCTGCAGCTTGGCGTAGTTGAACATCAAAGCTCCTGCACCAGCTCAGCTTCAAAACCTTTCAAGTTTTAAGACTCAACCAAGTAGCAAAAAGAGTTGTAATGGGAAAGCTTCAATGCACAGAGTGACGGGCTCTCTGAAGAAGGGCATTTTCCTCTTTACGTGGAAGAGGTAGTGAGCAATAGCCAGACTTTGAATTGTGCTTATTACATTCATGAGGGGTGAGGGACTGTCTTTACCCTTTGCCTTGTGCTATGAATAGCAAAAGAACCGCTCCTGTGCCTTTCATCTTTATGCTTCCTATGGCAAACCCTTTGTGAGCCTTGGGCAAAAATCTTTTCTGACACCAGGGCGCTTGGCTGCAGATCTGGTTCTGAAAGCTTCTCCCTTCTCTTCCACTCCACCTGCAAAAGATCAGTGGGTGGGTCTGTAACAAAAGCCATGGGGCAATAACTCTAAACTGACTGCATGCCCCACTGCATTCCCTGGAGAGGAAAAGAACTGCTTGGCATTTTTGTGAGGTCTGAACTGTTCACCAGCTTTGTGCATGGGTTTGCCTTCTTGCAAACTTCAAGGCTACAGAGGTGAAGGTAAGGAACGTGGCTGCGTATCTCATGGCTACGTGTGTGCCTGCTGCAAGTGATGGCTGATCTCAGGGCTTTCTAACCTCAGCAGTAGTGTGAAGAGGCTTCATATGAAACCCTGCATCTTTAAATGTACCTCTGACAGCACAGGGTCAGGAGCTCCATTTGTTTGGCTGCCTGGTGCCCGAAGCCACGCAGGGCTTCAGCCTGTGCTGCAGGTGCTGGCTTTGCAGAGAAGTGATAGAAAGCAATCAGGGCCCTTTATTGCATTCTCCAATTGCAGCATTGCTACCTCCTGTACCTATTTTCATTAGCTGGGAGGAAAGCCCCGAGTTTTCATATAAGACCATTAAACAACTACTCTTTGGGCTTTTTGAGAGTTGTGAGAGGAATTTGTTTGGGTTTATTTTGTTTCTACTTAAACATGAAAACGAATATCCCGCTCTGTTAGTGAAATGTGTATCTGCAAACTGTGAACATCCTGCTTAGTAGATGTACTGAAGACCTTCAAGCTTGGTCTATTTTAGACTTTCAGACTGGAAGACTTTGATCTCCAGGACTAAAGGCCTCCCACCAGCCTGGTGCTCCATACAGGATTTGCTCTGAATTTCTCCAGACTTGATCAGCCATCAGGGTTGTTACACAGCAATGTGGGATGTGCCATTTCCCAGGTGCTGAGCACATTCCTCAGCCTGGAGGAGCCATCCAAAGGGCTGGGGTCGCAGCTCAGAATGCTTGATGCCCATTAATTTTAATTGAAATGATTCATGGTAAATAGGTGAGAGATTCACCATGTGAGTATGATCATTATCCCTCACCACAAGTGTCTGCTCAGGGCTTCTCTGTTTATCAGACTGAATTATTTAGAGAAATTAAACTGCAATCTCCATACTATCCATTAGCTGGAACTCTATTTGCATAGAGCAGTTACGTTTTGGCAAACAAAAAGAGGAATATTCTGCACAGCAAGCTTTCTGCCAAAAAAGAGCTCCTCTGTGTAGCGTGTAAGACTGCATAGGAATAGGAGTGGTGAAAATAAGATAGGAACCAATAGACATCCATTAGAACAGGGATGTGCCTGCTAGAGAATAGGGTACGTTGGCCTGATGTTTAGTATTTCTCTTGTCTATAAATCCTGTTGGTTCTTTCGGTTAAAACACACAGCTGGCAGTGAGGAACTTTGCCCTTGAATTCCAGTTGCAATAGCAGCAGCCCAGGCAGTGGGGATGTGTAATAGATTTATTTGGACCCACTTTACAGACACCGTTACCATGAAGTGGCAACAAAACGTCATCACTTCTTTTATAGAAAGCAATAAATGGCTCTGGATGCCAGTATAAATTAAAAACGTCATTTGAAATGAAGTACGTGTATTTGTGAGACTCTGTCATGCCTGGAGTCTTAAATGTAAGGCCTGATCCTGCTGTACCCGAATGCAGCGAGAGTTTTACATTGGATTTAACTGGGAGCATACTAGAAACCATTATAACAAAGCTAAGTTAATCTTGCTGGACTGCTTTAAAGGCATGAAGTAAAATTCCCGCTGTTTAAAGCAGCAGAATCTGGACCTCCTACAACCCAAAGCCTTCAGAAAAGAGAAAAATACTACTTAAGAATAAGGCAAAGAACCATGGGAACAAACACCCCTACCACAGCTTTGTGAGGTCCAGAGTCCCTCAGGGACAGATGTCTCTAAAGGCATTTTACTAGTGCAGGAAAGTATCTGTGTGCCTTAAGGATGAGTTTTATGGGCAAATCATTCTGTTATTGGACATTAAAATGGTTATGTTGTGCAAAAGCCCTCAGGATGTAGAGATTCAGACTGTAAATGATCCCCAACTTCTGGGGGATAAAAGCTCGGCACAGCTCTGCATGGCACGGCTCTGCTGTGCTGCTTTCAGAGAGCAGCCCTGAGCCGGGATCACTCAGAGAGCCCAGACACGACCTGCTGCTGCATCTCTCTGCTGAGAAAGCCTCGTGTTTCACTTCACACTTGGGGCTGGGAGACCACGCTGTGCTTGGGGCAATCACGTCGTCCCCCCGGCTAGGAGAGTTCAGGCACCTTAAAAGGGACTGTGCTTCCACTTGTTGGTGCTGCACCTCTGGCTTCTTGCCACTCAGCTGAGATGACTCCATTACAGTCTTAGGAGGAGCATGAAAGGTAATTAGAGACATTGAGTATATCTGGCTTTTAATCAGGCTCCCCCCACCAAAGACAGACTTGAATGTAAGCCTTCCCCAGCCACTGAGGTGGGCAGGGGTGCCTGCACAGCATTTGCACAGACCTTTCCATATCAATCTTCACAAAACCCTCTTCCTCTGGGTATCTCATTTATTGGGAGGCCCAGCAACAGTTTCATATTCAGAAGCCCAAGGAGTGCCGTTAGTGTGGAATACAATCTCAGTGTAAGAGCCGTGGATGGGTATGTTTGTGCATCAGCTTAGCTGAGGTAGCAGCTTGTTGTATGAGTTCTGTCATCACAGCATCTGCATGCTTCTCAGCTTCCAGTGTTATGATTGTAAAGCAATGAGGTGATGCTTTTCCCCTTCTGTAGGTGGGAAAGAGATGTACAGAGATACTAAGCCCAGATTCATGCTTCAATCTTTGTGAGTTGGCTCCAGTTTTGCTGCAGAGCCAGACCATTTGTCAGACCTCACATCCAGAAATGCCCACAGCAAAGCACAGAACTGAGGGGGGAATCTGAAGACTTTCATATGCCATCCCCAAACACCCTCTCCTCTGGAACACATGAGCCATCAAGGTAGCTCTAAAAGTAAAGGCTGAGCAAACTGCATCCAGGCTGCAATAAACCTTTACGCCAAGCCCTGGACATTTTGCATGCACCACACCATATTTTATTACTGATTTAATTGACACTTGTAAGCCTCACAGACCAGTGAGGGGAAAAACGAGCTCATTTCAGAGCAGCAGGGTGAGCTCGCTCTGCCCACCAGTGGGAACGTGAGCTGTTATCTCCTTCCAGTGCTTGGTTTCAGTATATAGGCCTTGTTTGGTCAATGTAAAATGTAAAGACCTGGGACCACAAGTGCTGGAGGTGCGCTGCCCAAGGGCTCTGTTCTGTGCTTGGAGTATTACTTAGGGAAGAGTCATCAGCGTGAGCATTAAACGAGCAGTTTTGCTCCTGCCTCTTCAGCCTTAGCTCCCACAGCTCCGATTGCCCTGTTCACACCCTGACTCCGCCATCACACCTGGCCCAGCACCACCTGCAGGAGGTGATGTCGGAGCTGTGGGGCTCAGCATTGCCTTCCCCACGTGCTGCCCTGCGGGATGGCCGCGCTGTGCAGGGGGTAGGGCCGGCCCCGTCGTAAGCCGATCTGCCCTCAGCTGTCCGCGGCGCTGTAGCGGAGCGAAGGGAGGGTGAAAGGGAAAGAATTCGGCTCGCCTAAAAATAGCGGCCGAGCAGCCCTGTTGGTGCCGCAGCCCGGGCTGGAGACCCCCACATGGGGCTGCACTTAGGGGAGGATCGCTTCTCCTGCCGTCGGGGCGGGGTAGTTAGGGAGCGCCCTGCCATTCCACCGGCCTTGCTAGGCTCTGCCGCGTCTCCACGTTGGTTTCGCCACGTTGGAGCAGCTGGGGCACGTCAGGCTGCCCTGGGCGTTTCGAGACTCTCCCTTCCCAGCACTTTATTTTGGGCACTCCAAGGAATTGCATCGGGTTTCCCCAGGCCGCTCTCCCCGAGGGGCAGAGGGTGCAAGGTGTGGAGCCGTGCTCCTTTCCCCCCCAACGACGACCTCTTTTCAAAGAAGCTTTGCCCCACCCTGCCGGAGAGAATGGGGCGGAGGCCTTTTATTCCCTTAAGCTATTGGGGGGTCTTTTGCTCCTTTCGGAGAGGAGCAGGGAGGAGAGCCCCATCCGACAGAGCGGGTCCCCATTTGCACTCCGGCTCACCCTCCACCCCCCTGTCCCTCGTCGCCCTCTCTTGGTTTTTCTGTCCCCTTTGAACAGCAACAGGCTGTCGGGCTGCGGCCCGAAGCCTCTCCGTGGTGGGATGGGGGTTTAGAGGGTCTCCCCAGTGGTGGGGGCCGGATCTGTGTCACTCCTACCCCCCCCGGAACCAGAGCACCGTCCCAGAGCTGGGGGGCAGGAGGGATGCTTCTTGTTCCCCCACCTCCCCCACTGGGGGCTCGGGATGGGAGATGGGGAGAGGGTGCTGGGAGCGGGGTTTGGAGGGGGGGCAGCTCCGGTTCCTTGCTGTAAACCTGCCGCCTGCAGTGCCGAATGCTCGCATCCTCCTCCTCCCATCCGTGGCTGCAGCTCTGCTGCTCCATCCCATTATTGTTAGGGGAGGATGCGAGCAAAAAACAAAACCCAACCCAAAAGCCAACACACACCCAAGCAAACCACCCAGGCGCTCCCCCTCCCCCCCCTCCCGGCTCTCACACCCCCCCCCTTTCGCTGATCGGTGGCACTCCCAGGACCGGCTGCGCTTCCCTGGCCCTGGGGAGGGGAGACAGAGACGGAGAGAGGCGGGGGAGGAGGAGGAGGGGGCCGGGGCCAGGCAGTCACACACAGGGAAAATCGCTTTTGTCTCCGGCACGGCGAGCGGCGCAGGGGCTCGGTGCTGCGGCTGCCGGAGCCCCCCGCTCCGCTCAGCGCCCGCTCCGCTCCCGCACCACCGCGGCGGCACCGCGCCGTGGAGCGGGCAGCTCGCCGCCTCCTCTCTTCCTATTATTATTGTCTTTTTCTCCTTTTTTTTCCCTCCTCTCGCTCTCTCTCTCTCCACCTCCTTTTCCGTCCGTGTGATTTCTGCCTTTTCGGCGTACAGAGGATCCCCCCCCCGCTCCTGCACGCACGCTGCCCCCCGCCCGAGGTTTCTCTGGGTCCAGCCGGAATCCGCGAAGCTCCCGGGGATTTTCCCACCCAAGCTGGGGTCTATGAGTGGGAAGGTGATCAAGCCCAAAGAAGAGAAAGATGCTTCCAAGGGTAAGGCAGGCGCAGCCGCTCCGCTCCCCAGCATGTTCCCCGGCCCGACCGCGGACAGCCCGACCTTACCGCTGGGTGGGGGGCATCGCTTCGGCTGCAAGTCCGTACTTTGGGGGACCCCCCCTTCCTCGCTCGTGGCATGGATGAGGGAGCGGTGCCCGGCGTGCGGGGCGCTGAGTGGGGGGGCGGCCCGGCTCAATGCGGCACGAAAGTGCGTGTCCCCCCCCCACCCCCCATCCCTCCTCGCAAACCGCGCTGGGAGATCTCTATGGAGACGGGGGGCAAAGACTGTATGCGGACCCCCCTGCCCCGCTCCAAGTGTGGGGGGGGGACACACACACACAGGTGGCTCTGCCCCGCAGCCCCCGCGGCGCCGCAGCGCTCAAGGCCGTGGGATTGCGCTTTGGGGCAGTGCGTGTGTGCGGGGTTGGCACCCCAGGAGTAGTTCTTTCCCCCGTGCGTTGGGAGGAACGTGCGTGGCGATGTGGCTGCTGCTGCTGCTGCTGGGACAGCCGGCCGAAGGGCAAGCTCTTGGCATGAGGGAAAACAGCAGTTCCTCACTTCTTTGCTTTATGAAAAGGAACACACTGCCGTCATTTACTTTCTTGCAGTCTGGGCAGCCAAACCCAAACGATCCATCCTTTTAGTTCTTCCTAGTTAATTTGATCTTTAAAAAACACAACAAACTTCAGAGTTTCTTCATCCTGGAAGTTGGTGCTGAGCACCTTTTGTACGCTTCTTCTTTAACCCCGTCTTTCTCCTTCAGCTACGTCTTGTTGAGACCCTTGTCATCTTCACCAGACTTTTCCTTATTCAATTGCATATAAATAGCAAAGCCCACCATGCAGATGCATGGCGAAAACCTCCCATTTTCCAACTCTGTTTGTCTTTTAAGTTACTTTCTTTGATGTTGAGTAGCTGACGTCTTTGGGTTTGAAATTGCCTGTGTGCAGCCCTTTGACACGTGTGTTTCCAATCGCGCGGGCAGTTGTATGTGCTGCTGCTGAGGCAGTAAGGAGCGAGATGTGCAGGTGGTGATGGGAGGTGTGTATCCTGGGAATGCTTGGGGAAGAACTGTCGGTGCTGATACTGCTTGCAAGAGATGGATGTGCTGCTTTGAAGGCAGCAAGAAGAACTTTTTCTGTCGCCACAGAGTAGGGACTTGCATGAGATAGCACAGGAGGAATCCCATCTTGCATGATATGCAAGGTGATTTTAATACCTGCTGTGAACATGAGTTTTCAGGGCTGGGTTTGCACAATAGGCATTGAGCTTTGTTAGTGAGAGCAGTGTGGGCCTTCTTCCCTCGAGGAGCTTGGGCTGGGGCTGTGCATCTGTACATCTGCACAACTCAGAGGGTCGCGTTCTGTCCTGAAACGAGGAGCTGCTTTCTGCTGGCTGTTGTGTGGCATTTTCTACCACCTGCTTTTGGGTGGGTCTGTGTCAAGGAGCTTGATCAGTGCAGAGCCCTGGGAGGCTGTGTATTTTGGTAGAAAACAGCACCATGGTGCATGCAGTGACTCCTCACCCTGGATGTTTTCAGTGGGATTATATCACACAGAGCCTGTGGTGGCTTTAGAGGGTTGTGCGGTGTAACAGAAGGTCCAAAACCTGCTTTGAAAAGGGATAGCTCTGGTGGCGTTTTTCTCTTAGACCTAACTTCATTCTGAGTCCTGCCTGGAAAATCCCATGAGGGCTGATCTGCTCCAAACTTGGCAGCTGTGAAAGCTCCGCACAGCCTTTGGGTTGATGTTCTGCAGCCAGGGATGCCTGCCTTTCCATGTAAATTCCTTCTGAGCTGTGGAGCTGTTGTGTGAAGCTGCCCTGAGGGCCAGGTAGGGGGTCTATCCCCACATCTCCCCCCAGAAGCCTTTGTTTTGCAGTTGGAGAACAGTACATCCAGTGTACCCAAATGTTTCGGTATGTGTCAACCTGATCTGTTTTGAATGCAGTTTTGGTAACCTCTTGCTTAGATGAGAAGCACAGGGGCAGCAGGAGAATGTAGGGCACTGGCAAGTGAGCCGAGATGCTGCAGTCCTCTTTGGACTTTGGATCCGGGCCGTAAAGAGCTCGTGCTGCCCAGCATTGCAGCCAAACTCTTTCCAGAGGCTGTTTTGCAATTTGTGGGGCTCCTCCAAGAAAAGCCAAGGGACGGCAGAGAGGATCTGAAACGAAATCTGAGGAATGGATTCGTCTGCATTTGGCTTCCTTTTCCCCAATTGGATTATGTGCTATCGTCTCCCCCCCCCCCAGCAGGGCAGACACGGGCAGGTCCCTTCCAGACACTTTGTTGTCACTGCGAGGAAGTTGGGTGGCTCTGCCCAGAAGTCTGATAACCTCAGCCAGAAACAGTGACAAAATACAGACTGTGTTTCCTTCTCCAAAAAGCAGAATGGGAGGAGTATTTTCCAAGCTGATAGCTCTAATGGGAGAAAAGTCTATTGAAATAGTGACAGTAAGGGTGAAGACTTTGGAAATACAGGTACTGTTCTAATTTAGTGACGGGAGAAAACAAAGCGCTTAAAGGAATCACCTGGCAGGAAAAATAGAAGTCAGAATTTTGACATATCTATTACTGCTCTTCCTGGCTTTATGGGAACGGAGTATAATGCAGCTCATGATTGAAAGGTCTGGAGAAAAGCTGACAAAAATAAAGAAGCTGAGCTCAACAGTTATATTTCTACGGTACTGAATCATGGGAAAGCAACTTACTTGAGGGGCTGAAGACGAGCAGCACGGAGGCAATGTGTAAGCTGACCACGTCTTGGTCTGAGGCCACGGGATCAAAATTAGCAGCAAGTGCAGAGCGGCACAGGAAGGGGGGGAAGGGAGCACAGTGTTGGTGCGCTGGGAGCTCTGGTGGGAGGCTTGATCAGAAGTTTGGGTGTCAGTGCTTTTGCATCCCAGACCACAACCACCAACAGCAAAATGACTGACAGCCCTTCACTGGTCACAGTCTGATGTATGAAGCGGAGTCTCTCTGGGTTTGCCCTCTGCATCAGGACTTGTGTCGGTGCTGTAAGCGTTTAACGTTGCTGAGGAATGAGTAGTTAAACTCAGAACTGTTTTTTTTCTTTGCTTCCCATGATGAAGACATCTCTGTGTCTCCTGTCTGAAGTCTGAGATTGCAGATCCCCTTTGAATAGATGCCTGCATCGCCCACTGGGAAGTGACAGCCAAAATCTGCAGTGCGACCCACCCCATCCTGGATATTAACACTGTGGGTTACAATAGCTACTCAGCTCTTGGCTGAGGTCCTGATCCATTCAAAATTCCCAGTGACACCAGTGGGAGTTCTCAGTGTCTGCCTGTGGCATTGCCTCTGATTAGTGGGTGGTTGTTAATGTGCCCATGCTTGGAATATTTACAGTAGCTACCTCCTGTTATGACTCATTATCTTTAACTGGTTTTGGTTCCCCAAACTACAGTAACTCACTGTAAAAGGTATCATCCTTCCCTCTAATTCCCCAGACGGTGTTCCCTGACATCTGTTGGTAAAACACCAGCAATTAGAAAATGGACACTGCTTTTGTGATGAGGAAGCCAGTGTGTTCCTGCCAATGCTTTCTAACTGATTTCAGTGCTAGCTGAAGAAATCCACAGTAAGGCAACCCTTTCAGGCACAAGATCCAAGCCTTGCGGTTTGTGATGTTGTCAGTTCTCATACAGCTGCCGCTCCATGGCAAACTGCTCGTCTGCTCCTAGAGGTAGTAATAGATAGGCATCTCTTTTTTTTCTGGTTTCTAGAGGATGATTTAATAACAGTTGCTTCTTGGTGGATATAAAATCCCATCTTCAAAGGAAAAGCTCCCAAGCAGGTGAAGGCTGGGTGATGCAGAGCTCTATGGGGTGTCCACATGGGGTGGATAGCAGCATCCACAGCAGATGCGTACAGAGCTGTATGGCTCAGATTTCTGGCTTCTCTGGTCTGTGGCCACCCACAGGATGCTGGAGACTTGTCATTAAATGTATTTGTGCCATTTTAACTGTGATTTCCTGCAAGGCAATGGTCCTACCCCTACGCTTTGGGAATTCAGTGCTGTAGTGCAGTCTTGGGTCAAATTAGTGATAATTTTCTTCTTCTGTTCCTCATTGTGTGTTATTACTGTAGTGTACTGGGGGAAGGAGATGGTTCCAGAGCTGTTTGTATGAGCTGCTTCCTCAGGAGCAGAGATGTGGCAAATCCTGTTCCTCAGTCTCTTCCTGCAGGCAGTGAGCAGAGGCTGTCATAAAATCCTCAGTGCAAACAAAACATCTGTAAGTCTGGGAGGAAGACTTTCTCATCTTAAAGAACCTATGGCCAAGTATTTTCAGACCAGGATCTCTATGCGTGTTAATATATATCGGAGAGGAATTGCTCCGTTGATTGCCCTGAGATTAGAGGTGCATGTGATGTGTACAGTTTGGCTGTGGATATATTTAGGGATTCAGCAATTCCACATCTGTTTGGTGGGACCGAAGCTTTCTCTTTTAGCTGAGCCTGGCTTTAGAGTCTCCATGCCCCAAGTGTTCTTGCATCAGTTAAATCTGGTGTCCTAAAAAGATGCCCTGCTGCTCCCAAACTCTCACCTTGGTCAAGCTGTCATGAAAATAGGTACGTTAGGAAGACTAAAGTGAAATAATGAAAGGAGTGCGTTGGTTACTTTTTTTCCCCCTGTTTTCTTTATTTCTGGTGGTGACACGCGTGAAGGGCTTCATTGTTGTTTGATTTCTTGCTCAATATTTGCATTGTTTTGCTGAGAGGGATGAAGCCGAAAATAATTTGAATTGCACCCTCGGGCAGGTAACAATCCAGTCCTCACAAGGAGCGTAAAGCGAGACTGCTCTTCACTTAATTAGTTTTGTGGGAGCAGTGTGCAAGGTCAGTGCTAAAGGAAGGAAGGGCTGGCACGGGCTGAACGCTGCTTGCGTTGTCTGAATAATTAGAGCATCCTTGTGAGGTGGGAGGGAGCAGAGGGACTGAACTGAAGTGGGAAGAGGAGATGCTCCTGAAATAGCACCGGTCTGCGATGCATCATGCATGCGCTGCTCGAGATCAGCTAAATTCAAACCAGCGGTGGTTCATTACCTTTGATGCCGCTGTTGTGACTGCAGCTAAAATGAAGGTGTATTTATAGAGATTGCTCCATGGCCCAAGTAATCTCTGGGTGATTTTCAGCTCAGGCTCGGCGTAACTTTGTCAATTGCTTTAAGAATGAGCTGTTTAACCTGCACTTGGTGTTTCTGATAACGTGTTCTTTAAACTGTTGACTGCTTTAGGACAAATTTGGTTTGCTTTAGCGGGATCAGATCAAACTTGTGCATCGTGTAATGCTCATCTGATGTGAGTAGTCTGTGAGCTGGCTTTTGTAAAGCGACTGCTTCGTCTCTGTGCATGGTCTGTAGTCACCAACACAGGGAATTCAGTGGCACTGCTGAACTGTCTCCACGTTTAAGCTTTAACAACCGAGGCTGGCAGAGGAGATGCTGACTTATATCAGCAGTAGAGAAAGTATCTGTGGGATTGTCTCTCCAGCCTTCCAGCTCCTCAGAACACTGTGCCAGAGAGGTGACTGTGTTGGGGTGACCCTGGCTGGGTGGGCTCCCACCTACCTGTGTTGGATGGGGAGAAAAGGAGGTGGAAAAGCTTGTGGGATGAGGTGGTAAGACAAGGGAGACGGCTTACCAGGGCCTGTCACAAGCAAAGGACTTGGAAAGTTAAGGCAACTTGTTGTCAATTAAAGCGGAGTTGGATGGTGAGAAACAGTGAGGAAAGTATTTCTGACTTCTACAAAGTGAAGGGAAAAATTGGAGGATGTCTTCTGCGTGAAAGAAGAAAGATATAATGGAGAGAAAATGAGAGGGTCAGAAAGGAAATGAGGAGAGGGATAGCAGAGAGCAGCTGTGAGTGCTCTCCATCCTGCTCTACTCTCAGTCACATAGTGCTGGAATCACGGGCATATTCTGTTCAGGTAGCTCAGGCTGGACTTCCCCATGTTGTCAGTGTGCTGTCAGTTCACTTAACACAGGAAATGTTTGTTCTTTGGGTTCTGTTCCAGCTAGAAATTTCCATACACCTGTCTTTTCTGTTTGGTAGACGTATGCATTTCTTACGTTGCTCTTGCACTTGCAATCTGCTTGAGCGGTGCTCCAGCCCTGCCTTGAGAACGTTACATTTTGTAATTGTAATTACACACGGTGCTCCAAACTGCTGTCACTTGTGCTTTGTTCCTCTGGGTGCTGCAGGAGGATGAGAAGCTCTGATGGAGCCAATTGCTACTGCAAGCCAACGCCGTGTTTATGGGGTGCAGGGCTGGAATACCTGTGCTGTGAAAGTCTCTTTCCCAGTGAAATAAAGCTGTGGTGGTGTTTGTGGGTTGTATTGGTGGCAATTACAGCTGTCGGTGTGTCTTATGGGAATCATAACTTGCAATAGTGTGAGAACGTGGCACAGAGCAGGTGCTCCCCCTGCTACAGATGTTGAAGCAGCACTTCTGGTCTTAGGCAGGAGAAAAGTCTCTGCCACCCTCCTGATGCACACAGTCAATGCAGGTTTCATTGCCACGCGCTCTACTTACGTTCGCTTCTCATCTTGCGTACCGGTGACTGAATGTTCAGAGCCTGCCAAAAATAGCTAGCTGTTTTCAGGTGATCGGCCAAGGAGAACTAGAGGGACTTCGCTTTGCTGCTGTTCTTCTCCATTTTTTTTCCTATGACCTCTGTTTGCTTCCCAAAGAAAAAGAAAAAAACCAAAAAACAAAAGGACTTTTGGAAGTCAGTGAGAGGGGATTAAAAAGTGAAATAAGTCCAAGGGAATGAAATAGCAAATCTCTTGTTCACCTAACAGGAAGGCTACAGCAGCAAGAAGACTAAAACCAGTCTCAGAAGCACAGATTTCATGGATGAGGTATAACCCATCCCTGGGATCCCTCCTGTCTGGGGCAGAGGGCAATAAGGCATAGATCTGTTTTTGGCATTTTAATAGTTGAGTTATTCAGCCTGTTATACTTCTGGGCTTGTGGTAGTTGCTCACTGGGAAGCTGCATCCTTCTCTTTCCTTGGCTGGATGGGGTTTTTTGTGAAATAACAGTGAATAGACCAGCTTTCCAGCTTTGTTTTGTAAGTGTGCCTTAGGGATGAATTTCTCTCAAATGGTTTCTGTTGCATTGGGAGTAACAGGCTGGCTGAAATAAAAGGCTTTTCACACAGGGTATCCCAGTAGTAGGAGGTGGAGAGGAGTAAAGCTCTGTGGGTGCTCGTGCAGGAACTCATAGACAGGCAGAAAGGAGGGAACAGTGTAGAAGATGGGAGGAACATAAAAATGTACTTTCTTCTTGTAGTGCAATGAGGGGATATTCCTGTTTAGGATGCTTAAATTACATGGCAGCAGTGAGTACAAAGGAAAGCAGAATTATGCCAAGATGTGAAAATTGTCCGGGACTGTTTCACAAGAATATTCAGAAGTGCTGAACCGATTTCTTTCTGGTTAGGGATAGATTTTAGAATATAACACTTGGTTCAGTTTCTTTTGTCAGTCAGTGGTGCGGAGGATGGCAGGAAGATGAGAAACGAGGCAGGGAGGTTTTGTATAGGCACCTTTTGGGTTGGAGGAGCATTGTTTTTATTTCAGTGCACACTGTAGGGTGAAGGATGAACTTGCAATTGCTTTGGGATTTGCAGGAAGGATAGGAGACGGGGATGAGAACACAAAGGGGAGAAGGTGTGATGGAGTGGCAGGAGAAAGCAAATCCTGCGAAACGTTGAATGTCAGAAAATTAGCTTATAAAAGGCTCTGGGGAGCACCAGGAAGCTGAAAAATGTAATGGAAGAGGGGATATTATGGGCATAATTTATCACTGTTTCCAGGACTGTAATAATAGCCCAGCTATGTATTTTGCTTCACTGTAGGGTATGGATTTGTGAAGACAGCAAAAGAAGCGACGGAAGTAGCTTTGGGAAGGGTTTTGGTGAAACTGGGGTTAGGGGGGACATGAGGTCAGCAGTGATGCAGAGATGAAGACAGGGAGGCACAAGGAGGAAAAGTGCCTTATGAGTCTATTGCAGTTCCAGGGCTTTACATAAAAGGGCAGAAAGTCCTCATTATTGCTGTTAGCAAAAGCATTTGCCTTTCTGAAGCAGCTGTGCGTATTGAGCAGATAAATACCTTTGTATGTAGGGTTAATGCGCCGTGTTGCTTGCCTTGCTTTTTATCAGAGGGGTGTTTTGGAGATTGTCAGAGGAGCATCTAGACTGGAATGTGGCAAGGAGAGGCTTGGGCTCCTGGTCTGTGCTGACAGCGCTAGCTTTACAGGTCTAAAACGTTCAAAAAATCAAAGCAATAGCTATTTTAAAAACAAAAAGAGATCCAGTTGCTTCTTGTTTAAGTGAAGTCTTCAAATCACACTCCTGCTATGACTGAGAGGTTGGCTCTCCATTTACCATTTAAAATAAATCAATAGATTTCAGCTGGACCTGCACCACATTGAGACAAGTGCTGACCATAATGCCCAGGCCTAAGGAATCTGGTATGTTTCAATAGTCCCAGCCAGACCTGAGGCTCACAAAAGTGAAATCTGGAAGTGCACCTTGCATTTTGCAATGGGGAGCTCTGTCGCAGAGGATGAGTGCATTCATTGGTGTGTTGTAGGCAGTGTATAGCCCGGTGCATGTTTTCCCATTGAATTTGCAGAGTTCTAGCAGACCTGATTATCAGATACGATTGCTTGGGATTTGGCTGCCAAATCTTGACTTCACTGATAAAAGCAATTTGAAAGAGAACTTTGGCATTTGAGTTTTGTAATGACATAAGCAGGGTTCTCTTCTGTGGTATTACTGAAGGAAAAGAATACCAGAGAGTGCTGTCTGTGGAACTCTGAGCAACAACGCCAGGCTGTGCTTTTATACCAGGCACACAGTTTTGACAGCCTAAAAGAGCTGGGAAAAAACCAGACCCATTGTCACCCTGTCTGTGAGGTGCTGAGCAGCTCTGCTTTTCATTTACCTGAAACCACTTAGCGCTCAGGTTTGGGCCCTGTATCAGTAAGCATCGTATTTCCTGTCAAGTCACAGTCTCACTATCAGCAATTCTTACATTAAATGTATTTCAGAAGGAGCAAGAGACTGCATGAGAGAGATGGAAGGAGTGACAAAAGGCTTAGCACGCTTCCATCCCACTCATTGAAACCTGTGTGAGTGAGCTGCTTGTCAAGGTGGGGCCTCCATCACTGGCAGGAGATTACAGTGCATTACTTCTCCTTTGTAAAATGATTACCCTTGGAACAAAATATTCACCCTGTTCTTTTAATTGTCTTCTTTTAAAGCCCTGCAGCCTCTTTGCTAGGATCTATGCATAGGGCATGCATATGAGCCCTGCAGGTGGGTGGTGGAGAGCCGATCTCTGTTTATTTGGGTGACACCTTATGAAGAACAGCGCTTGATCCAGCAGTGTCCTGTCAGGTTAGATTGAAATGCAGTTTGTGCTTCTCAGTCTTGGTCTTGCTGAGTAATATCCGCGGTAGGAGCGTGACATGCTCAGCATTTCATGGTGCTGACCGCTGTGGTGCTGAATGAAGGATGAATATTTCAGATGAGGAGTCCTTTTTGTTTTATTCTCCTTCAGAAAGTGTAGTGCCATTGTGTTGAATTGATGTTGTGCTTTAAACTAAGCCTGGAGAGAGCTAGAACAAACTGTGTGTTTTGTTAAGAAGCTTGACGTTGCGGTGCGGAATTTGTGTGTAAGATAGATTGCTGTGATAGTTCCCATGATCTTAATGTAGAGTGAAGTATGTAAGACAAATACATCTTGCTCCTGAGACTTGATCTCAGCAGAAAACGGTGAATAAAAGGTAGCAGAAACCTGTGTTTAGTTTGTATCTTCAAAGGTGGTCTGGGAGATGTGTAGACAGAGCATGGTATGAAATCTTGCAAGGTGTGATCCTCCATGGCCTCGGGCAGAGTTGCTGCTTCTTTGCATCTCTGTTAGTTCCACTGTATAATGGTAGTTTGTGCTTCAGAAGTTGCCTTTGGGAATTATGGCACCAAAAGCCAATCGGTCTCCTTCATTCTCTTCCATGTTTACCATTACCTTAATTATGTTTTATGTTCATTGCAAGCATAAGGTTTGACTCCAAAGGTCTTGAAAGATGCTTAGCACCTTGATATCTGTGGTGGGAACGGAGTCTTTAACAGACAGTGGTGTCAAATTTTGACCATCTCATACCTCCACGAGTTCCAGATCTGTTGGTCCCATGTGCATTTTCTAATTGGTGTTCAGATTTGCAATAATGCTACGGGTGTCTTTCTGTTTTACCACGTAGAGAGAATGGCTCGTGCTTTATAAATTGAAGCTAATGCTTCTTTGATTAGTATAAGTTTATTACCAGATAAACAGTATCTTTGTATGAAACGTGACTGCGCTTGTAGGCTTCATACCCTGGCTGCCCTGATATGACACATCAGTGGGTTGGCTGCTGATTAGGCCCAGCTAATGCAGCATCTCAGAGCACCAGGCAGTTGAAAGCTTACAATTAAAAGTGTGGGATGAAACCAGATCTGCCTTTGTTTTGAACTTTTAAGTCTCACAGCATCGAAGCAGCCTGCCCTACTCTGCCCAGCATTATTTTCCAAGATGTAATTATTCCTTGCTCACTGACTTGAGTAAATCAATTAGAACTCTGTGCGTGTAACAAGGCTTTGACGTAAACTAATTGATCGGGACGTGCAGGCTAATGAGAAAGGTGTGGGACAGGTTTTAAAGCAGAAGACTGAAACGTTACAAAGTGCTGTTTTGGGGTGGTGTGGTGGTAGCCAAGTTCCCACCTTCTGTACTTGATGGGCTGTTTGCTGGGTGCAGCGGTGCTCAGTGCCCCTTTGCTTTACTCAGATTAGTTTCTTTGCAGCCTGTCCTGCAGGAATTGGGCCTTGCCTTGATTCTCTTTCCATCATCTTGAAGTTTCAGGGTATGTGTGAAGGGTATCTCAAACCACAAAGACTTGTGGTTGCTCACCTCTTTGAGTAGGCTGATATGGTTTGCTAATTCTTTCCTACACCTTGGCTACCTCTGGAAATAGATCTTTCCCCTTCTCCTCCCCGCACCCCCCCATTCTGTGCTTCTGTGGGATGCTATCCACAAGTTGAGATGGGATTACAAACTCATAAATCCTCTGGGTGCTCTTGGAAAGGCCTCATAAATCATAAGGACCTTCTTCTGATCAGCCAGAAAGCACTGGAGAGGAAAGCAAAATGGGGACGGGCACAGTGCCAGGAGGAGAGGCAGGAAAATTGGCCTCTGGTAAGGACCAGCCTTCCAGTTCATCACTCCATCGTATTTTTAGCGTTATAATCACTTCCCAACCTTGCTCTTCCTTCCCAGGAAAATAACGTTTTTGTTCAAGTTGCATGCAAACTATTGGGAATTGATGAGTTGAGTTGCCTGTGATCCTGAATTCAGAACGATTGCTGGCTGCGAGCATTTTCCTGCCAGGCCTGGAGAAAGAGCTGATAAAAAGCAGCACTGCCAAATCTTATTTTTAGCTTCTGTCCTGTCGGGATTTATTTATTTATTTATTTATTTATTTTCTCTGCTCTTGGTGTGTCTGTCTGGGGTTTTTTAGATGTGTTCTTGTCAGGGTGTTCAGAACAGTGTGCTGCTGTGTGAGTTTTGGCTGTTACCTGGTGGTCCAACCTGGCTGGCGCTGTACCCCACAGCCGATATATTTGCGCTGTTGATGGGTGTGCCACGCTGCTCTTGTTGCAAGGCAACTTGTATAATAGGTGCACCGCCTTGGGCAGAATTAATTTCTTGGTATTGATGCAGTTATCACATTTCTCTCTTTCAGCTCCTTGCAGATATTGCTGTTGTCGCATTCGCTTCATTTTTATTGTCCTGGATGAAGGCACTTGATGCAATTTGGTATCAGAGGTGCCATACAGATGTGCAGGACGGCCTTGGTGGGCACATGCCATGGCTCAGCGTGGCACCAGCCAACCCACTGGGATGTTTCCACTTGGTTTGGTGCTGTTGTTCATAGTGTTGTAGCCTTCTCTGTTTGAGGACGCACTTTCCAAGCAAAAGCTCTCTATAGCACTCTACGCAAGGCACTATTTATTGAATGTGTCCATGCAACTTCATTTTTCTTTGCTTCTTCTCACACATTTCTACTGGCTTCCTGGCTTTATTCTTGCTCTGGGCAAGACTTGCCTTCAGACAGACGTGAAATTGATGAAAATCCTGTGCCCAGGGTGCGGACCAAGCTCTCTTGTCTTTGCTTCTGCTGCCTTCCTCCATCTCTTCCATCCCCTTCCCTCTTAGTACTGACAGCTGAATTGGAAACCAACTGCAGTTTTGCTCTCGCAGTATTTTGCCCGAGGTACTAACAATAGGCTAAAACTGACTTGGATCGTGATTTTAATTGGTTTGATTTTTGCCATTGGCTTTAAAGAAAAAAAAAGAGCTATTTCAGTCCTTCCTCATCCTTGGTCGATTTTATTAATCCATCCGTGGTTTTAAAAACCTCCATGACTTTCAGCAGAGAAAGGCAAATCTTTGAATGAGGCTTACTCTGAAATGCTGATGCCCTGGTGGTACTTGATGGTATTTGGTGGTATCTTACGGTATTTGGTTTCCAGTGAGCAACAACTTTTCATGTAGAAAACTGGCAATTTGGACAGACCTGACACCTATTGATCACTGTAAGGCAGGAGGTATTTAAATGCCATTTTTGAAAGCTTCTGGTTCTTCTGCTTTTGATATGTCTCTTTGGTCTGCTAGTGTTTGCTTCTACGGAGGATTGTTGGCGCCTGTAACCACAAAGCTGAGTGACGACACGTGTCCGTGCTGTTTTGCTTGGGGATGAGAGTACTCAGTTTGCTTTAATTTTTAATGCTTCGATTCTTTGGCAACCACCAGAGGTGTTGAAACTACTCACTCATGCAAAAAAAATATAAATAAATAAATGATGCATGTGTGCCTGAAGGCATTTATACAGGTGTAACTTCAGGCACACCATTTCCAGAGCCTGGCTTCCTTATATACACATCTATACAGGGAAAGGACAGACAGCCTTTTCTGCAGGTCCCTTTTGGCATTCTTCAGCCCATTGCTACCTCCTGCCATCCCAGCTGTACATCACTGTTAGAGATAATCTCAATAGTAGAATAGCAGATCATGAAGAGCAAATATGCAGACAGCTCTGTCTTTCTGTCCTTAGCGTCCACTTCTGTGCATGCTTTGGTGCATGTTTGATGGCTTGAATGCTTACAGGCTTGTCTAGTTTGAAGTGCAGCAGTATAAGCCTGTATGAGATGTTAAAATGACAGATGCAATTTGGGTTAACTTGAAGTTTTACGTCTTTTGTTTCCATGAGGCATATCTGTTTGGCTGATGGTAGTTGCTGTCTGCATTTCTGAACAGTTTCTCATGGAGACCTTTAGCTGTGTGTTCTTTGTATGAAAGCTGAGTTCGTTTCTAGGGGAGTTAATCAGTCAGTGACTTACTGAGCTCCGGTTTTGCTGTCTGATGGCATTTGTGTGGTAGAACTTGGATTTTCAGTATTTTCTGCCTCGTTTGATGGAAATACTTACTGGAAGACTTTTCCTTGCAAGTAGATAAATGAAGTTCTCCACATCTCTTTGGCATGGAAAGCTCTCGTTCTTAATATTCTTAATCCAAATGAAAATGCTGCTTCTAGGAAGAGCTGTGGAGATAGCCAGCAGCACACAGGTGGCACAGTGAGATGACTTATTTCTCACTTATCTAAAGCAGTAGTAATAATAATTAAAACCTCTATGAAACTCTATATAACCTAGAAGAAATGACATGTAAAAGAATGCTTATCCCAAACCCTTTGCCTCTTTGTGTTACATGATGGAGTTTATTCCTGCAGTTGCGGGGCTGCTGATCGTTGTCTTCTAAACCATTAAGTCCTTTCTCTGTGTAATACACATAATGTGTGAAAGCTTTCCTTAATTGAATGGTAGATATTAAATATTTCATATTTTGGGGATTTCTTGTTTGCTTCATGAGTGTGGGCTCTACCAAAGTGCTTTCACTCTTGAAAGTGGATCCCCAAAAGACCAGATTTTCCAGGCTGCTTAGTTAAGTAAATTCTTCTCATTATTAATAATGCTTTCACAACCTGGTGCCTCTCATTTCAGTGGAAAAAAATAAGATTAAATGGCCATGTGTGTCCTTAGACTCATAGTGGTGGTTATGCAAGGAAATCTATCTAGTTGCTACTCTAACTGTTCGGTTTTGTGTGTGTTCATGTAGCAGCGTTGCTATCAGGTAGTGGGATGGCAATGGAAGTTCTTAACCAGATGAGGGCTGGCTGGGCACCAGGCAGGGAGGCAATCTCAGGAGCAAGAAGTAGGAGGAGATTTAATGCCTTAATGCTGCTATTCGGATGGGCAGCACAGGCTCAGGATTGTACTGTTATTGCTCTTGCCATTGACTTTTTTGTCTCCTGAAAACACTTTGAGGCATCTTTCAAAATAGCATCTCACTGTCCCTGAACACACCTGGAAGAAGTTGGTTGTTCCACATTCTTAACAAGAGCTGAAAGTGGTTTTTCTGTTGTTGCAGTGGCAGACTGCACAGACACACCTCTGTGATGGAGCTGCTTAGTGACCATGCTGTGTGTGTATGTGTGTATGTGTGTGTGGTTATTGGATGTTTCTTGTGTATGTGTGCTGTGCTTCTGACTGTTACGTGGCAGCAAGGAAAGCAAGCAGAGGGAAAGAGCACAATGTAGGATGAGCAACTCCTCAGCAAATGCCTGTGCATTGTTAAATGACAGCAGTGAAACAGAAAATAGAGAGAGACCAAGAGCCAGGAGATAATACTCACCCTTGGCTTCTTTTCCTAAGTAACTTTCTTCTTGTAATAAAATGGCCACTTCCACATTTGTTGCTTTATAGCACATTGAAGGCTGATCATGCTGGGAAACGTTCATGCGTGTGCAGCCCATGGGCTGCCCTCTGAAAGACCCCTCGGAGAGGGGAGGGGGAGCAGCTGCAACGCACAGTGTGATGCCATGTTCACGGCTCCAGCTGTGGCTGGGCTGGCACATCTGCATGGCAGGAGCCCTGAGGGCTGTGTCAGTCTCTCTGCTGCATCCCATGGTGTAGCAACTCTTCATCCAGCTCAAACACAGAGCTCCTGTTCCAACAGGAGCTGGCACTTGCCTGCAGCATTCTGCAGCATTGCGTGGTGCATTGCCACCCCTAAAGGTGCCAGGAAAGCAAAGCAGCACAGGTACTGTTTATCTTATTAGAGAGGTATAGGCTTTTCAGTAGTGCATTGATCCTTGCTGCTGTATGGGGTCTCTCTGTGTCTGTGGTGCTCTGCGATGAGTGCACCAATGGTTTCCTGTTCCTTTAAACACTGAAGAAAATAAAAAGAGGCTTTGTGGAAGCAGCTCCCGTGCTCTGAGACAGGCATCTGGCACCTGGCAAGGAAGAGAAGTGATGCCTTGGAGGAATGTCTCCTGCCATTCAGTGCTTCACAAGTCCCATAGCAGAAGTGCTTTAAAATTAATCCGGAGCTAACTCTGCAGGCAGGCAGCTGTGCTGTGTATTGGCTTCCAGGTGGATTTGCACACTCCAGCTGATCCTAGGATATTCCTCTGGAATTTCTGAAGGATTTTCATGCCGTCTGGCTTCAGACCTCCTGATGAGAGACTGTGAGCGTCCCTGTCTGTCAGAAGAACTCAAATTGCTCAGGTCCTGCACGTAGCCCTTTGGACCTTATGGAGATCATAAGCTCATCAGCTCCTTGAACACATCTGGAGGTGTTTGTGCCCGTGGTGTCTTTTGGGACCTGCTCCTGACCCTTTTCCTCATCCCTTACCCCCTCACTTCTCTTTCTACTCCACAGCTGCCAACATCAGATCTCTACCTGCAGTACCCTCCTTTCCTCCACAGGTGCAAACTGTTCTTTCCTTTAAGTTGCCTGATTGAATAACATAATTAGGTTAATTAAGAGCAATTGTCTCAACCTGCTTTTAGCTTGGAGTTTGCTCTGTGAGATCTGGTGAGAGGGTTTTTGTGCCAATGTTGCCCAGTAAATCAGCCAAATGACACAGCCCTTTTCTTTCAGTCCTTAAACCAGCGTGGCTGTAGCAGATCTCCAGGCAGGCATTAATTTATTTGCGTGCAGAACAGGCCCATGAGTGACGCAATCCAGCGATTTTCATTCAATTTCTTACAATTACGTTGGCTAATTGGAACTTTTAAGAGAGCTTTTAGTTGTTACAGATAGACAGGTGCCTCACTGTTTGTCTGTGGACTTGCATTGTAACGACTTCAATCATCAGCCCGTGATGGCTGTGTGTTAATTACTCCTTTTGTGAGTTGAGGCTGGCAAATGAGTCTTCATCAGGCAACTGATGAGTACATCTGTGACTTTGTAATTTAAAAGTAAGGTTAATAAGGCCAGGTCCTGGTGGGAATCAACTGGTGGTCTCTACTGTGAAGGTAATGAGCCTGGCTTTCCAGTTCACGTGTCTCTATTTTTAAAGATTGGCTAATTTAGTAACCAGAAGCAGATGTGAAGGATATCATCCACTGTGTAGATGTGGATTGCATCTCTGTAGAACAACCAAATCACGCTTCTTCAGAGATACAGGTGTGTACCTTCTGGAATGAAATGTCAATGATGAAATATCTGTTCCACACGGTGCTGGTGTTGCAGGGCACCTTCTGCAGCCATCATGCTGGGCTTTCATCAGACATGTCTTGTTTTTGCTGCTATTCTGTTACAATTTATGGTTTCCCCCAGTGCTTTTATTTGGCACCTGAGCTGTGTGTTCATCTGCGAGTGGCTGGTGGCTGGGAGGTGCCTGTCCAACCCATGGAAATCAGCAATCATTCATATTCTTGTTCCCTTTTCCTTCCTAGAGCTATTATAATGGTATCTGTTTCATAGTGGATCGTATGTGACTGTGTTATATAGTGAAAAATGAGCCAAAAATTGTAATCCTTGGTGCAATCAATGAAATGCAGCTGAATTGAAGAGAGAACAGAACAGACTCCTTTCAACCCCCAAAGTTGCCTTATCTAGCTTTCCCTCTATGGAAACTGTGCTATGCCTTGGCACTGACACCTGCATCCACAATCTTTCTTGCACAAGAGTTCACCTGCCCTTACTAAGAAGGCTGTGCTTCATGGTAAGATTTGTGTTTTATACCTTTATCTAAGAACAACCCCTGTATTCTCTTATGCCCTGCCGGTGATCCTAAAGGCAGGATGGGGGATGGTGTTCAGAGATGCTTCCCTGTAGCACAGGGATTGAAAGACTGGCTGGAGCTGAGCCTGAGATGGATGCTTCTACCTCCCTTTGCCATCTGTGGCGCTCGCTTTAAAATCCAAGAGGTGAAACTGGAGTCAAATGTTTATTTTATTTTTAGTGCAGAAAATTGTATTTTCCTGAAACCTGTAGCTTTCCTGTTAATGTAAATTGTAGACACTCGCTAACAGCTATAAATACTAAATACTACTCTTGCAGTTACAAGGCAGTATTAGTATATAATTTTAATCAGATTTGTTATAGAATGTTGATAAAAATGAGCAGGATTTTAAAATTAAGTGGCATCTCTTTACATTATGCTGCGTGCAGAACGTGTTCTAGACTAGATTACGTGTGGATGCTTTTGTGCTCTAAGTGAGATGTAATCAGGCAGAAGAAGTCTTAAATATAATAAAGCAAAATTGATTCATTACATTACATTCATGTTCAGAATCAGGTGTAGACTCTCAAAATATATTCCAGGCAGGAGATGACTTGCAGAGTGATGGATGGTGGGGGAAACAACTGGGATAGTAGTGCAATGGCTAGGAGCGTATGCTCTTAAC
Organism: Excalfactoria chinensis; assembly: GCF_039878825.1. Lineage (NCBI taxonomy): Eukaryota > Metazoa > Chordata > Aves > Galliformes > Phasianidae > Excalfactoria > Excalfactoria chinensis. Next base: position 85,099,939 of record NC_092828.1, on the reverse strand, counting down.
AATGTATCTAAGGAGAATACTTGTATATATACACAAGAATATCTGTAAACCTATTGGCTCTAGCAGTATAACTTGATTTGCCTCGTCACTGCTTATCATTCCAGTTGTTTCCCTCTGTTAATGGTTTGTGAGCCTTTTTTGGTAGGGTTCCTATTACCAAAAGATGAGGTGATGTGCTGTACTGAGTGACCACGTGACTTTGCTATAACATCTTCATGTGAAAGTCACCAAACGTATAAAGATTGACGTGTCAGATCAAACAGTATGAATGAACACTTCTTTGTGTGGAGAAGTATGCAGGGTTAATAGTTCAGGCAGTTTTTATGTATGCCCATGGGTTATTAGATTCTGGTGCTTAGCAGAATTACAAAGCTTAGCAAGCAGTTCCTCTGCAGATAAAGGACTTAAGGATGAGGTGATGAAACAGTTCTCAGAAGGGAAAGTACTTTTGATGCTATCAGCATGTTGTTGCAAAGCACGCCAGCAGCACAGGATGCAGTGCAGACCCCTCTTTGCAATGATACTGTCTTTCAAATTGGAGGATGGGGAGGTTTATAATTTTCCAGAAGCCTGTTTGTTGCAATGAATGAACAAACAGAGGCAAACTGGATGGCAGATGTTCACCAGTGGTGGCCTGAGCAGCTGATTTTGTTAGGAGGAAGCTGCCTTTCATCATAGCTGGCTCAAAATGCAGCAGTACGGTATTAATAAGAATGGCCATTGACCTGAAGGAAGGTATCTTAGAAGTATCTTAGAGAAGAAATCCCTGGCATGTATAAACACCCTTCTACAAGTCCTAGCATATGTGGTGGGCAGTGACATGGTCATTTTAGCTTCTGTGCTTAAAGGTGTTTCTAACAGCCAGTTTTGCTTTAAAAAGAGGGGAGAGGGGGGAACCAACCACAAAAAGAATCATCAAAGAAGCCAACTTGTTCTTTAACTGCAGAGAAGCTGCATATATCATCGCTTGATGGAATGTGAACCATCTCTGTACAAGGATGAAGGGGGGCATTCCAGTGAAGAACTCAAGGACAAAACGCTTCACTGTGCCCATACCCCAGTCTTCCTTTTCCTGTTACACAGCTTTCAGCGTGTTTAACCTACACATCTAATGAGTGAGTTACTCGCTTCCATGTCTGTTGAGAATCAAAGCAATGTGCTCCTTCCTTTTGTTATGGCTATGCACATAGCATGTCTCTCAAATAGCTGAACAAATAAATAGATTCCCATTGGGTGTTCCATGCTCGGAAGAGACTTAGGGTATAAAATGTTTTGGTGTCTTGAATGAGTGAATTTTGTTTGTTGGTGGTGACTCCATTGTGCAGCATTTGGTAGTCTGATGGGAAGGAATGGCACCGAGCAAGAAGCAGCCATGTTAATTGACTGATTTGCTTTGCTTGATTTCTGTTATAGCGAGAATGCTAAAGTGATGACTCAGTGAGCCATGCAAAGATGTAATCTGGAAACGCCACAGAGGATAACAGTCCCTTCTAATATAGTTTGATCTGAATATTGCGTGTAGATTTGTGTCATCATTGATTTTCTATGTAGGAAGAGGTACTCATGTCCAAAGTATGGAAATTGAAAAGGAGGGGGGAAAAAAAACCAACAAAGCGAGCCATATAGCCTATGGCTGCTGGTGGGCTGATGAGTTAAACAAGTGGTGTGATTTGTTCTTCAGAAGGGCTGTGGCAATTATGGGACAAATGCAGCTGAGCAAGGATGAAGCTTTTTATGGGAGAGGCAGTGCCTTAATACAAAGTGCAGTATTACCATGATGGTAGGAAACCATGGTGTTATTTTGCTGGGTAGATCCTACCTCAAAAAGTACCTAAGGGATGGCAATGCAACCTTTGAACTTCAGGATACTTTCCTATTATGAGACTTCCAAATATCTGACCGGTTCCAGAAGCTGCTGGATGATGCAGCTTGCAGCATGAGCTGCTGGGAAGAGCCTCTGTAGGAGAAACTGTTTCCACGCGTGCTGTGGGAAGATTTCATGCAGCGGCGGGGTCACTTACAAGTGCAAAGAGAACATTTGTGCGCTGCTGGTGTAGTCTCCAAAGACAGGAGTGATTCAGAAGCGAATGAGAACTGGTGAATCAGGCGCTTTGCATGCGACACTGCTGTGGGTGTTGTAAGAACGTGGAATTTGATGAATAGGAATTGTAAATTTATTCAAAAGAACAACGTTTTAATGGGGCAAGTGGTATTCTTCACAAACAGGCTTCAAGGTGGAAAGGAGTTGCTCTAGGAGATGATTTAGGCAGTCCAGGTTCTGCTTCATGTCAGCAGAGGCAGCAGGATCAGCATCTGCAGTAGTCAACATGGTAGCAGCACCATCTGTCCTTCTAAACGTGCTTTCCAAAGGAGAAGGCCATGATGTGGTGGGATAGTTTATTAGCTCTACTGGCAGCAGCATCTGAACAGCAGCGTTCTTTCTCTTCTGTGCATTGCCAGCACTGTGCCTGTACTTGGCCTTCAGCAGCCCAACCCTGGGAAGAGTGCTAAGAATGCAGCAAAATCAGTGCCCTTATATCCTTTCTGTGGAAGTTAAGGGTGTCAGCTTTGAATGTTCCCTGTTTTGTTTCTTCTAAGCAAGGGAAGTTTATGGGAGAGTTAGCATGAGCTTGGCGAGATTTGTAAAACACCTGAGACAAACCACGAAGCTGGAGTATTATTGACAGTAATGAAGTACAGTCACCACCACCTGGATCTTTTGTCTAAGATCTGTAATGACTGGTTTATTTTTCTTCTATTATATACCGTGCTGTACTTGAAAAATACCTTTTCAGAACTGTGGAAGTAGTTTTAATGGCTCCGTTATTATAGTCCTGTTTTTCTTTTCTGTCTGAATAAAGCATTTTCTTAAAATACCCAAAAAGAAGATGTGCTTGCTAAGATAAGTGAATTAGGAATCGAAAAAGTCAGATTTATTTTGCTTCTGCGGGCGTTCGAAATTAGACTCAATTTCATGATACTTTTTGCAGTGTGACAAGAAGTAATTGCTGCTAGTGAATGTTTCCAATGTGAGAGTCACAATCGTTCTATGTTTTTGCCAGTCTGTTGCTATTTAAAAACATAATAACAATGGGAACATCTAATATTGAAGGCAAAAATGGAGGTGAAGGGTGATATTTTCTCCTGAGTGTTTTCTGACGTGCTTAATGAGGTGATACAGGATGCCTTTATTCTGGTGCTTTCTCTTTTCAATACTATTTAGAAAATCTGTGTGTGTGTGTGATGTATAATATATGAAAGCCATAATGAGTGAAGATCACTAATCTCCAGTTCCTGCCCAAGGCATCATTCACCATGCTATCTAAGCATCTAACAAATCAATTTGCTTGGCATTCACTCTGTTTGACTTCTCTGCTACATCAAAAACCCACTGAAGTTAATATAGCGGCTCCCATTGATTTTGATGGCATTTGGATCTCGTTCTGACTTAGTGTTTTCTTACCTGTTCCTTTCCTCATCAAATTCCCTTGTCTGGAAGCGATCACATCGTTTCTGATCCGTCGTCTGGAAGGGATCGGTATGGCTGGTGCTCAGTGGGAGATGAGCTGCCCTGCAATGTGTGCCTACTGAAAACAGCAGCGCTTGGAGGGATCTCCAGCAGGGGAGTTCTGCTGATACAGAAGCACTGAGAGTGCCTGAACTGGATTTGCTTCATTTCTTCATTCTCCTTCTCTCTCATAACCTGGGGAGACTGGCTGGTGAGGCAGTATCTGAGACTCACAGGTTGTGCCTGTTGGCTTATAAATCGAGGTGTGGGCTTTGGGGTGTGATCCTACTGAGAACAGTCACGTGGTGGGCACTTTTTTCTTTGTTGAAAGATGTGTTTCTGCTTGGGACTGTGTTCATTCAGATGAGTGAGGTAGGAGGGTCACAGCTTTGTTTTGTGGGAGGTGGGTGAGGTCCATTGGCGGAACCCTCAGGGTTGGATGCTGTATTCATGGAGGAGACTGTTATTGTCCTGATGTACACTGGCTGTCATAGCATCATAGAATGGCTTAGTTTGGAGGATACCTTAAAGATCACTTGGTTCCAACCCCTGCCATGGGCAGGGTTGCCAGCCACTAGATCAGACTGGCCAGGATCCCATCCAACCTGGCCTTGGACATCTCCAGAGACAGAGCGTCCATGGTTTCTCTGGGCTGTCTTATAGTCAGAGATGTGAGGGATTCATTGAGTTTTCTACCCTGGAGAGTGATGGTAAGGACAAAGAAAATGATCTGTGTGCTGGCTGCCTCTTAGAAACCAAAAAACTTAAATAAGAGGACATGCTGCTTGTGGTGTTGGTTCTCCTGGTCGGTCTTTATTGGGCAGATATAAATGCAAAGTACGCCTTCTAACCAACATGTATAGACCTAGCAGTTGCAGTGTCTGGGGAGATGATAAGCTGCTTGCTGGATTTCAAGCCTGAAAATGTTGGATAAGATGAACTGTCAAACTGTTGCATCCGTGTATTTTTTGCTGCTGATTGCCTTACCTGTGAGTTTACATTGACTACCATAAACCAAAATCTTTTGTTTATTTGGAAAAACAGGCTTGCATCTCACCCCACGCTAGGCCTTCTTAAAATGCACTGTTAATGATTCATTTCAATAGTAACAGGAACCAGCATGTGAATTGTTTTGTTGCTGGTCTGAGTTCTTAAGACTTCAAGGCATGTCCTGTTGTGTTGAACAGAATACACTGCCAATGGCTGGGATCTTCTCATACCATCTCAGCTGCTTTTGGGCAGGGAGTGGAACGTCTTTATTTTGTATGGGTCACCTCGATTATTTTGCTTGTATGAGCTCTGTCCTCTATTACCTCAGGAATATGCATGCAAGGAAACCTTTAAGAAATGGTAGTGAGACTGCTTGGGGTTTAGATGGTCCCCAGAAGGCATTGTATGGAGGACAATTACCCCCAGGTTAAATATAATCTATTCACAGATAAATGCTAATCTAGTTAGGAAGTATAGATGAGAAATTCATATTCTCAAATAAAACACGTCACAGTAAAAGTGAATAAATAACACAGCTTCTTTTCAGCGCGGTGCCTTCAAGGTCACGTTTGTGTAACAGCCCTTGCTCGCATTCACATTGACTGTAGTTTTCCACTGAACTGTGAAAAATCATGCAGGGAAAATTGGTACAAAGAACTGTAAGAATGTCCTTTTGCCATTTTTGCTGCATTTGAAGGTGTAAAAATTGTGCAGCAGAAATATTTGGGGGGAGAATTTCTATTGATACGGGTAGCCTTTTGGTGCAGAAGCTGTAGCATTCCTGGAGTAGTATGACATTGACTCAGGGGAGGGTAACAGCTCATTGCTGTTGGCTTTGGCTTTGTGGAAGAAGGGCTTTTTGGATGAGCAGAGCAGCTTTTTGTTGGAGATGGTGTTTTACAGTGCAGCACATGCTAAGAGTAAGTCTGAGATTCGCTTTATTCCACAGCAGTGGGTAGCATAACTGAATCCAGCCAATTAGTGATGATTTCTTGAAAGGCTTTTCATTTATAAAAGCCTAGATGACTTTATTTTCAATGAGATACTGTCAAGTGAATGATTTTACTCGTGGCAAGTACGTATGTGTTGGAAGCCAAATTCTGTTGCTCTTACTTCTTTTTGTGAGAATAGTTTCAGGGTAACTGATGAGACAGCTCGGAGCGAAGACCTAATCAACACATGATTGTAATCCACAAACGGAGCTGAATGCCGACAGTCGCATCTCCTCCAAGGGAATAGTGAGGGTGTGCTGCCAGATGTCACAGCAAAAGGGAAATATGAAAACATGTGTTGACAAACCACAAAGCTGGGATGTTACTGAGAACTGAAATATAAATAACTTTGCATGTGGGGTTTTTTTTTGGTGTTTGTGTAGGGGTGAGGGGAAGCTTACGTTCCCTCTTTGGGCAGTCTATTGATGATGGTGGCAAACCTGGGTATTTGCCAGCTGCCAGGAAAGTGCCTTGTGGCTGTGCATGCATCCCTTACTCTCTTTGCACTTGCATACTACTAGTGACCACAGCTTTTAGAGTCCTTAGCTAAGATCAAGGCCGTACTGAACCAGGTATTAAATGAATGCAGCACTGTAAGAGATAGTCCTTGCCTTAAAGGTAAGTTCAAACAGATGAGAGGAAGAGTAGGGGAAGAAGACAGGACAAGTGCTGTAGCTGATCACAGCACTTAGTGGGCTGCAGCAGATCTGTCAGTGGCTGCTAAATATTACATGTGAAGATACACAGCTGCCAAGGGAGATGATTAGCTGCTAATTGCTGGGCGCTGGGAGAGGATGGGTTCATGCACCCTCAGTCTTCTGTTGCTGCCCTGGCAGTTGCTGCTGCTGTGGGATGGAGCAGGGTGAACCACTGCCCTGCCACAGGTCGTAAGGTTGGATGTTCCATGTCCTCTGGCTCTCCCTCCAGTGTCTTCTCCACTGGACTGCAGTGTCTCAGATGTGTTTGTTGGGTTGCTGTTGTTAGTCTTTTGCTGCATTTTGTTTGGAGATGGGGTTCAAGTGATGCTTTGGTATCAATATCTTTTTAAAATAGGCTGGTTAAGTGTTTATAAAGCACGTGAAACCTCTCATCTTGGAGGGGGGGGGGGGGGAAAGCAACTCAGGAGAAAATATTTTGACATAATTTTTTTGTTAACTATGATTAGTGTATTGCTTCGTTTTGTTCCACTGAGATATCATTAAACTCAGCAGGCTTCCAAAAGCTACTTATGTAACCAGCAATCACATATATGTTTTTAATCTCCTTTCATTTTCATAAACCTTTAACAGGAGCAAAACATCTCTGTGGGGAGTTTTGTTCCAAAGACAACTTGTCATCCCACCTCCACAGCAAATCAGCGATGTTTAGAGTACCAGCATCTACTTGTCTCTTGGCAAAGTCAGTTGAAACCCAAAATCGAGCAGAGTGCCCAGAGACAGGATTACTTCTGTGTCTGCATTATATGGCACGTGCCTTGGAGGCATCAAGGACAGGTTTTCTTTCTTTATTTTGTCAGAGACGAAAGCAGGGTAAAGCTGAGGCAGGAAAAGCTTAAATAAAAAGGAGTGCTGCCATCGTGACGTCTTTACAGACAGTGGCAGTGAAGTGTAGCTGTGACGTAGATGTGCCTTATGTTTTGCTAAGCACAGAAGAAATAAAAGGCAATAAACCAGCAACCAACTTTGAATCGTGGTTAAAAACGTTTCCAGTACACCTTAGGCACCACACAGACGCACATGTAATATTAACCAACCCGTCCTGTTTTCTCAGCTTCATTATTAAGCACACTATATAAGCGGATTAATTGTCCAGCTGCCCAGGTAAAAAGCCATAATAAAACCGAAAGCGTTACATTTGTCTGTGGCTTTGAATATTTCATGAGGACTCAAGTCAGTCCCATGCATGGAACGCACTGCCCGAGGACTTGTATCCAAATGATATTTTTCACCGAGTTTCATACTTCTGTGGAAGAGAATGCTATGAATACCTCATGATTAAGTCACTTTGTATCTTGCCGTACAAGACGGCGAGAGTATAAATTATTCAAGTTTAGTGGGTGTTAAGAGACTTGTGCATCGGTTGTGCTCTGAATATAGAAACTGGGAGGCTTATTCAGCAAAGAAGGATTTGAAACGACTATTGGCAATTTTGAGAAACCTTGCTTTTTCAAAAAGAAAGAGGTTGTGACGAGTCAAAAATATAACTGAGCGAGCACATGGTTTTTAACAAAGAAACTGCTTGCTTGCTGAAGCTCTTTGTTGCCAGCGTCGGAGTCTTAATGCTGAAGCAGGATTTGGGGTTTCCCTTCAAGTTCTTTGAATGCATTTGGATCAGAAATATTTATAATTGTAGAGTTCCCAGTTAATTAGATTCTGTCGCTTCTCGGTGATGTCCTTATCTTCATTATGTCAAAGAGCTGTGCTGGGGGTGAAGGGCTGACTGTGATGTAGATAAGTCCACTATGACGTTGAGCAGAAGGTGACAACAGATTGACTCCAATCAAGTGGATTTAACTTTAGCACTGGCATGCACACAAGGTCCTTTATTGCCTCCAGATCCGCTGGGGTAATTTGAAAACAAAACAACGTGTGATGGAAGCTTTAGCACAGAAGGGCCCAGCTCAGAAGCAGCACTTGCTTGTAATTATGTAGTGAAGACCACTGTGCTCTCTCTGTAAGGAAATTACTATGAATGTGCTTCTGTCAAGGCAGTTTGTAGAAGATTCACTTTTATTTACTGTCCACGTTTGTTACCTGTATGATGATTTACCTTTTTTTTCTTGAGATACCTAATGTGGTTTTTTTCCCCTGCTAAGGTATTATTGGACTGCTGTGCGATTGGATCCTGCATGGCACTCCCACTGGCTAGCTCTCATCATCCTTGCTTTTAAGCCTGCTCAGTAATTGTTTGTTGAAGGTGGCTTCCTTCCTTCACAAACCCTTATTTCTGTTCATTTGGAAAATAGTATCAAAATACATGAATTTCAATTGCTTCGGGACTTCTCATCATAGTTAGATCTGAGAATTCTAAATGCAAATTGAGGGTACTTATTGTTCAGCACATGAAATGGCTTTGTCCTCTTTGGTACGCAAGTGCTTTGTTTGGTGCATCAATAGAAGGATATTGGGTCGGACTGTTTGTTGTAAGACCTAGACTTCAGAGAAGGATATTACCAGATGGATATTACATTGTGCTGTTTGCCAACAAACGTTTCCAGTTTCTGTTTTATGGTTTCCAGCATTAAGAGAGTTTCTGTATCAAACAGTGTTTTTCTTGAGCTTGTGCCTCTCTTTGAATTCTTTTCTTCTGCGTTATTTTAGTACTTCACTTGCAAGCCTGCTGCTGAGTCCACAAAGGAATTAAGATTTTATTTTTCAGTGCAAGGTTGGCTTCTTTTCTAGGCTGGTCTCCATGGTCACCTTTGTGATTGTGCCATGGAGGACGTTTCTGTCTTGTCAAAGCTATGTGTCTTACCTGTTTGGTTTGCGTTTACTCTTTACAGCCTTCTGTGGTTCTTTTTCATACGTAGTTGATCTCTTTTCCATCTGCTGAATACACATGTTGCATGTAGCCGAAATAATGCAGCTATGTAAAGAGATCCTGAGTGTGATGAAAATGGATCCTCTTAATTAATCTTACGTTGCAACGCTTGTGCTTAAAAATAACAAGGTCATACCATTTCAGTTACTTGTGTTCCTTCTGACACCGCTAGCTGTAACCATGCCTTTTCCTTCATCTATACAGCCTCATCACCCCCTTTCTTCCCACTTATAGCAGGCATCCACCTCCTGTCCTCTTGATTTGTGCTCTGAGATGAGAAACCTCAGTGTGCCCCTTCTGTGCCCACCCTTGTTCCCGGGGAGTTCCCAGCACATGTTCATGGAATTTCATAATGCTTTTATCAAAGGCTTTTTTTTCTCTTGTCTGCTCCATGAGCAAATTCTTTGCACGCTTCTGTTTTGCTGCTGTGGATGCCATTACATGAATGCTAGGGTGCATTCCTTTTTCTTGGGAAGATTGAAGGCCTTTTTGCAGCTTTCCTTGGGTGCTGAGGGCTCAAGTTGAGTATGAATAAAACAGAGTCACTTCAGCCAGTGGCCTGTGGAGAAGTGGCTTCACTTATCCCAGTAAGAATCATCAGACCGTTAAGGTTGGAAGATGATAGAAGATAATGTGGCACAACCTTCACCTAGTACTAATTGTTGCCCAGTAACCATGTTCTGCAGTGCCACATCTCCACAGTTCTTGAACACCTCCAGGGATGGTGACTCCACCTCCCTGGGTAGCTGTGCCAGTGCCTCACTACTGTCTGTTCCTAATATCCAACCCAAGCCTCATCCGGCACAACTTGAGGCCATTCCCTCTCATCCTAATCAGTGTTACCCACTGGTAGCTTCAGTGTGCAAGTATGACAGCAAATATCTACACACGCTGTGTGTGTTTCAGGGCTCATCTTCTAAGAGTTTGGCACCTACTTACCAATAGGAATTAAATTACCTGTCCCCTTCATAAAGGATTTATCAGGCAGCCCCTCTCGGGAGACTGAGATCCCTTGCTTGCTCAAGTACTCTCTGTACTTCTACAGAGTACTCTGTACTCTACTTCTTTTTGCTGAGTGTTTTGGGGTAGTCGTTTTCCATCAAGTCTTTGCTTGCCACACAGAGGGGATGATATTTTTCCTGATGAACACCTCGATGAGTAAAAGCAAAATGAAGCCAGCATCTACCAGTTCACCAAAAAGCACTGTTTACAAGTGAAGGGAAATCATTTGTTGACATGGTAATTTTGCAGTATAATGTATACTGCAGCATCAAAGAGCTGCCAGCAGCTACCACACATTTTGAAACAGAAAGTATGGACTGCTCTGGGAAATGCACTCGAAAAGGCTTGTTTGTCATTGAAAAGGATAGTTATTTTTATTAGGAAGTCTAGAGACTGCAGTAAGGCTGCAGGAAGATGTAAGGAGAAAGCTGGGTCTTGCTCTTCTATCGGCTTAGACTGGGAAGGCAGTAAAAGGAGCCAAGAGAGCTTTTTCTCTAGTGATTCTATGGTGGTATTTAGTATGGATTTTTGTTTGTGTTTTGCCTGTCTTGCTTCTTTCCCTTCATCTTCCACGTCACTTCTGTGTGTTGGCCAAATGTGGCTCTCATTTTAAAAGCTTTACTGTCTCTTTTAGTGTAAGATACCTGGGATCTGATCCCATGTGGAGCAGGATGCTTTGTTTGTCAGTTTGTGTTTCCCTTAAGACTAACTGATCTACCTGTGCAGAACAGGAGGTATTGGACTAAGTTTGAATGGAAACACCGTGCTTGGATAGAAGTTTTCTATATTTGAGTGTGTTTAGCACATCTTTCTCTTCGATATAGGTGTTATTATCATTACTGTTGTTTTTCCTTGGGATATTGAAACCAGCATGATTTCCATTGCTGTATCTCCTGAGCATGTCTCAGTTTGCATTTAAGGTTGAGCAGCTATTGAAGAGTATCACCCAGAGACCTGCTCCAAAGCTGTCTTTTTGTCAGTCTAACAGAGAGTGAGATATCATTGTGCCATATAACTTCTCAACTTGCATGTGGAGTTATTGACACTGTGAAGGGCTTTTTGTGGTGTGTAACATTCAATGAACTGGCACGATTCAGCGCCTCACTTCACTGTGTGCGCTCCATTCTGCTGTGCTTAATGCTACAGTGGTTGTATCTTTGTCCTGAATGTGGAGAAGTCTTCCTATTGTAAAGCTATTGATCCAAGCAGTTTTTCCCCCATCCCCCCGGCACTGAGCTGGTTGTTGGCAAGGAGCTGGAGCTGTTCAGCACATCTCAAGTGCTCTGCAGCCAGAACTCACTGCTAATGAAATGACCTTTTGATAAGAGCTTGGCAAATACGTTCGATAACTTAGTTAATAAAAAGATCCAAATTCCCATGTATTGATATTAGAGCGCAGTTAATTTTGATGACACCGTATCCGTAAACATGTTAATTATAGAACGCTTGATAGCAGATGATATTTTTTTTAGGCTTAATTTAATTACCCGATAATAAACACACGCACACGTTTTATTTTCACTCATCTGAGTGCAGGTCTCCATAGATAGAAATGGTTTCAGAGAGATGTTCTGAGGGATCTAGCATCCACAACCACGTGTTCATAAACCCAGTGAAGTGACGCATAAGATTTATGTTCATATAAAAACTGAACAGATAGTTGCCTTCTCCATCAGGTAGGTTTTCTTCACCCACGTCAAGAAAACAAAGTGTTTGTAGGGATAAAGAAAAATTATATTTGAAGTTATTCATTGAGTTTTCGTGATGAATTCTTGGTTTGTGTATTGCTTGTGGCAGGAGGCTTTCAAACAACAACCCAGTAAGAAGAAGTTGGAGTGAATTGGACATTTGCAATAATTTCTTACTGCGTAATTGAATTAGTCTGATTCTGTTACTGAGATGTTTCTTGTGTGTGTGTGTGTATATATATCCTAGTACTATCACACTTCTCCGATATTTATCTGTAGTGGAATTCTGCCCATGTTTTCCATTTTAAAAAGACAGAGCGCATATTTTTATCTACTCGAATTTCCTGCTTTGTAAGATTAAGTTTTAGCCCTTTGAAAACCCACATATATTATTTATTTCCAGAATTGTGGTATCACTGAGCGTGATATTAAGGGGACAAGAAGGTCGAACCTTTCAGTTTTTAGGAGAGAGAAAATAATTTGTAAGGAATAGTAGGAAACAAATGACATGAAATCAGATGGTTTACTTGTCTCCTCTTTTATTTTTTGTCCAAAAAAGAAAAAAAAGAAGAAGAATTTATATAATAATAACAGGACAGAATGACACCATGCTGTGCAAAACCATACCTCCTACTTTACTACCAGAAACTCAGGAGAGTTAATTGAATTTGATATTCAGACTCCAGTGCTGAAAACTTTTAAAGGCTCATGTAGTGCTCTCCTGATGTGATTAATTGGTTAGAGAAATAATAGCTTGGCGGCTCTCCTGTACCAGATAGATATATGCTGCTGTGTATTTTCCTCTTCTTTTTTCTAATTTTAATACATTCTTTAACGTTTGTCACTTTTATTTTTGCTGAATCCTAGGCTTAACATTGAGAAGGAATATTAGCTCGGTGTTTTATTCACTATGTTAATTTGTATTCTGTTAATGCACTGAAACAGACCATACAATCACTATCAGTATTCATCTCTTAATATATTGCAACTTAAATTCTTGGTGGCCTCCAGTAAATCCTGCTCTTCTTTTTCATCTTGAGACTTTCCGGACAAATTGTGTCCCACAGAAAAGTGAAGACAAACATTTCTGTTCCAGTGTTTCTTAATCTGCTGCAGCATATGCAGAGTCATAGAATCATTCAGGTTGGAGAAGACCTCTAAGATCATCCAGTCCAACCCCAATCCACCCCACTGTTCCCACATCCATGTCCTGCAGTGCCCCATCCCCATGGTTCTGGAACTCCTCCCCATGATCCCCCCTTCCCTGGGCACCCTATGTCAGTGCCTCACCACTCTTGCTGAGAATCCAACCCAAACCTCCCCCGGTGTGAATGCTTTCATGCAGCAGTTGGAGCACTGTAGGATGTAGTGCCTTTGATGCAGGTATGTGCTGCTTTTGGTCAGGGGTGTTTGGATTTTTGGGACTGCAGGAGTCGGGTGCCGTTCTCGCTGCAGACGTGGCTTAATGTCATGGATAAAAATCCTGGCGCTTCTGGGGACAAGTGCCATTGACTCTGACAGTCTAGGGTTACAGGCAAGGTCTTTTATTTGGTCTGGCCTAAAATGTCACAGCTGTCCCTTACAGTGTGCAGCTTCACTGGCTCCATGGGAAGGGGAGAGCTGCTGGGAGCGGGGCTGGGACTGCAGCAGTACCCATCAAGCCCCGTTGTGGCTGTCCCTCATCCCCCTGGAGCCAGGCACGCAGTGAGGGGTTCCTTGATGGCTGGAGCAGAGGTGACACTGAATGTCACTGTTTTGGCATCCAGAGGGGTGTGAATGCCATCGCGGCACCTGTGAGGCTTCTCAGAGCTGCCGTCAGGCTGCATCAGCCGTTGAGCTTGTGAGCAGGTCTGCCCCAGGGAAGCCCCTGTTCTCAGGGTCCTTGCCAACCCAAATTTGATATTTGGGCAATGCATGTTCTTGAATCACTGATTTCTGTCTCTTTATTTGTGGCTGTTTTTTCACCTCCTTACTATGGTGACTTCCATGCTCTCAGCCGTCTCATTCGTTTCTGCCCGCGAGGCCAACTTGTGTTTTCTCTGTCCCTCGTTATTCATTTTCTGCAGCTTTCCAAGACATGTGGTTGTGCCAGGGACTCCCAGCCCACTGACATCTTTCTCTCTTGATTTTATCTGCAGAATCCATCCGTTCCTTCTCCCTCTGTTTGCATTGATGTTGGTCAGACAGCGCTTCCATCTGCTGGTAGTTGAGCTGGGATATTTTTTCTACTCCTTTATCTTTTTGGCCCAGATTTTATCCCACTTCATTCTTTCAAGTGCCAAAGTGCAGCCTGTGTTAGAAAGTCTCATTGGAGCATAGAAATTAAATAATAAACAACCCCAAAGTCCTCTTATAAGCCAGCAGTTGTGTTCTGATAGCCAAGCACTTACTCGTGGCAAGAGGAAGTCCATGTAACAATCACACACAGAATCACAGGGGTTGGAAGGGACCCTTGGAGAGATTCCCTACACCAGGTAGAAATGGCTTGATGAATTGGAAAGGACCTTGAAGATGATCTGCTTCCACCTCCCCCCCCCCTGCTGCTATAGTATTGCTACAGTGTGCATTAACTTCCACTTTAGTTCATTTGTGGTGCGGTTCACACAAAATCTGTCACTGTCATTTATTAATATCCGAGTATTAGAGCATGATTTTTTTTCAGGTAACGCGTAGTATATTTTTCCTGGGTTTTTTTTTGGACAGATATATGTGCAGCCTTGAATTTATTTGCTTGTAAATATGTTTTGTGATATGCACAGCAAATATGTCTTGGCTTTCCACGCATTCTGCAAGTTAATACCTTTTACTGGACTTTTACTTTCACTTCTGCTCCCACAGCTTGTGCTTGTTCCCGTGAGCTGTGGGCTTTGGATGCCCCAAACCCATTCGTCTCAGCTCCATAGCAGTTCCAGAATTCAGGTTCCAGTCTCCTCCTTCCTAGAGCGATTTGGATGCTCTCAAACGTGTCGTCTTCCCCATCACACCTGTTCTCTCAGCAACCTCGCCTCTCAGTATTTGTCACTCCTCTCCCTCTTGTTTTTCATTAAGTTGTTAGAGTTGTGTGACCATGTTAACGCTGAAGAATATTTTTGGCATTCACGATAGTCCAAAAAAACCCACCAAAAAATCTCTTTACAAGCACACCTGATTATATCTTGGCTGACAAGGACACAAAGTTATTGAAGCATGAGCTCATTTTTCAAAGCTGCGTGACTGCAACTCAAAGGGAAGCCTGGTCAGAAGTTGCTGTGTACGAGGGGGTGGAACTGGTCTCCTTTATGTGCTGGAAAGGCAGAAAGGCTTGTCTGCTTTCTCTGATGCTGTTCTTGTCAGACATCTCTGTGAAGAATCAAGATAATACAGTCCTGAAGCTGTGCTAACTCTCCCGTGGAGAAGATGCTAAAATTAATTGTCTGCTGTACTGCTCTGCAAGGGCAGCGTGCAGTGCTTTGGGTGGAAGGATGCAAGGCTGCGGCTGCACAAATGCCTCTGTCCCTCGGGAAGGTGCACCTTGCAGTTAGTCTGTAACTGCAGGTGCTCGGAAGCAAAACCTTGAGAAATGTCTTCTGTCAACACACCAAAACTGTGTGTTGCAACTTCTGACAACCTTCAGTGAATGTCTCATTTAAGAGACGCCACGGTGTTCAGCTGTGCACTGCCCTGCAGGTGCAGGCTGCATATCCTGATTTGCAGAGTGGGAAGAATGATGCTATTTTTAATGATTTCTTTGCTCCCTAAGTTCGCAGCACTTCTTGGCTTGGAACCTTTTTTGTGCACTTTATTTCAGCCCCGTGAAACATGAAGCGGATGATGTTGGCAGGGGAATATTCTGCTCTGTCAAGTATTACAGCCTTATTCTGGAAGCAGCGAGTTGTCTTCAGGAGGAGGCTAAAATTAATCCCATCGCTGTTTCGTCAGATGTCTTCATCTGGAAACTCAAAGCCAATGCAAATTGCAGAGGGGAGATCACATGGAGGTATCAGATTATTATCAGCTATTTATCTTGGGTGACTTCTCAGCTTCTCAGAATAGTATTAAGAAAGCAGATAATGGATCCAAACAACGCCAGGATAGGTTTCTCCTTAATATTTTGCAATTGTGTGGACATTCCCCTGTGCTGCTCTGAGCATCTTCTGATGGAGAGCCAAGGGCTCGGTGAGGTGAGGTAGGAGCTGCCACTTGTTCAGGGAAATATTTAAGGACATGTCCAGCTCAGCATGCATGTAGGTTCTTTGAACTCAATTGTACTCTGCACTTGCTTAAAATAGCATAAGGCACAGTTTTTTGTTCAAGTGGGGCCTTTGGGACTTCTGTGTGTGTATAACCAGGAGCAGGCAGGAGTGCGGCTGTGGCACTTAAACCATTTCAGAGCAAGTTGAAGCTTTCCTGCAACTGGGATCTGCTGCTGGCGTTTGCTTTCCAAGGGCTAAACGACTCAGTAGAAGGGCCTGAAGAAGCAATATGCAGGGAAGAGCTGAACTTTCATGCCCTTGGAATGCTTAGTAGAAGTTAAAGTGCTAGATGCTCCTGAAAATCCTTTCAATACTGGAAAAAATGACAAAATCCTGTCATATAAGAAGCAAAAAAAATTACAAAGGGGCTTTTGGAAGTGGTATATGGCCTGAACAACATATAATAAATCTTGGCATCCCTATTAGGTATGAAGATGTTGGAGGAATTAAAGTACAGGATGTAAGGAGAGCAAGTAGGACAAGAGGTAATGGCCTTAAGTTGAACCTGGGGAAGGTCCAGGTTGGGTGCTGGGAAAAAGTGCTTATCAGAAAGAGTGGAGCGCACCGGCACAGGCTGGTGGTGGGCTTAAGGTGGGGATGTCACCTTCCCTGGAGGTGTTCAAGGATAGTTGTGGCACTGAGGGACATGGCTGTGGGCACAGTGGGAGAGGGTTGGTAGTTGGACTCGATATCCTAGAGGCATTTTCCAGCCCTAATGGTTCTGTGATTCTACGTCGAGGCCTTGACATAGCTGTTAAATACATTTCTTGTGAAGAGGAGAGCTGTGTGTGTGTGTATAGGTTTTTCAAAGCAAAAACAGTTGCCTGATGGAGTAGTGGAAGATGCAAGTAGAACACAGTTCTACTTCAGTTTGGGGAAAATCTGCTTTTAATAATCCACAGTCTTAGAGAAACGATTATCTGCTACTCTTTGAAAAGTAATAGAACATAGTACTTGGAATATTTATGAGTGCTAGGATGGCTTATTTTAGTTTGCCATGCTCAGCCTTGAAAGTCCCTGTTTGCATAGATGAGAATGGAAAGAAAAACGTGATCTGAGACTCTGCTCATCTTTACTAGCATGAGGTCACAGCTTCTCCGTCATCATGGAGAAGTGTGTTTTTAGCAGTATTGATAAAGTAGTGTTTTGATTAGTGATACACAGAGGTGTGGGTAGAGGTGGACACTGCAATCCCTATATTGATTCTCTTCACTTAAGATGAATGGTAGAGTTCCATTTTTGTCTTGTGTACTTTGAAGTTAGTGCATGTACACTGGCCGCTGAGCATGCTGGAGGAGGTAACCGGCAGGCAGGTGGCTTCCAGCTTAGTTATCCAGGAGACTTAAAACTTGATGCACCTGTGATTTTAATTGCAGATTAACTTCATTAATACCCCCTGCTAAAAGCTGTTTTAAAGTGCTGCCATATCAACCAATTTGAGTAAATTAGTTATGTGCTAATGTATTCATCTGTTATAAATCAGCCTTTATCCCAGCTCTCTACCTTCTGATTCCTAATCCCCATATTTGCTGAATCAACGGTGTAGTGTCGCTCTGCAGCTGTGTGGAAGAAAATGTGCCATACAACAAAAGTGTGTCAGCAGGTGGTATTGCTCAAACAGGCTTACACCCACTGCTCCGTTTCCCTCTCCGTGGTAAGAGCTGTTCCATACAATATGATTGTTTAATGATACGCTGCTATTAGTTCACCCAGCTAATCTCGTGGCTTGATTTTTGTAGGTCTACTTAAAGAACATAGCAATAAGGATGGGTGTTTGTATTATTATTTTCATCCAGGATTGCTGAAACGTGGTCACCTCTACTTTGAACTGTAATAGCAAGAAGCAGCGTGTAGTAAAAATACTGAGCATCGTTGCTCCGGCGGTCTCCTACCATGTTGTAAATACTGTTATTTGCTTCTTCATCTGTAAACAGGAGTGAGGTGCAAATGGGTACAGAAATTGGCTGCCGAATGCTTGTTGATACTCAGGGTAGGAAAAGGCTCAGGTTCCCATCCTATTCACCTGATTGATTTGTAGCTTCGGGAAAGGCTCTGAAAAGATTATCTGAAATCCTTGAGGACTCTGTAGAGAATATTCTTGTGCATGTTATAGCATATGGGACACTGTGTTGACAAATGTGCTGTTATTAAATTGCCATGGGACTTGCAAATACCACCACAATCGGGGCCGTAGCTTTTATTAATCCAAAAGAAACATTTAAATGAACAACATTATGGTTAGTTGGCATTTATAAGGCTTTGATTTCTGATTGTGGAACAGTACTGTTTTCCTCTTTAATGATATGCTGAAGAAATAAATCCATGTTACTTCAAATAAATAAATTCAATAACTGAGAACAGTCAAGTGCTGCAATACTGCAGTAGTTCAGCACAGGATGGAAATGAGTTGTAGACTCGGTGCTAAACAGGGCAGCTCTCATTGCTGAATGGGTCCTCAGCTGTTTGTGGCTCTTTAGGACTGAGTTGTATCATGGTCCTTGCTCATTTCGTCTTTATTCACCACTTAATCTTCTAAAGATACGTATGTGTGATTCAGTGGGCAGGGTGCTGAGCAACGGTGGATGTTTCTAATGGAGGCTCAGGAACCAGAAGAGGGGAGGGAGGGAGGGAGGGACGGGGATTTGAAATCTTTCATCTACGTTGAGCTATTGTGAATTTAGGAGCGAGGGCAGAGTGTTAAGAAGAATAAATCATTAATGAGCCAATAAAGAGTATTAAAAGACAAATTGGCTGAACCTTCCTGGCCTTTTTCATTTCCTTCTATGGAAACAAAGTATAGAGTGCCAGATGATAAATAGCTCCAGTCCAGCCGTTCTTGCAGGATTAGCGTTGCAAAATCTTGAATAATAGAAGCATCCACTCTTTAGCATGTTAACCAAATAAAAGCCTTCTCTAGCGTGCCTGTTTTATGTACGCAGAAGCAGTCTGGAATAAATATCTGCCTTCAGAGCAGTCTGCTGGGTTAACTCCTGCTTTTCTTCCCCTGTGCTTCCCAAGAAATTGGTACAATTACAGTAACAGTTTCCAGCACTGGTTGTTGGATGTACGGACCCTGGGCTGTCTCTGCTGCTACCACTCAGAGGGTACTGACGTAGTTTTGAACTGTTATGGCTTCAGGTGTTTAATTAAAAGACAAATCCAATTGATGGTGCCGTTCTAATCTGCAGTGAATTCATCATGAGGTTTCCGTGGAAATGGAAGGACCGAATGCATCACTTCTTTATTTCGTTCATTACATTTGGTTGTTGATAGAATTTGGAATGCTGTTCTTGCTGATGCACAGGACTGGATCAACGTGCTGCGATGTCTGGTCCTGTGATCTCACTGTTCAGTCTTCCGGATTAAAGCAGTGTGGAACCTGTAATTAAAGGGAGAAGTTGGTCCGGTGCCCAATGTGGATGTGAAAGGCAGTTTAATAAATGTAAAAGCTCTCATGATTTCCAGGACGTTTGGATAGGATTTGACCCTAGAATTTCTTGAGGTTATCAGGTTATGGAAATACCACTGGTTTCCTTACTCTTTCCTATCTGGGAAGAGATTCTGGTGGATTCTCTTACACTTTGCCAAAGAAGCACATTCCTGCGGCCTGTTTTCTATCTGGGAAAACTGAGGGGAGAAGCACAGCCCGTGTTGTAGCTGTCTTCCTTCTCTTCTTCCTCTTCCTCTTCCTTTTAGCTGCCCTTGGCTCCTGTAGTATTCTCAGGGGGTGTCTGAGCATATCCCGAAGATGAAGCATCTCCTTTCTTCCTTCATACAGTAGAAAACTTCCATCGCTACCTGCAAGATCCAGCTTAGGAACGGGGTCTTTGTGGGGTCTTTGTATGTGGTGATGAAAGGGTGTCTCTGGGACACAGGAAGCTGTTGGTGAATGTTGTTTGGCTGTATTGCTTTTCTGCTTGACTCCATGTAGGTAGGTGTCCAATTCCTGGGCCCTCAGGCAGCTTGGTGGGCAGCTTAAGTAGGCACATTCTAGAGCTCAACTAAAGTAGTCAGCAGTTAATTGTGATAAATCAGCATCTATGGTGTCATGTGCCCTTCCAGCAAAGGGCGCTTTGTTTTTGCTTTGCAATTGGTTGGGAGTGCAGAGGAGTGCTGCAGCACTGGTTGGTTATGCTTGTGGAAGACATGTGCCTCCAAGGTGAAGGCTGCAGGGCTTGTGCCTGGTGTTCGTCGGGATGGAACTTGCTCAGGTGAAGAATATCTGAAAAGTGCCAATTGGATCAAACATTATGGTGGGAGCTGATCTTTTGTCCTCTGGTGCATACGCCACAAAGGACAATGGTGAGGCTGTGGGAATGAGTTGAAACTCCAAATCATGTTGAAAGAAAGAGAGGTGGGAGGTGGAGGCTGCAGTTTGAAACAAGATTTGCTGTGATGTTTCAAATGCTTGTTTGTCTCTCCCATTGTGGCTTCTTGCACATCTGAAGGATAAAACTGAGCTCAGAGCTTTCATGATAATGACAACATAACCATTGCTCTTTTTTTCCTTTTATCTCAGATATTGCGTCGGTTTCTGCTGAATTACTGCTTATTACTCGTGGGACTTACTTGAAAGGTGGTGATTGAACATCACTAACTGGTTATGGGGATACGTGTTCTGTATCTTGTGTTTTAGCTCTTAGGACCTCTCGGGCTGTAGAGGTGGACCTATGTTTGTTTCTCTGTAACGTCTCTCTGTTGCTCTTTTATCTGGCATTTAAAGAAATAAAAGAAGCAGACTTCCTCTCACGTATCCCAGAAGTGCAGAAGGCATTTTACAGTGATGCTGTGGTGTAAATCAGAGGCTGAAAAAAGATTTTGTGCTCGCAGTTGTGACTGCTACAAGGAAGTGCTACTTGGGACTTACGCCATGCGTCTGAAAAAACATGAGACTCGATTGCTTGAGGGAGGCATCAGTGTGAATAGCAGCTTCATGTCAGTAATCGGGAAAGTTGTAGGTATGTGCCACCCCATCAGCTGCAGCGTTACCTCTGTTCTGATTTAGCAACCACTCGCGACACTGCTGGTTCATGGAAGCTCTTAGGTGAGTTTGCTGACTGTCAAATGACAGCAGAGATGACCCTGTGCTACTACTGTGTGAGGAAGACGCATGCATTTTGTGTTAGGAAGTGGGAAAGCTCCTGCTGAAGTGAAGGCTGCCTTGGCAGCATGGCTGCGAGGGCTGATGGATGGGGTATTCCACATACCGGAATTACTTCCCTACCTGTTTTCATGGATTTTGTTGGGGTGAGGAGTTTTCCAGAAGTTACTGTGGTCAGTCGTGCCCTTTCCTGCTGTTAAAATTAACATACACCTTCCAGTAGTTCTGTGTTGCCTTGAGGGATGCGTTTCTACAGCCTGGCCCTAAGTGGTACTTAGAAATGCTGTTCTGAGTTCATTCATATCGTATCACTCTACTTCATTGCTGTAAGGGAGTTTTCTCCATACCCATGACTTAAAGGAAGCATCTTAGAAATGATACAATTGTCAAACCTTTCATTTCCAAATTCTTTACACTAGGAGACTGCAGAGGCAGACCCCTAGTATAGGGAGCGTCCAGGTTTGTCGATCGTGTCTCTATTTTCTGCTAAAGAACTGGAAACAGGAAGAAGGAAAAGGTGTATGATTCTGTATTCAGTCTACATCATAAATGTACTTGAATGTGGGAAGTGCCCATTCAGACCGTTTTCTGGTGGTTGGTGGGTAATGCTGTTAGCTCTATGCGGACAGAACTCTGTTTCACTCCTAGAATAAATGGCAGAATGGTTATTTCTGTATGATGAGCTTGGCCCAAGGAGGAGAGTGGTTTAATTCTCCCCCTCGCCCCCACCCCCGATTACACTTGTATTACTGTGGATGGGGCATGCATTGTGTAAGCTCTCAGCTGAGAAGGGATTTGGCATCACACTAAAGGAGCTCCCTTTGTTCAAAGGATTGCAGTCCACATAGGTAACAAAAAGAACCTTTCTTCTGTTTGGACAAGATCGGTGCAAACTTCTTGAATTGCCTTTTGCTCAGCCTTCTTAAAACCTTCTTTAAAAAGAGCTTGTCAAGCTACCAAAGAAGAAAAAACAGCAGGTAGGAAAAAAAAATCAACAACAAAAACCGCCAACCAAAACCCACCCAAAATATAAAGAAGTAAAAAATAACTTCAAAAGCGGCGTGTGAAATTTGCAGGCTTTGAGCATCGCTTTCATTATTTATGTGAGTCTCTTTCTTGTTTTCCCCCCCCCTGTTTCTTTCTCCTCTCTCCCCCCCAATGGATCTGTGGAAAAGAAAGTCAGAAACTTGGTTTTGAAGAGTAAATCTGCTTCAGCTGTCTCCTTTATCCTAAATTAAGAGCTAAGGTTTGGAAGGGACAGCCGTAGAGCTCATGGTGTAGGTGGGTGCAGCCGTGGAGCAATGCCTGCTTTTCATGCAGTGCGTATTTCTCACGGTCCTTGGGTGGCAGTGTGTGTGGCATCACCTGAAAGCAAGCTCAGGACACATGGCTGTAAGTGGGATGAGATTCCATAGTATAGAAAACAGACTGATGGTTGTTGTAAAAACTTTGATTAAAACAAAACAAAACAAAAACACACACAAAAAAGAAACGTCCTGAAATAAAAATGTTTTGTTTCAATATTCGGCATGAGAAGAAATATGATTTTATACATCACATGGGGCAGGTCTGTGTGGTGTGCTCAGATGGGAAAGGTATGTGTGCTGTGACAGGTGAGGTGCCGAGAGCAGCTGGAATAATGGCAGCTGGAACAACTGCTGTTAGTAATGCACTGATAAGATAAGGAAGAGCGGTTTGATAGCGTGAGATGATTCAATCCAAAGCATCTTGCAGCTGATAGAAAATAAGTATTCTAATGGAACAAGAAACAGTTTGACTCCATTCTCCCAATAGCAAAATGTGGGTAAAACTTGCTGTGCTTAAATTTTCCTTCCCTTCCCTCCCTTCCTTCCTTCTGCTCTGACTCCTGATGGGCACGTAGCCTTTAAGTCTCTGCCGCAGGGTATAACTTGGGACAGCCTAAGAACAAACAAACCACTCGTGTTTCCTTGTTCTGCCCATATCAGGGTTAGGTGTCGCTGTGTCTGCTGAATATACCTGCACAGAAATGGAAGATATTGGCTATTTTTTTAAAAGAAATTCTGTCAAATCCATGAATGTTCTTCGTACTCTTGCATTTCTTGCATATTCTCATGTTTGAAGAATGAATTTCAGTGCAAATGCAGACTCGGACAGAAGGAGGGGCAGGGCTGTGCTTGCAGGTATAGGTTCATAGCGGACTGCTCTACAAGCCACATGTGTGGCTTTCCTGATGATGCAAAACAGTGGTAAGCAAAATACCATTTTGTTTTGTAAGCTGCAGTTCCATCAGTGGCTGAGTCGCCTGTGCCTTACAGTCAGATACGTCAACATCTTCCCCAAATACTCGAAATGGAAGATAAGCTCTATAGAGATGGATTAAAATGCTGTTCTCCTTGTTTCAGTTCCAAGGATATCATTGTTCATCCTGTCCTTTTCTATTTTGCCAGGCATCAGATTGTTCAAAAGACGATTTTAATTCATATCAGTTTTGCTGCCGTACTTCTGACGCTTCCTGAGCTATATAGTATGTGACAGGGCTCCAAGTGAAACTTTATTCTATAAATATCCTTCCAGTTTTAATAAAGGACAAACTCCACTGGCGATTTTACTGAATTTGCCTTCTCTCTCAACATTCTGTCAAGCCGTTCACATAAAGCTGAGCCATCCTTGTTCTACAAAGTAGATGGCCAGGAGGTATCCCTGGAGGTGTTCAAGGCCAGTTTGGATGGGGCCCTGGGCAGCCTGAGCTGCTGAGAGGTGTCAGTGCCTGTGGTATGGGGTTGGAAGGGACCGACCCACATTGGCTGACGTCTTTGGACCCAGTTCCACAAAGCTGTTGTTCCATCAGCAGTTACCTCAGTAGTGAGGGAGCTTCCACTGAGAAGGAGAAGCGTTCACAGGTGGGAGTCCTTACCTTTCATTTCCTATCCCCATCTACAAAGTAGGTATTTAAACAGGAGCAAGAGGTTGCTTGGAGTGCAAGTGCCCTGTTGTCAGTAACCTTCCAAAAACCGTAGTCTGATTGTATTTAGCCTGTGAAAACTTGCCATGTTACTGGGAGTAAATATTTGCTGGATTCTTTTAATCTTTTCTTAGCAGACCTCATATTGCATTCACCCATATTCACATGTAATCCCTAAGGCCTTCACCAGGGGTACAGCTGTTGGTATTCTCATGTGCTTTTCCCACCCTGGGGTGCACAGCAGCCAGGGCAGTGAGGCATCTGATGGCCAAATCCTTGGTTTAGTCCTTGCTATGCTCTCCATCTGGTCAATCCCAATCATTCATCGTAGCACACCATCTCCTTATGCGCTCCCTGCGCTACTTGCAGCTCGATTCCTGTTTTCTTCCTGAATGCAAGGCATGACTTTCCTCATTCTTCAGCATGTCTACCTTCGGCTGCTCCCTCATCTTCGTGAAGCCGTTGCTACGTGGTGTTATTTATTGCTGGTTTGCTAAAGAGCTGGAGTCATGCTGAACTGCAAAATGATTTCTGCTTTCTTACAGTCACAGTCTGTAACGTGTCATCTCTTTCTGAGACTGTTTCACACTCCTGATGAAAGAATTTTTAATACTGTACGTGTCTGCAGTTTTGTTTGGAATTCATCTCAAATTCTCATGGACAGCATCTACTAAAACAGCACTTCTTTTGGCCACCATGCAGTTGTGCTTGAACAGTGTTAACAAGCCCAAGTACGCTGTGGGCTACAGTGTATATATAACTCTATCTGGTCAACCTTTTTTCTTGTTTGTACTGCTGTGGCCTGCTAATGTGACAGATGCTGAAGCACTACAGCCACCTGCTTTTCTAGCAGAGCCGGTGAGCAGCAGCTGTCCTTTGGACAGCAAAGAGTGACATACAGGATTGTGGTACGTGCTTGCATCAGTCAGCAAGGAGAACATAGTGTCTACCACATAATTCTCTGGGCAAAAGCAATTGAGCAGCCAAAAGGCAAAGATGCAGAACACAACAGTTCCCTGACCTACAGGGCAGTGGATTTTACTGTCTTGGTTTTCATTTAGCCTCTGTAAAGAATGATGAGAGAAAATATTAAGATGCCAAGGAGAACCCCTGGCTGCTTTTTGGTCTCTGTACACATGATGGCAGGGCAGGACATATCACCAAGTCTGGTTAATCAGCTTATGTGTAACCTGGTATCTGGCAGCTCTTAGAGCAGCTCAGGGTAAGCCTCCTGCTGCCTGTTTAGACTGTGTAGAGGTCACTAAAATAGAACTGAGTGATGAATAAAATGTTACGAGAGTGCAACAGAAAGGACAAAGAACATTTCCTGTGGTTGGCCATGCTGGTTTTTGAGTTGTAGCATCAGTGTCCTGTTAGAGTTCACGAGCTCCAAGTCCTTAGGAATGCTTTCTTTTCTATTCAGAGAGGCTGGATCCTTTTTATTCCTGCATGGAGTCTTCTGCCTTTTTGGCTGCTGCAAAGCCATCTGGAGGTGTCAGCTCGCACAGAATGGCTTGCCAAGCCGTGTCTCATGCAGAGAGCAGGTAACACCTGCAAAATGTTCTCAGTACAAACTAGCAAATGTTTTGCAGGTGGCACTCACAGTGTCGGTGTTATCCCATGATGGGCTAAACGATTTGTATCATGCTACCCCAGGAGCTTGTTTTTCCTGGTTATACAACAGCATTTGCTGACTTCCAGATCTTCTGGGCTTGGCACCATGGACTCTCTGGGAGGAGCCTGGCAATAGTAGCTCCTGAATGTTTTCTTACAGAAATGAATTCCAAATTGAGCAAGGTTCGATGGAGACCAGAGGTCTTACACTGTAGGAAGAAATGAGAAGCTACCTTATTCTCCCAGGCTGCAATTAAAGAATGATGCTTGGCCTTCTTCAGTAGGCACTGGATCTCTGAGACTGCAATAGCCTGTGTGTGTGTGTGCACGTATGGGTGTTTTGGGTGGTTTTGTTTCTTGTTCAGAGAAACACAGAGTCCCCAAAGAGGGAAGGGACCTTTAAAGGTCCAGCTCCCTGCAATGAACAGGGAATACACAGCTAAATCAGACTGCCCAGGGCCTGACCCAGCCTCACCTTGAAAGTCTCCAGGGATGGGGCATCAACCACATCACTGACAAACCTGTTTCAGTGCTTTATCATCCTCACTGTAAAAGGCTTCTTGTGGGTGCACTCGGCCCCACTGTCAGTGTCACTGATGAAGATATTAAAGAGTATCAGCCCCAGTGCTGACCCCTGTGGGACACCACTTGTCACCAATCACCATGTAGACATTGAGCCATTGACCACCATGCTCTACTTTATCCTGCAGCCAGTTCTTCATCCATTGAATAATCCACCTATCAAATCTGTATCTTTCTAATTTGGAGAGCAGGATGTTGTGGGGTACAGCATTCATGTTATAGTATGGCATAAGGAACTGATAAAACGGTCCTTTGGTTTCTGCAGCAATAGAAAATGTACCTTGTGTTTTGGTTCAATATAGTAGATTTTATATGTCTCTTGAGACATCAGCGCCTTTCTACTAAAGGCAGAATAATGGAAGTTTCATGGAATAAAAACTTCATACTGCCACTGTGTATGCACCTGCAGAATTACAGCTAGGAACATAATTGTAAGGGGATGTGAAAGACCTTAACTCTAGTACTTAAATAGTGATTCAGATCTGAGTCTCAAATGATCTCACGGAACAACTGTCTCCTGTGCACGTTCACATGTTCTTAGTGGGAGATGAAATTACTCATATTGCTTTCTGAATTTTCATAATGCTCTGCTTATCAGATAGCATATGATTTGACTTGTTTTTCTTAACTGATTGTACACCGAGATGGTCTATAGGCTTGATCTTGCAGAGGTCTTGAGGTAAGACTAAGATTGCTCTTTGTTGACATACAAAACATAGAAATCTTTGAAACGTTGCTGTTGAATACACGGGCCATCAAGTCAGTAAAGCTGTTTGATGTGATTTACATTGAAATCAAAGCTCTGTGTGTCTCTGAATACATCGTCTAGATTGAGCTCCTCCGAGGACTTCAGTGTATAGCCTTCAAACTGCTTTGGTTTAAAGGTGCATGCTAACATACTCTCATTGCCCAGCAGCTTGTCAGGGCTACAGCACAGACTGGGCATTTTGAATATCATGCAGTGTGTACTTTCAGATGTCCAAGTGCTTGCCTGAGATCCTGCCTTATGGTTTGCAGTCTGCATAGAGTTGCTACCAAACAATTGTGTTGAGTAACCGGTGTTGTTTAAATGCACTCAGCCTAGTAATTTCTCCTAGGAAAAGAATGAAGTATTTTAATTATATTTGGTATTAGTCCTGCCTAGACACAAGAGCCAACATGATTCATTTCACTTAGTGGTATATTCCTCTCAGCTGAATTATGTGTAATTGTGTAGACATGGTCACTTTAAATATTTTATGTATTTTTATAATGTAAGACAGTACAGCCTGTAGGGCCAGTGAGAAATATTGCTGTATAACTTTTATTCAATTTTATTTCAGCAGATTAATAATTCATTTTAACTGAATTTGAACGTCAGAACTCATGGCTAGAGTACAACCTACTGCTGTAGTTCTTCAGTCAGCAGTTCAGATGAGTGGAGTTCTGAATAGCCAGTAGGGAGAAGCTACGCATGCACTGATCTGCCAGGGGAGCTTTAGGTTGGATATTAGCAAAAACAACTTCACCAAAAAGAGTGGTGATGCACTGGCACAGGCTGCCCAGGGGGGTCACCATCCCTGGAGGTGTTCAAGGAATGCAGAGATGTGGCACTGAGGGTCATGTTTAGCGGACAGTATTGGCAGTAGGTGGACAGTTGGACTATATGATTTTAGTGGTCTTTTCTAGCCTTAATGATACCAGGATTCTAAAGAGAAACGTTCATCTTGTTTGCTTCTTCAGAGGCGAAGCAAGGAGAAGGGTACAAACTGGCTAGAAGCTTTCTGACAGGGCAGGGTTATGTCTTGTGGAAACTACAGACTTAGCAAAGCAATAAGTATTGCAATGAAGTAAGGAAGGGTACGTATAGAGATTTGTCTTGGTTGTTGTAATCTTTACCAGGAGGGTTTACAAGAGAACCAAAAGCTGCAGTCAGTTCAAATCCTGTAACTAAATTTTGAATATTTTTTTGTGAATTTTAATAGATAACTGTCACAGGGAAAGTTTGCCTGAGAAATATCACCTACTGCTTGTGATGCTAGACAGCATATTTTATGAGACATTTGTGTTTTGACAAAGCAAGCTCTGTCATACAATTTGGTTTCACATATTTTTATACCAACACTTAAATGTTGGACTCGAAGTACTCAGCTGTAAGAAAATATATTTATCATCTCCTTATACTCATGTGTTATTGTGTGCTGAAAGAGTTGGTTAGAATCACTTGTAACTCTTGAAGGTAAATTTAAGTAATATACGTTTTAGGGAGAAAAGGGGACTGCAAGCAGCAGCTCAGGCAGCAGCTTTTCATTTGATCATACCAAAAGCATCTGCACAGCTCTCAGTGAAGCTTGCCAGTGACTGAATGTGGCTGTTGGAAGGATCCCGCACTTGGATTTGAATACATTGGCCAGCCATGTTGTATAGGTGGCCAAAAGAATGCATCCTACTTTTGGAGGAAACACCTGTCCCTGCTGCCTCCGGTCCTGTGCCTCCAATTCCTCTTGGCAGCAAAAAGGGATAGAACAAACGTGCTCTATTTTCAAAGTATTTTTGGCACTGCAATTATCTATTCTTACCTTCCAGATGTACCTCCTCATATCATTCAAGTATTGCCGTCCTTTGTCCAAATTCTGTTGGAGGGCAATGGGCTTTGTGCTAGAACAATGTCAGGGAGATGGAGTCACCAAGCGAAGCACCAGTGAAGCTGGTTCTGCTGTAGGGTTAGGTAAGGTGCAGACATCATATGAGGGCTGCATTCTTGCATGAGTTTGTGTTGTACTTTTACAAGCTCTACGCCGGTCACCTTATGTCAAAGATCCACAGAAAGCATGGATGCAACCAGAGCAAATGTAATGAGTGATTTGAACAAATACTCATAGGAAAATGTGCTGACAGGTTTGCGCGGGGCTGTAACTTTCTCCATCACCAAAGCTGACAGCAGAAGGTAATACTCTAGCTCTCCTTGCCAAGGGAAGACATAGGGCAGATGAATTTGCTAGCTTCTTTTGTTTCCAAGCTTGAAGTTAAGATCTTAAATGCCTTCCCTTTATGTATGAATGATGGGAAGAATATAATTACTGTAAGTGATAGGGATGTTGATTAATGCTGCCTAGGCTGGTAATAACACCTGTTTTAAAAGGCGAAAGCTTTTCTGTGTGGATGTTCCTGTGTATTACAATGGAACATGTAGTCGAGAATTCAGTGTTTTCCTGGCGTGTTGAGTCATCACACAAAACTCCATTTGCTCTTCATTATTCATTTATTTCATTACCTTACTTAAAATGTCTTGGAAGAAAAGATATTGAAAGCCTCGAGCTTTTTATTCAGCAGGTTTAGGAAAAAAACATATATATGTATGTGTGTATATATAAAGATCTCTATTTACTAAGCAATGAGCATCTGCACAGTGCCAGCGCTGAGCTGGAAATAGAACAGTGACTTCACCAGCTCGTTTTGTAATGGAAAAACTGCAGTTAGCATACATTTTGCAATGCATGTGGTTGAGAAAGCAGTGCGAACAGCTTTGCAATGACTGAAACTTCATAATTATATCAACACAAAGAACGAGCCAGTATTTGGATGCGGAGTCAATTCTTAGTTGCTTTCTTCCTTGAAGTCTCCAGGCCTTAAGAGTTTAACAATCTGTGAATAAATAACTGCTATTTAGCTCATCAGAGGTGATGCTGCAATTCTTATTGCCTCAGAACTTGCTTAAAGCTTCTAGATTTAATAGGAAAACTGCATCTGCAACTGCATAATTGTCTAGATAACTATTATTGCTTGTAATAACATTACTCACAGTTTAATACAGTACTTGATTTTGGTGCAGAGCCCTGACATGTGAAAGCACCCTCTTCAGTTAAATTCTAGAAGACTGCACATTTTTAGAAGGTTGGAGGGAGCTATTACATAAGGACAAATATTTACCTAATGTAAGCAAACTCCCCTTTTAAATCAGAACAATGGTGGGAGTGCAGTTACTATGGCTCTGTGTAATTTTGTGCTATATTTGGTTTAAGTTTGGCAGGATTAAAACCACAGCTGATCATCTGATTTTTGAAAGGGAAGAACATGGCAGCTTTGCATTCACAGTATGCCCTCACACCAATGCACAGCCTGCCTCCACTACTCCGGGCAAGAACAACATCCTGAAAACTATTTATCCACCAGGGAGTTTGCAGCACTGCAGAGCTGTGTTGCTGAGCATGACTTCTGAAAGATGCTGTCTGCAGAGGGGAGTGCAGCCTTCCCTCCCCATGCATTGTGTACTTAATTGAAAAGGATGTGTGTTTCAGATACCATCCTCATCTCCTGGGTACCTCATTTCAGCCCTGGATGGGAAACTGTTGCTCACAGCCTGAACCTCTGATTGACCACCTGAGGCAAGCAATGAGTCAGCTGTGGGAGCACAGGTGAAGGTAATTCAGCTGTGCTACAGGAAGGGGTGAAACTTGGCTCCATCTCTCCCAGACCTCATTTAAGGGCTGACCACTACTAAGACAGGATCACTTTCTCTGAAGTTTGCTCCTGTGTGCAGTTTACTCTGAGCCTTCAACATTGGTGAGCATTTTTTATTTATCTTAGATTATCTTTCTATCATGATAATCCTTCTTACAAAGCATCTGTTTGCCTATCAACTGTATAACTGCACAAGCCCAGCCCGGGGCTGCTGGTCCCTGTTCTGGTGATGTTGTAGGGATCCAATCTCTGCTGTTCTGCCACTGAGCTGTGGAGTCATTCTTGATCTACTGATGATCTTCCACAGTTCTCTGTAGTTCTAAGCTGATGAAGTGGATAGGTGGAGTACTCTCCAGATGGTTTCATTGTCCTTGAAGTGCCAATTTACTGACCTTCCTTGAGCAGAGGAGAAGTTCTTCCCCCAGGCTGTTCTGCAATATCGTGTCAAGTGATGGACAGGGGGTAGATTTGACTCTGTTTTATATTGTTTGTGGCTCTCCAGGTTCTTTTTGTTTTTTTGACTGTTGTTTCTTTTTGTTTTAAGGGGGGAAGGGGTGGGGGGGGAAACACAGGTTCTGCCTATTGCTACAGACTTTGAACATGGGATTGTGATAATTAGAGATAATTAGCACAATCACAGTAAGTCATCCAAAAGCTTGAGCCATCTGATGCGATACAGAGTCTTAGCATACTTTGTAAGTAACCTTTCAGAGAGCATTTCGTGCTTCTGCAATGCAAAAAATAGAAGTGCAGGAGCGAAAACATTCTCTTTTCTCAACAACAAATGATACACACTTTTACTTGTCTTTTGCTGTTGAGTTTTTTTTGTCATTTCTCTTGTGTTTGGTTGCATTAGGAAGGTACTGAAGCTACAGGTGGTTAGGAGAGTGTAGTGTGTGCCCATCTGGAACAGATGGTATGGTAATGTTCATAGAGGTGGTCGTCTGATAGGCTAAATACTGCAGCTGGAAGGAAGAAAACAAAGCACTGTGCAAGATGAAGCGTCATCTCTTTGTTGAGAACAGCATACCTTCATTGTTGCTTATTTTGCTGGAGAAGCTGAGCAGAGGCAAGCACAGGGTTGTTGGTCTGGCTTAGTGGTTTTCAGATTGAGCGCAGGCAATTTATGGGGAATCATGAATTACTGTATTTTGGGGAATGCAGATCCTGCTTTCCTGTCATTACTTGTATTGTAAAGAATAGATAAGGTGTTTTAAGTTATTTCCAGGAAAGGAAATAATGTGCGTGGAGATTGATGGTCCACCAAACTAAACATTGAATCCAGATGCACAGCAACCTTCCAGTGGTAGATCTGGCTTGGTGTTATGTCCTAGTGAAGATGCTAACTGTTCCTTATGGTAGTTCTAGAGTTTTTATTTGGGGCTTATTGCATTTTCTTGTAGGTTATTGGCCATAGTTGGAATTAATTCGTGAATTGCACTTCAAAGATGTAATATGTTGTCTGTAGAGCATGATATGTCATGATGTGGGTTTATCTGGCAATTCAGAGGAGTTAACTGACTCTGAAATCAAGCTCTGAAGACTCTGAGTGTTGGATGTGTGTTTGGAAGACTTCAGGCAGACTCGACATGTGACTGAAGTTTTCCAGTACATACTGTCCTTCCTGAAGGACATGTGGTGTCTCTTTTTCCGTCCACCTTCTGCTTCCCCTCCATCCATGGTGCTGCCCTCTGTTTATTTTCTGAAGTTGGTTCTTCCTTGCCTAAGGTAAGGACTTAACAAAACATTATAAGTAGCATTGCCCCTTTACATTAACAGCAGAATGCTTTGCCTGGTTTGCCTCTATTTAGCCTGATTGAAACAAGCTTCTGGCATATAATTACTTATTCTGGTTATTAAATCCTTGTTAATTATGTACTATATTGGATGCCATCTGTCTATTCAGAGATATTCTTGTCTGCTGAGTCAGAAGTCACAATGTCAGATGCAGAGGTTGGTCCATATGCGTGTTACAGATGCCCCATCCACGTTCTTGAATTGAGGGCAAGGGAGGACAGCCTACATCTTGTTGCTTCTCTTACTCTAGAGAAGTTGTAGAAGATATTATTGGGCCAGTCAGATGGAACCTCTCCCAAAAATATTGCCTAAAAATATCCAGTGAGAACCAAGAACGAAGCAGACCGAGCAAGCTGAAATGTTTTATTTTACCTATCCATATACGATCCATTGGGAGGTTTTTATTGAAGGACTTGTGCAATAACTTGTGTGGTAAGTGAAGGAGAACGCATCATTTCCCCTGGAAGACAGGCAAATTGAATAAAAGTTATATCTCAAAGGTTAGGACAGCCTGGATAGCTCATCAGCTGGATAACCATGTGATAGACCCAGAGGCAACTTCAGAACTGTCATCTCAGCTATTATCAGTGGAACTAGCCAAGGAGTCAGCTGCTATAGTTAGACCAGTGGATCTTACAGCAGGCGGTTCAGTGCAGCCCATCTGTGCTGCCCATCCTCTTCCATGAGTGCCACCCAGACAGGTGTAAAGGTGAGGCATCTCCTGTATAGGAGGAGATATAGGTATCTTCTATACCTATATCTGCACAAGGTAGGGTATTACATTCCATAGAGTGCATGGATTTTAACGAGCAAGCAGTTGCTACACTGATGGTCAAACCCTAAATAAGAAACTTCTGTGAGTGATGGAAATGAATGGGATAAACAGGTTGGGTGCAAATTTCAGGTATTTTTGACAGTTTTCTGTTTATTTCAACATATGTTGGTAGATTCCTTGTGGAAGGAGCAGAGATGAGCAGTAGTGCAAACAGCTGTGTGCCTTGTTAGCTCCTTCTGAACTCAGGTAGTGGTGCTGCTGTGTGTCCTCTGAGTCACAGGACCTCATGCCTGTATGCATGTTCTCAGCCTGCAGTGCACACAAGGTTAAGTGCCCTCTCAGAAGCATTTTTGGAGGTTTATCCAAGCGTGTCAGCATGCCTCTTGCAGCCATTGCGTTTGCTTTATGAGTGCTCGGTGTGTGCTGAGGTAGGTCGTGCTCCAGGTGGCAGGTTGTAGCTCACTGATGTGTTGTCATTTGTGTCTGGGCTCTGAAGGCAGTGATCATGGTGATAGTGTCTCCTCTTGAAGTGGATAGGGAGAGGGTTGCAGCTGCCTTTCCATCATTGGGCCGCTGTGTTGGATCTCTTATCTATGCCTGATCGGTGGTTTGTAGCGTGAACTTTAATAAACATTATTTTTATTGCAAGATCTCCTCTTCAGCCACCTCTTAAAATCTGCAGAAACCTTCATAAGGAGTAGTGGAATAACAGAGGGAAGGATAGCTGGGTAGTGGTAGTGCCTAATCGCTTTTTCTCAGGAGATCAAGTTTAACAAGAAAACTGGTGTTTCTTGTGGGAGTGCTGCGCAAGCTTCTTGGATAGGTTTCTGCATTCACGGGTTAGTCAGGATAAGCCCCTAGATAATATACAGGAAGAGCAGTGAGTTGTGAAACGCACCATCTTTCTGCAGTAGGCCAATTAGGACTTTTGTTTCTGTATTGTTTATAGAAAATCAGTTGAACTTGATGGTTATATATTCTTCCTATGAAACTGTGCCTGTGTTTGTACATTGCTGTGTTGCTGCACATTGGAAAGGTCAAATTTAAAATGTGATTTAAAAAGAAAATGGTATCCCTTAAGGAGGACGTGGTATTGTGTTCTCTTTCCTGCTGTTGCATTTTCATTGCACCAGGAATCCTTCGTCTTTCTGTTCATGATGTTGTCTAATCAGTTTTACACCAATACTCTTGTCTGCAGATAGCAAGGTTTAAAAATAGACTGGCTCAGCTGTGTAAAGATGAGTTACCTGAAATCATCCGTGTGGAACAGTGGGATTGCTGTAAGTGATGGGATGGTGCCACTGTAGCCTGAACTCTGAATTGGGAAACTGTACTCAAGGGCTTTAAATCAAGCAGGACAAATCAGTCTTAACCCTGTTAGATTTGCCATTTAGAGGCTCATGATGTAGCTTCCCCCTTCTCATCGTGTCTACTTAGGTACTTTGTGGCCCCTTTCATTGTCTCCTTAGAAATCAGCCAACCCTTTTGCTGTCTCAGGGAGGCTTCGGGCGTGTTACTATCCTTCCCTTTTCATGCTGCTGCAAGAGCTGGATAGGATAACTTGCCTAAGGTCACCCCAAGGAGTCTTGTCAGCACTTGGAATTGAGTATAGGGTTATGAGTCACAATCCAGTGCTGTCGCCACGCAGCCTCTTCTGGTGTTGGGATGGCTCATCTCTAGGCAGCTTTCATTTGGCAGCGAGAAGATGCTTCCTAATGGGTTTGATATATTTATTTCTGCTGCCTGTCTTTTCAGTCTGTAGGGCTTCTGTGTCTGTGCTGAGTCTTGAGTTGTTAATGAAGTTAAGAAGCAGTGAGTGATTGGGATGTGGCTGGGAATCATTAGCACTCTTCTCCAACAAAAGCTTGAATGATAATATCACTTTAAGCTCATTTCCAGAGTATTGTGATGTAAAACAAAGGAAAGAGCTGTTCTGCTAACGATTTGGGGATGGGGAACGTTGGTAGATAAAATGGAAATAAATGGGATAAATCTAGCCCCGGATGTCTAGATTAAAGGCTAACCTTTAGTCCAAGATGTGATCACAGAAACTTTGGATCATTAAAATGTATTTCAAGAGTTTCTCCCATCAGAAGCCTTTCTGTTGTATTTCCTTTTTGGATTACCAGTGCTCATTTGTGTGGGAGATTTTATAAACATGGCATCTGCTGCCAGTGGATTTGGAAATTGCTGCTATTTGTCCATGGCTGCTTCTCGCAAATAGCACAAATTAATTTCTCTTTGCATCTCAATAGCTCTTTGAAGACATTGTAGCTGCTCCGGCTGGATGGCAGCTCTTGATGTGGTTAGTGGTACAGTGGTGATGGGACGATGGTTGGACTCTCTTTCCAACCTTAATGATTCTATGATACTTTGGAAATGTTTTGAAGAAGGGATGAGACTTGGATTGCTTGGGTGCTAGCAGGGGAGCTCGGAAGTGTCAAAGAGCACTCACTTTGTCCTTAAGCCATTCCTTGAGTACCCACTCTTGGACACAGCCAGAGACTGAATGGTGAGACAGGGAGTTTTTCAGTTAGCCAGCGTAGCTGTTCATTGTCGCCTTTTGTCTGTGATCTCAGTTTTACAGCAGGAAAGTAAATAGGAAATTTCTGAACTTCTTGGAAATCTCTAACTTGGAATGGAATATTCCTTGTAGTCGTGCTTCTGAGTTGCTGGACATCTCCCTGTGGGTAGAACAGCATTAACATGCCGATGTGCCTGGCAAACAAGAGGGGAGAATTGGAACAGAATCTAAATACATGTGTATGTGCTGTTACAGCACTTTTCCTTAATAAATGCTTCTGGCCAGACTGCAATACCCTATAGCAGATCCTAGCCAGCCGTGGAGTGTCTGTCTGCATGAGGGCTCCTCTGGAGCGGTGCTGATAGATCCCAGGAGCCTGGGCTGTGCATGCTGAAGGGCAGCAGCTCCTTGCTGGGATGTATGAGATGCAGGACTGGAGAGCTGAGAGCAGAGCAGATGCTCTGCAGCCTCTTAAAGCCAGCTGGGCTGCGTGGGGTACCCAAAAACCAAGAACTTAAAGCTTCTGCTAATCCATCCCCTAACCTGGCAGGTAGAGCTGCCTCGCTGCAGAGCAAGGGCAGGCTGTGCTGCTTGAACTGTAACTGTGCATTTCTGTATCCATTTCACTTGTTTTCTTTTACTTTTTTGCCAGAACTGAGGGATTGTGTTTAGAATTCTGTTGTCTGGACTGGATTTTTGCAGGCTTTTTGTGGTGCCCAAGACTGTAATCCTTGCTCCATACTGGTGTCTGTCACACAGCAGCGTTTGCTGCTTCTGGGCAGAGATTTGATGCTGAAGAAGCTCCTGAACTGAGAGTGTATTGAAGAGCGGTTCCACCCTTACCCATCTTCCCTTTCCAACTATTGCCCAAGGACAGCAGTGATAGCGTGTGGGTCAAATGGTCTGATGGAAGGCCTCCAGTACTTGGCCAGTGCAGAGACTTAGGCATGGAAAACTCATGCATGGAATGGCCAGGCTGCTGCTGCTAGGGGTGCTTGTACTCCACTTGAGCCCTGGTGCCTGCAGGACAGGAGGAGTGTGGCTGTATCAGCTGCAGCATCTGCTTATTGTCCCAGGGCAAAGCTACCCTGTTCCTTAGTGCTCTTTTGCTTAAGTAGTTTAATTTGAGGTCGTTGTTTGTCAGCTATCTCATGGTGCTGTAATGAGAGTTGAGGGCTCGTGTGTTCCTTTTGTAATGTCAGCACTGAGACTTCACGGGATGTGAGAGGTGCCTTGATGTCCAGATTAAAGACAATGACACTTGCAGAATTCATGAAGTCCTTGAGAAATACCTTTGTCTGGAAGCTTTGCCCTCCCTCCTCTGGACACTCATCTCTCCAAGCCTCACAGCTGAGCAGATGTGAGTCAGGTTATGGGTACAAGCACTTGTGGTGTTTCTCTTTGTGTTGGTATGTGCTTCATAGAGTATTGTGTGGAAATCAATTTTTTTTCCCCCTCAAAATCAGTATAGGACAAATGAGCTCCATAGGAAGATAAGCCTGGGGCCTCCTCAATCATCGTGCTTTCATGTTGATGCCAGGAGTAGGAGGAAAGTACAACTGAGAGGGTTCTTGGAAATGTTCTCTTCCTTCAAACTGTTCTGAGAACGCTGTAGTACAGAGTTTGCCTTGTGTAATTGAATGAGAGCGAATGCTGCAGCTGGTGCCACTGATATAAATAGAAATAAATATTACTCTTAAATTTATATTAAATACGACCTGTTTATTCTCTTGGAAATAATTTCCTCTGCTGAATTTTTTTCCTTATTAGGCTGTTAGAGAAGTTGCACGGTAGCCTTGACTTACAAGTTTGAATTCAATAGTGAAGTAATAACGTGGTCTCAGAGGGCAGATAATTTTTAACATATATCGCCCTAAAGATAAAGAAATCTTAATGTGTGAGTGCCGTGTTGAGAGACACAGAGAACCACACTGGTCAGTTTATATCTAAGATGCCACTGAAGGAAGTATAATTAAGACATTCCTGGTGTAGTAAACACTAAAGCAACTCAAGATCTTACTGAGGAAGGAAGAGGTGCAGCAGATATTCCAAAGGCTAAGTTGTTTTTCATTGATACATAAAAGTCTGGGCATAGAATATATGCAAAAAAAAAAAACCAAACCCACCCACCGCAGACCCCAACAAACAAAGAAACCAAGCAGAACCCTATCCTGCTCAACCACCTTTTGCCTCTGAACTACAGGAGGTGACAAAGCTATTAAGATAACACATAAGCAGCCCATAACTCATTCTCTGGAGCAGTTGTGGTCAGTCTGAGATAAAAAGGGTAAATGGAAGGTGATATTTTTGTTGCTTACCTCCCCATCCCCACTGCCTACAGCTGTAGATGATGTTGAGCTATTTATCTTCCCTTCGTTTTCTGTGCTCGTGCCATTTGCACTAATTAATGCCTGAGCATCTTTGTACCGCTGGTTTCTATTTTCAGTCTGACGTTTGTGCTGTGATGCTGCAAAAAGAAATGAATGCTGCTCCATCAGAAACGACCTGGAAAAGTCATTTTCGGTGACAAAACAAACTGCGTAGCTCTACATGTTAAATAGCTTAACTTACAATGAAGGAAATAGGAAACTCTACTTTCCCCCCCCCCCATCTGATAAACCCTCCATTGCAATGCCCTTTTAATACTTCAAATACAAATATTTTGTGACTTAAGCTGTTCTCTTAAAGTTCTCCTCCTGCAGTGCACATGTGTAATTATCTCTGCTAAATGCTATCATTCTCCACTGAATAATGTGCAGTTTTTTTTATCTTCAGTCTCATTTATTAGTTCTTCTTCTACACCCGGAGTACGTTGTTCTGAAGGTATTTTATTTGACGCTGAGTGCAATTTAGATCCCACTCTATCAAATTAGCTTCAAGAGGGGATTTTCTATTAAAATTACAAAGCAGGTTCCCTGCACTGAGCCATCAGGAGCAGCATACTGTGAGGAGCCAGAACCAGGCACGCTGGCATGAATATGACTTGCTTTCTGGTGTCACCCATCTCTGGCAGTGACCTGTAGTGTCAAGAGATGGAGAAGGGAAGAGGAAAAAAATAAGTTAGTAATGTTACACCTGCTTGCATGTGTGTAGCTTTCAATTTAAGCTTATAAAGAACCCACAAAGCTATGGTTATTATATCTTTCATTGTTACATGTATATATTTTTACATATGCCTGTACTCCCTTGCCCTGCAATTTACTTTTAGGAGATGTTTTGGAAAAATGTGTGGGCCCTACTATAAATGGACAGCGTTGGGTGAATGGGTGTTCATTATGCAAAAATAAGGTTGAATGATTGGGCACTGGCATAGGCTGCCCAGGGAGTGGTGGGGTCACTGTCCCTTGTGGTGCTCAAGGAATGTAGAGCTTGTGGTATGAGAGATGTGGCTGATATCGGTGGTAGGCAGACAAATGGACTAAGTGATCTCAGAAGTCTTTTCCAACATTACTGATTCTGTGGTTCTGTGAAGCTCGTTGGGTATCTTCATTCTGATATAGTTAATTCCTTTAACAATATGATCCAGATGACAGTACTGCTCGGTTTGTTGGTTAGTAGGTTTTGGAGCTCTTATGTAAGAAATGAAAGGAGCAACAGCATTTTTCTACTAAGAAGCCAATCCTTCAATCAGCATCTAGCACTACGAAGTTTGTTTTGAGGGTTCTATTTTAACAACCTCCATCAATAATGAAACCAAACCAAAGCTGCATCCTAAATTACTATAGTAAAAAGATTTGTCTTGGGAATTGACTTAAGGTTGATTTGATTTTAAAGATCCATGCCATACTCTTGTTCTATCTGCACTGCGTTAGCTATATGTCAGTAATGACAAGTGATTTGTTTTTATTTCTGGGCAGCTGATTTCCGCTTCATACAAATGATACTATATTTTATAGCAGCTAATCTTTGTCTCATTCATTCTTTTAAATGAGTTTCCAAATGTTGTTCTCTGCTGATTGGGTCTAATTTTTTTAACTTGGCATTGGAACTGTTAATACTGTCAGTTCTTTATGAGAGAACTTTAATTTTTAACATTGCAGTTATTTTTAACACGGGGAGATGTTTCACCTATTTATAAGCCTTTTTGGAGGCAGCTTTTTAGCAAACGTTAATTCTTTGTTAATTTGACAGAGTTGAAGGAAGCAGCACCTTCAAAACTCCTTAATGCTTTGAGGGAGGGGTGATGTCTTCCTTATTTAGCAAGCTAAGGATTCAATCTCACAGCTCATGACTGATGTCAGTTAGCTATGTGAACAGTCTTCCTAATTTGAACAGTCCAAACACAACGTATGGGAAATGTTTTCTCCAACATTACTTCTGGAGTCTGTAGCCACTGGTCCTGGGAGCTCCAGTCTACGTTTCTTCATATACCCACTGTATTATCCCTGACCCCTGTTTCACTGTGGAGCTGAGTCTGGTTGCTGCTGTGTCCCAAAGAAAGGGGTTACAGAAGTAACCAAGGAGGGAGAAGAGTGGAAGAGTTCTTATAAGCAAGAGTTGTGTGATAGAAACAAAGCAGCTCATCTAAGAAAGGGAGTGTAAAGGCATGAAAGTTCTCTCTTGTAGCCCCTCTGTAAACTGAGTTTGCGATCAGAGGATCTCATACGCAGTGCACTGGGGTCTTATCCTCAAGGTAAATCACTGTTTTTAAGGTTTATGATGCTGGATTTCACACAGCCATTTCAGCTTGACCCAGAACCTTACCCAGCATAGCATTCTGTTGACATGCGGCAGTCCTGCCTGCTCTTACTTTGCCCATTTTTGTTTCCATCCCATGGAAAACAGACCATCTTTTATCCTGCTTTACTATCCCGGGCTCTTGTGGAGCATGTGCTCCCATCACACTTGCTGAAGTCAATCTGCAGTCTGAGTTGCTTTGTCAGAGATTTCCGAGCTGCTCACATTGTGGTGCAGATCCCACTGTTTGGAGGTGGTGGTTCAGCACTGATTGCTTAGAACCCCCCATCTCCATCTCTCCTTTTCCACATATGTTTTGAGTCTGAACTGTTGCTCCTGGAACATATTTTCCTCTGTCTCTTTGCAGCAAGGCTTTCATTGTTTCTTTACTGTTTTTAAACAGTTGTGCGTATTTATGGTGTTTTTGCAAGTGATGTAAGTACCTGTCAAAGAAATCGCTTCACTGAGCAGCAAACTGCCCACTCATCTTCAGTACATGGAAAGTATGAATAATCATCTCACTTCCAACAACGAGGAAGAAAAAAAAATTGGCAAAGTTTGGAAATGCGTTGAAAGAATATTGCAGTTGTATCAGTACTTGCTGTACTAAAAAGAAAAATGTGCTGCTCAGAAGCACGGCTCACCCTTGTTCTTGTAACAGTCGTGTTTACAACCTGTTATAGCTTGAAGGATTTGCTGACTGCTTTTTGCTGTTGTTTTTTGCTTTGGTTTGCAGCTATTACACTTACAAATTGGTGGTGATGTCACAGAGCCACTCTAAGTGCTTCTTTCCAAGCTGGTATCATCCTTACAATAAAGCTGACATTAAACATTAATGTCTTTGCTTTTCCAATGGGCAGAAAAAGATGTAGGAGTATATTACTTTTTAATTCCCGATTAAGGCTTTAAGAGGGTGTCTTGTTCTATTATCTATGCAGATTGGTGGCAATGATGGCGATAAATCAAAAGAGAAGGACTTAAGATAAACCACGGCAATTGACTTGATGCGCAATTGATTCCTCGCGCTCATCAAATCCCTGAGTGCTTTGTGGCTTTTCTTACTGTGACAAGATTACTCTCCTTGATCTATATACTGAGTTATCTGGGTTTTATCTCCATATTTTATTTTGCCTTAAACTGCGTTTGTGCTCAGGACTAGCACTGAGTGTCTTTCAAATGAAGTTTGTAATCACTGGAAGATATTTAGGGACCTCTGAACCCGATGCTGCAGCTTTCAGGTACCTGGCACTGCAATTATTGCACGAGAACTGGAGCTCCGTTACTTAGCAGTTACGCATGAAAAACAGCAACAGCGTGTTCATTTTTTTTTGAGCTGATTTTGCAAAATGCAGGTCTGCCCTCTGCAACACTCTGCTTGCTTTTGTTATTTGGGCCTGAACTGGAGCAAAATAGGGATGCAAATCGAAGGGTGGAAGGAGTAACAACTGAGTGATGTTCCACCTTTGGTTTGTGAGGAGGGAAGTGTGACTGTTTTCAGTGCTCAGTGCCCTCTTCTCTGAGGTACTGGATCATTCTGTAGAATAATGTGAAATGTTTCCCAGTGACAGCAGAACTTAATATTCGCTAATAAGCTAATGACATTGAAAAGAATATATTAAATGCAGAGACACATTTGTCTGCCATTAACATTGCTGGGAACAAAATCAGGCTCATAATTCATAATATGGATTGAAGCCTTCATAATATATAAAGGAGAAAAGAAAAGAGCTGTTAATATATTTCAAGCAAGTGATGCTGATAATACCCAGAGCTAACTCACCATGTCAGTGCTGCACATATTTTATCTTGAGAATAGACTTGGACATGCTTTTGGGTTATCTTATATCAACTGATCCACATTGGCTGTCAATAATATGAACTCTTAGCCCAGAGCAAATACCAGTTAATGTGATTCAGCTTATGCCTTCTTTAGTCCTGTGCTACTGGAAGGCATGGAGCTGAGTTTCTGCAAGGTTGCTGCTATTCTGCTGATGCTTGGTGATTGAACCCTTGCCTTCTGATAGCAAGAACTGATGCTAGGTCTCTGGGGTTGCCCATCTGTGTTTGATTCTTGTGTTGAGTCCGTGAGAGCTTTGCAGAGCCTGTCTGCATGTGAGGCTGGAGAGCTTACATCCATGGTGAGGTTCCACAGAAGCCTTTATGGGAGGGTTTGTTTTAACTATTTCAGTCATATCTATATTTCTGATCATTTCAGATAACGAATATATAGATTGATCTTCTGAAATTTTGTTCAGTTGGGGTGGAGTTGTCCATGGAATTAAAGATAAAAACTCATTCAGACAAGAGTTGGGGCATAGCAAGTTAACTGTTCTAACTCTAACTGTATTTTGTGTTATGTTTTTCTCAATTTATCAAAGGCAAAGAAAGGAATTTGCTTTCACAGCATGATAGAAGGGAGTGGAAGAGACCACTAGAGATCACTGAGTCTAGCTCCTGGACTGTTGAGAGTGCCCAGCCAGAATGGGTTATGTTGTACAGAGGTGCAGCTGGTAACCACCCCTGCTGACAGGGCACAAAGAACAGAGGGATTTTGATGGACAAAAGAAGAGAGAACACAGGAAAGGGGAAGCAAAACAGAGTTAGAGAGATAATGTGGTTACAGGGAGTAGCTGGTGTATCTCTTGCATTTTAATGATGATTTGGATTGCAACAATGCGTTGAGGAGCCTCTGTGAGTGACTTAGATTCGTAAATTTTTAATTAAACAAGCAATGGGAGGGTGGAATTCTGCTGATGTGAATCAGTGGGCTTCAGAGGGGAGACTGAAGAAGAAAAGAGGCTTCTTGAAGAGTGTGTGTGCAAATGCGTGCAGAAGCTGGCACATGCAACAAGGGAGGTTAGAACCAACTACCGCTTAAGAGGGATTGCCTTTAGAAGAAGGCAGGTTCTTGCATAAGCTGGGAACTTATGAATTTCATTTTTTCTTGGGCCTGCTGTGCCTTGTTAGCCTGAGGAGGAAAGCTTTGTGGAGAAACTGTGTGTGTCCCGGTGTTACAATCAGTACCAGTAGTTGAGCCATGCTCTACTGGCCTGTCCAGCAGCCAAAAGAAATCTGACCCAGAGAACAGCACTGCTAGTGGGACACCCAGAGAGACCTTCCAAGCCTCTGAATTATGTCTGCTGGTAGCGTGCAGAACGCTTCTTTCCTGGCCAAGGAGCA
Source organism: Excalfactoria chinensis (assembly GCF_039878825.1). NCBI lineage: Eukaryota > Metazoa > Chordata > Aves > Galliformes > Phasianidae > Excalfactoria > Excalfactoria chinensis. Next base: position 85,056,353 of record NC_092828.1, on the reverse strand, counting down.
CGAGCTCTGCCTCTGCTCAGACCTTGGTCCAGGTGACCAGATTCATACTGGTGGAAAGGTGATTTCAATCCTGAGTTGCTATTAAAATTAGGTTTCCTGTTGCCTTCAATTAAAGTAGGATCATGGTTTCAATGCCTTTGGAGCACGCGGAGTTAAGTTAAATGATTCTGTGGAGGAATCAGGTGGTACTTTCAGACTGAGATGTCACAGCAGAGGGAGCACAGGTTGCATTTGAATAACCATAGCAATTAAAAAAATAAACAACACGAGTCATGAGTGCTCAAATAGGTTCTTTCATTTCATTTAAATTGTTTCCTCAAAGTGATTTTAGTATTGAAAGTTATTGGACTGTAAAGAGGGACCAACTGCTTTACTTGACTTCTCGGAAGTAATTACATGCCACATGCTGTGCTTCCATAAAACTGGGTTTGTTTTATGAACACGGGTGCTGGGAAGCTACCAGGTGCAGCGTGGAAGTTTAATTGCTGAATAGGCAGAAAGTCCACAGCGTGCTTTAAAAATGTGTTGCAAACTGTCTGACTTAAAATCTAATAAATTTTAAATAGCAGTTGTACAGAATGAGACAGATTTCCATTTCAGGGCTCTCAATGTGGGACCCTACGGATGGGTTTTTCAGTTTTGAGGACTAGCACATTTATTTATGTAAAACAATGGGAAGACTGCCTTGAACTTAAAACAACAGGGAAAATGGGGTGATTTTGCTGAGGAGTGGGATTCACAAGTATTCACAAGCACAAGTATTCCCGTTGACGTCGGTAGAACTTCTATCTGTATGGGTATTAAACTTGGGGCCTTTCTGCAGAGTCAGTCACAGTGTGGGCATTTCATTAGCTTGTTAAGAGTTTAAACAGAAGATTCTTGCCAATGATGGGAATTTTAGGAAGGGTTGTGAAGACAACAGAAAAGTATAGAAATGAGCCCACTAAGTAGATTTCTTGATTCTCTATATCTGCTGCTTTACTAATCCATCATTGTCTGTTAATACTTTCTGCTTTGACTTTAAGTGAACCTTTAGCATAGAACTGAATGCATAATGACATTTACCTTTAGGATTTGCACTTGATCTAAAAGAGCATATAAGAAACAAAATAGATACACTCTACATCTAAAAGAAAATTTGTCGGTGTGTCTCACTGAGGAAAGTATATATTTTTAACTCAAACCAAAACTAAAAGAAACCCTTTGAAGCGCCTTTATCTCCTTGAAATCAGTTAATTGCTGGAGAAGCACAGTTCATAAAGCCAGAGCACCTCTGGGATGTAGCGCTTTGTCCCTGCACTTCTTGGGTGAGCACAAATCCACAGTCCCCAGTTGATCAGCTCATTTCCCTTTTCAGCCTGAGGGAATTTAAATGCCTTTCTCCTGCTTCCCTGGAAAGTATCCAGCTGCTGACCTGTGGAGTCAGCCTGGGCTCAGCTGAAAGTTTAACGACATAAAGCGATGTTGGGAAGACAGACTGAGAACTGTCCTCTCCTCCTTCATGGTGCAGGGCAGCCGTGGTGCCTTCCTGGGCAATAAATGCTCGAGTCCAAATCTGCTCAAGTGTAGGCAGGATATTGCTTTGCAGATGAGTGCTGCAGCCAGCAACAGATACAGGCACTGCTGACACCAGTGCTCTTTCATCAGCTGAACAGAGCCCCTTCTTTTTCCCCGCATGAAGCTACTTGGCATTTTTAACCCAAACTGTGGCTTGATAGAAGCACCTTTCTAGACAAGCAGTGTGTTAGGCTGACTATTTTTCCTTATCTTTTCTCCATGATGAAGTCTATTCAACCATTAGGAAGGCGTATCTTGTGCAGCGTGTTAAGATTGAGCAAACCTATCTGAGAGCTGTTGGCAGGTGTGGAAATGCATTAGGAGCTCTGCTGTATGGGGTTCCTACCTGGCTTCTGGAGCACACTATAGATTAAGTCAGAGGATCATAGAATAGTTGTGTTGGAAGAGATCCTAAAGACCACCCAGCCCCAACCCACTGCCATGGGCTGGTTGCCCCACCACCAAATCAGACTTCCCTGAGCCCCATGTAACCTGGCCTTGGGTACCTCCAAAGGTGGAGCTGCCACACACACTCTTGGGCAGCCTTTGTGCCTCCCCTCCTGTGGCTTGGCCAGGAGTTAGAGACACTTTATGGCTTTTCTGAGTCTAACAGTGTCCAACGTGAAGGAGTGTGAAGCACAATAGTGCTCAAGGACTTCTGGAGGAGGCTCAAGTAACAGTCATTTCACACAGAATTATACTTTTAAATGCTACCAGGCACAGGCTGTGTGCACTACCAAGTATTTTGATGAATGCCTTGCTATCAGTGGCACTGCTTGAGGGAGTACAAGCATTTGTCAGTGTGAAGAATGTGGCATTAAATTGCATCCACTAAGTTAGACATTTTCTTTTCTTGCAAGCATTTTGGACAACTCCATAAAGGCCTGTGTAGTTCTTTGCACACAGAATCATTAAGGTTGGAAAAGACCATTAAGATCAGGTAGTCCAGCCTTCAACCCATCACAACCATTGCATGTAGTTATGGCTTTGGCCCCTTTATTGGGAACCATGATGCTCTCACCCAGTATGTTTGGATTGGTGGATGTTTTTATAGCATATAAAAGCAAATCTGAAACAAGAAAGACATGCCAGCCTGTGGATAAAGTAGTCCGTCTATTTATTTATGAAGAAGGAAAGTGCATTGTTTTAATTCTTATCTAGCATTTTCATTGCAGTTCCTTCATCCATTATATATATTTAGCTTATATACAGCTAAAGTTGCAGGCTTTTCTTCTCTTTGGTTTTCACTGGGAGATGAAGCTGGATGTTTTCATGTAGCAAATCCTCTCTAATCAATATACCCTGCAAATCACCTGGCTGATTTTATCTGGGTGTCATTTGTGGAGGATAAACTACAAAGCCTGTGCTTTGAGGTGAGCCATAGTGAGTAATATTTCAAACTGACACGTGGATGAGAGCTTCTCACAGACTTTTTTTTCCTTCTTTATTTAGAGCCATTTCCTAACACGCTTCTTTTCCAAACCTCCAGCTTAGGAAAAAGTATTCCTGTATTTTTGAGTTGTGTGCAGATCCTGGTGCTTTGTGCTCAATGGTTGGTGCTGCTGCTCTGTAAGGAGAGTCTTGCCTTGCTGAGGCTGCCATAGAGTTTTTCCTGTCCTTTATATTCTCCCAAAGCATGAAGCCAGGCAGGGAAGTCTCTGCAGCCAATCAATGTGATCCTTTTTTAATCAACCTTTCAGCTGCTCCCGCTTAAATTTACAGTGGTAGTAAGTGTGTGAAATCCAGTTTCAATGCTGATGCCCCCAAATTTCCCTTTGCTTCGTGTTGGCTAGGGGCCCAGCAGGCAGGAATTAACTCTGTTGCTGTTCTTTCATTAAGTGTGACAAAGAACTCAATTTATTGTTAAGCTGGTGTGGGAATTTCCTGAGGTTAGATGTGGGAAGTTGAGAACTGAGCCTACAAGCGCTCTTGTAGAACTCAATAAAGAATTCATTTGGAGCAGGGAGTTGTTAGTTTGGTGCCTATTACTGCTTGGGAGGGCCCTGCTTTGGATGAAGGAAGTTGTATCTCAGTTATGTTCTCTGTTGGAAGAAGTGGAATGCACAGTGGAGTTTTCTTCTTTGTCAGCATTATCTTGCTCTCTGGAAATACAGAAGGTTGAGAAGAAATGCTTATATATTCAGTGCATAAATAGTGCAATGAATGAGTGGAAATCTTGTGTCAAGTGAGGCCCTGTGCTGAACTTCCACACCTATAAAGTGAAGGTATTTCCACTTGCTGAGCGTGGATGGCACTTGCCAGGCTGGTGATTGTGGCTTGGTGATGCATCTGGTGTGGTGTTTATCCTTGTGTTTGGCCTCTTGGAGCTAAGAATTTGGCAAAGAGGAGTTCTATTTTTATGACAGAAGAAGTGCTTGGAATTGCTTTCAAAGTTTTTGATCCAAGAAAAGAAGGCTTTGGCTGAGGTTTGAACACTGGGGCAAAAGAAAAGCTGCAAGAGATTGTGTTGTTTCCTGGCATGAGCTGATCTATATGGTTAAATGTAATGTGATGGGCAGACTTGAATAACAAATGCAATCAGTGGCACAAAAAGGGGTATTGTCTTTATGCCTGCGTCTGTGATTGGATGCTGATGGTTCTCTGTGTCATTTGGCCTTTATCTGTTCATTTCTTTAATTGCCTGCTTGTTATATTGCAGTTTATTTTGGAGCTTTCCATATCCGTATACAAAATCTAACTCAGTTCTAGAAGATCATTTAACAAAGATTGTCAGAGAGCTTTACTGTTTTCGCGCTTCACTTTCAAGCATGCAGAGCTTTACCTCTACCAACCCTATAGTGAAATTTTCTGTAACAAATACTCAAATGAAGCAGTCAGAACAAAAGACAAAAGTGGTAGATTTAGATCTATACAAATCAATAGCACGTGAAAGCAAAGCCCAAAGGGTGGCTGCAAGCTGAACTGCATTGACTGCTGATGGGCAGAGCCTTCCTGTGCTGGTCTGGTGGAAGGCCGAGTTTGGCTTTTGTGTAGACTGAAAAGGACTTGGAGTGGGACTGTGCTTGGCTTTCATCTTTGATAAATATAAGTCATCAGTGGTGCTTGGGCTGAAATGTAGGGGTGGTGGCTTGTGAGGTGTAAGAGGTGGGAAATGGTTTTATTGTTTTACCAATGGGGATATCGTTCTGCCTTCAGTTTCTACCATAACATCCTGAACTATGACTTTGATGATCGCTGATGAACTGTTCAGAACATTTGTGACCCTGAGCTTGTTTTCAGTGCTACGCACAACTGTATTGCTTCTCTTTCTAATGGGGCTGTATGCAAGCTCTTAATTAAATATGCTTATGAGCTGCTGATACTAAGCAGTGTAAAACTGAACTTTTCTTGATCTGGCCATTGGGCAGTGCTGCATCTACCTGAGTGCAGGAGGGCTGCATTTGCCTTATCGTATATTGCAAAAGTTGGGGTAGTGGGTTTCAGGCATCTGTAAGAGCTCCTGAAGTGGGCAATGCTGGTGAGATGAATACTGACAAAGAGCATTGCTCTGCTTTGTTGCAGTTTAATATCTTAATAGGGCAGGAAGTGCTTTCAAAGGCGAAATCAAAATAATCCACAGAGGAAATAGAAGAGCAGAAGTGATCAGATAACTCATCTGGTTCCAAAATGAACATTGTTGTGTGATCGATACTAATTCTGAGAGCAGCATTTGCTTTAACCTCACTGGAATCTTTTACTGTCAAACGACTAATCTTTGAGAGCATCATTCCAGGTATATAGCCAGTGGTGGTTTCCCAGCCTGAGCTTGAGGCACTTGCAGGGCTCCAGACCATGCATCCTCCACCTTGCAGGTGTGCATAAGTTGCACGGCATCCCTGAAACTACTTCTGAAAGCTCACACATCTCTTATGCAGGAGGCAACACATCTGCAGAGCCTTGAGCTTGAGCAACAGTTGCAGGATGAGGGATTAAAGTGAACTCCCAAATCAAAGCTACATTAAGGAAGTGGGGTGGGGCTTACAGAGAACAAAACAGTATATTTCAGAATACTCAGTGCTCCTGTCATCTGCCTCTGAAGCTCAAGGTAACAGCAGATGGAAGAGCAAGAGGAGACAAGTGAGTGATGTGTCGAATACAGTGTGGGGGGAAGGAGCCCTGGATGAGCAGTCTGTATTTCTTATGGAAGAGATGGATATAACAACACATCTGAAATGCAAAGGAGGAGGAGATGCATGTAACATGTTTTCTATTTCAGGTCTGTTTAAAACAAAGAAACTCTGCAGGTTGTGGAGTCATCTTTGTTTCTTTGCGGGGTGGGTTTTTTTGTTTTTATATGATCAAAATTAAGGAGCTTTTTTGTCTGATCTGAACTGTAATTTATTTGTATTTATCAAGCCAGCAGTGGTTATGAAGGTGTCGACTTTTCATCCTGAAACAGATACAAATGTTCTTTCTGTGATCTCAAGCATTTTCGTGGGGTGGTTGTATTATATTCTGCACAGCTTTAATACAAAGCCCAAAGTTCTCTTCTGAGTTCCACCTCTTGTGATGTTGCTCCTCCTTCCAGCCCCACTTCCCCAGCAGAGCTGTCTGGGGTTCAGTTCAGTGGTATCTAGGCACAAATGAGAGCCTAGCAGCCACTGCCTGCTATCAAAGAACCTCCAGGACCTTTGCTGTCACCCAGGAGCATCAAAGGATTGCCAGCATCCTCAGGGCTGTTCAGATGAAAGCACGCTGATGCAGCACGCTTTGTCTAATGGGCGATCATACCTTTCTTCCTCAGGTGTGAGGTTGCCAGGCTGTGTGGTACAGGGCAGAGGAGGGCTCAATTCACTGGAAAACATCTCCTTACCTTCTCTTTTGTGTCACATTAATTTCTCTCTGTAGAAAGCAGCCCTTGGAAATGTCTGTCCTTTTAACTGCATGTGTCCTTCTGGCTGACATCCTGTCTACTTAAAGCAGGATCCACTTTGTTAAAATGGCCAGTGTTTAACTACTAGTGTTGGTTTTTGGATACAGTAGCCTGCTCAATGCCTGGAAGTCAGAAATCCAGTGCTGGCATCCCAAAGCAACGTGGATGCTTCAGTGTCCATAGCTCAGGTATTTCCTGTCTCTATAATTGGAATGAAACTCCCGAGAATGTAATGCAAACACCTGACCGTTAATATTGACTCTTAAATTACAGTGAGGCAGGCAAACAAGATTTTAATTGCTAACTTTTTCCTTGTCTAAAGCTCAGCTGAGACTGGCTGGATGTCTAGGTGGAGTCTCCTTGCTTGCTGAGGACCAGCATTCTGCAGGCACTGTTGCCTGGGCTGGCCATTGTTCTTCTAATTGTGAAGTAATGATGGCCCTGTTCATTGCAGGGAAGTTGGACTCCATGCCCTGTAGGGATCCCATCCAACTCAGACTGTTCTATCCTTGGTTCTTTGAATGGAGGCTTTGGGGAATGGGAGGGGCAGAGCTCATTAGAGCCTGTTGTTCAGGTCATTCATGAGTGAAACTATTAATTTTTCCCCCCCTTGAACAGAGACTAATGAACAAAAGGTTATATGGGGGCACAGGGAGTATTACTGGGTTGGTTAAGTAGCATCTCTTCACCTTCTACTGGGACTCATGAGCCCGAGGATGCTGTTCTGCTCAGGGAGGCTGGGGCTGTCCACAGCTTCCAGCGGGCACTTGGTGCCCTGCAGGGCTGGAGCCCATGTGTGCAGCAGGCGATGGCGCGTTGCTGAAGTTACACACAGACAATTAGCTTAAGGGAAAAAAAAATCTATGATCTTGGCCAAGATAATGTACTTAGCTGGTTAATAGTGGGCCTGCTGGTCTGCAGATGCTGAGTCATTTACTAATTGCCTCGCTTGCATCATTGCATTATCCTCAATCTGATTTCTAGTCCTCAGCTATGCCATAGAGCAAAGGAAATGGGGTGGGCCATGCTCAGCCTCCTGCTGTAGAAGAGCTGCATGTCCATCAGCTGGGCACGCTCAGAAAATGAACAGGGCCGTGCTGGGTAAGCTTTGTTGGGAATGCATCTCATCTGCTCTGTATTGTCATTAAAAAAAATAGGAAGTGATGAAAGAGCTTTCAGGGGCCCGAGGGTGTATTTTAAATACAATGGACAGTGAAGCAAAAGCTGCAAAAAATTAAATGTTCGTATCCTTTGAAGTCAGGCGAGGGTACTGTGATTCTGTTTTGATTCATGCCTGCCGGCAAAAATAAAGCAGGTTGTCAGTGAAGAAAGTCTTTCTTTAAACCTATTTATTGCAGCTGGGATATTCAGCCCACTGGTTGGGTGGTGGCGGTGGTGACTGTTGCAAAATGAGTAATCCTGAGAGCTGCCAAGGGAGGAAGAGAGGGAATGGGAGCAAACCTTGGTGGGTGGTGGTCTGGGGCAGAGCTGTGTCCTGGTACAGAGGGGACAGGGAGCAGCTCAGCAGTGGGACCAATGGAGTCTGATGTCTCACAGCATTGTGGCTTGTGGTGGAGTAGCAGAGGATCACCCTATGGAAATCACATCAGTGAGATGGGTCTCCTGTGCTGAGTGTCACTTCTTGGCTTGGGGAGGCTGCAGACATTTGGCCTTGATTGTAGTGAAAAACACTTAGAAGCTCTCTGTGAAATGATTAAAGTCTCTTCTGAAAGTATCAGAGGTTCACGAGTAGATGTGCCACTGAAGGTAAGTGTGCCATCAGCTTCACAGGAGCCAGGGTTACATGGATGTCCTCTTCAAGGACTGTCTTGAGTTGAGAATGCTGTGCTGCTGAAGGCTTTGTCTATGAAGCACAGACTGTTTCATGGGGTTTGTAGGAAGGTTTGTTCTTCACAGCTATGCTTTCATCAGTTTAAAGAAAGAAATGTACTGAGCTTGCATTTACCTCCTGTGCAAAGACTTTCTCTGAAAGCAGCCATGGATCTGAATGTGTAGAATTGTGTGACCTGATCCATCGGCATGAATGGGAGTTTGGGTTAGGTGGCTTCTGACCCAAACTTCTCTGATTTGCTGCAAAAGAGCTTTGAGTAAATTTACCAGCAGAAGCAGCTGTTTTTTAAAAGAATAGCAGACTCTTTCTAATGTATTTAAATTCATTTATTCATTGTTTAAACAAGAATTGCGTACTTTATTGTTCTATCTCTTAATGCAATTTCCATTTTGAGCATTGCTAATAGTGTAACGAGCTCGAGAACTGCCTGGGAAGTCCATCTCAAGTTACTCGCTGCTTGCGTCATCTGAGGCTTTTAGGATGGATCAGCATCGTTGGCCCCGTAACCTCCTCCTATCAAAATGTCATTCTTGTAGTCTACCATTACCCAGAACGTGCAGCCCAACACCCCACCTTGCTCCATCACCCCCTGCGTTGACTCAGTGGCATGCAGGGCAGCCCAGAGCTGTTGCTGGGGAGCAGTGAGCAGTGCTCCCTCAGCTCTGGCTGCTTTCATGATGTTAAACTTAGCATCTCTCCGCTGCACATGTTTAACTTCCCTTCTCACCTCTTTTAGCTCACGGTCTCTGTGTCTTCTACAGAGTTTGCAGTGCAAACATTCACAACCAGAGTGTGTGGATACAGAGATATGACAGCCAAGTGGTTAATTATAAATGAAAGAAAAACCCCTTTAAGCTGTGCCAGTCCACCCAACTGATCCAGATTTGTCTGATAGCCTGTGTGGTCACGCTTCGGTTCACTCTGTCACAGTGGATTTTCTGTGGCTTGCAATCTCCCCAATGTTCAACTCTTGTTCGTTGTTTTTGAGACAGAATTTTGCTGTAGACTTTTGAAATGGCCAAAAAATGAGGAGGAGAAAATAAAATAAAATAAAATAAAATAAAACTATAGCTTTTATTTAGTGCTAGATCTGAGACAGCTACGTGTGATGTTGATGGAGAGTTTGTTTGGAATATGAGGAGTCTCACTGTCCATGCAAACAATAAATGGCATGTAATTGTAACAAGTACAGGTATGCTGTTACTGGGTACCAGTGTTATAGTAGTGTTATCATTGTTGCAAAATCAACAGATGTGGAAGAAAGAGATACTGGTTTTGGACCTGGGCTCTAGAGGAGAGAATAACAAGGTTGTAAAGCAGGTTTTGATTGAAGATGTGTGGTTATCACAGACCAGGGAGCATCTCTGAGTGCAACTGGTCTAAAGAAAAATCTGGGACAGCAGATGTCCATATCCCTGCACCTGGGGAGCAATCGCAGCCCTGATAATGCAGGCAGGATGTTTATAGGGCTAGCAGGGTACTTTGCGGGGCTGAGTGACTTTGTTCTGGATTTCATCTGCCTAAGATCATCCCAAATCTTCCCCCCTCTTGAGGGACAGAGGCTGCTGTTTGTATCACGGCTCCCTAAATCACGCTGGCCATGAGTGGCTTTATGCCCGTGATTTAACTCTGGAGGAGACTGCTGCTGAGGACATGCCAAGGGTTGGAGCAGTGTGGAGGGCTTAGAGCATGCAGTGCTGAGGATTTACATCCTCTGTTGGTTGTTTGATTCTTTATAGTGCGATGGGGGATGCTGAAAATAAATGTGCAGCCCTGAGCCCTTGGGCCTTGGTGATGTGCTGAGGGTGGATGTGACCCTGATGCAAGCAGAAGGAGAGCAGCCCAGCCCCATGAAAGCACCAAGTGAATGCTACAGGGGAGCTTTTGCATCTGCAGTGCTAATGGGAGTGCAGGGTACTGCCTTATACCCAATGCAGGTATGAGCCTCTTGAGTGAGGAGCAGTCTGTAGGCAGAGATGTGTGGCTATCATTGCCTTTAACAGCTTATGGGGGGGGAAAATGCAAAGACTAATATTTAATATATTTTAATTTTTTCATATTTTATTAGCCAGAGCTAGAAATCTTTGGGGATATAATTGGAGAAAATAGAATTTTCAGGACTTGGTTGTGTGAGTAGCCTCTTCCCATAGGTACAATATGTTAACACAGTGTGCCGAAGACATTATTTTAATTGGTCTGATGCAGACCTTCCCAAGATGAATGATTTGTCTTCTTTTTATTACTTCATTTCTACTTCATTACTTCATTTGCAGTCTGTCATAAAAGTGGAGACAAGAAGGCCGGTGTCTGTACTGAGGATGCGGAGGACCGGTGCTTTTTTGTAAATCATTGTGATGGTGCTGAGCGTTTTTATGTCTGTGAGCTGAACTATCTGAACTATGGAGGAAATTGCTGCTCCACTTCTGATGAAACAGAGCATCGTGTGATGAAAGAGCAGCAAAGCCTGTTACGGTGCCAAAAGCTGTGGTGTGCCAAAGGTGGGAACGCAGGAGAGAAAAAAATAAACCTAGTAACCTGTACCTCTACTTTTTCACCTAGCGTAGATTCGTGTGCTTTATTCATTGCCAAATGATAAATAACAGTGAAGCAAGAAATGCTGCACAACAAACTTTTTAGGTTCTTTGTTTCCTTTTCCATCTTCGTCTTGCTGAGAAGAGAGTGCAGGTGAAGCATTGCCTTTCTGCCCAGTGTCACTGAAGACATGGAGGATTCATTGCAGTCCATTGGTCCTGCTTTCTGCATTAGGTAGCCTGAACAATTTGTAAGAACAGTTATTGTGTGGAATGAGCCCTTATTGTTGGGCATAAGGGCTCTTAAGAGGCATGACAGCAAGTGGTAGGGCTGTGGGTCTGTCCGACCTGTTACATGTTCTGCTTGATGCAGACCACCAAACAGCAGCTTGCCTTCTTTCTCCAGCCATGCAAAGTCACTCTGAGTATCCTCAAGGATTGTGGTTTTGTTCCTGTTAGGTTTGTGTACCCTGAGAGGAGAGAGAAAGGCTTGGATCCTCTTCTGGCTGGTGCCGGCACAGTGGTGCTGGTGCTGTTCCAGCTGAGTAGGGCTCCTGGGTGAGCAGTGTCAGCCCACAAAGTTTGATGTTTCATTCTTATTTTCTTTCACTTCTTTGCTCTTCATTGCAGTCAGACATGGGATTGAAAGCAGAAATAAGTGCAAGTCACAAGTCCTGTTTATGCCATTGAGCTTCCTTTGTGCTCACAAACTCCTCATAAGTGTTGTAACCCAGTCGTGGTGAATTTGGGGCAGATCAGGGCAACTTCTGGCACTTGGGAGTTTGTGGCTGTTTTGTTTCATGTGCTAAAAGTCTGAATGTCAGACTTGTCCTTTCTGTTTTTAAATGCTGTCTGTAAGCACGGCTTGGTCATTGTAGAGACATATAATAACAAGTACTATAAGAGCCAGTTCTATGGCACCTCCTAGACTGTGTGAAATATCAGTGGCTCTATGAGAATTCAATATTGCATAGTTTCCTAAAAACCCCTTCTTTGATTTTTGTTGCTCCCTTGGGAACAGGACCACGATGGCGTTCCAGAGGCTCTCAATGTATTGTACAGTCAGTTTCTAACTCCTGCCCAAATAATAATTGTGCCATTTTTTTTTTCTCCTGAGAGCACTTTTGGCTCTGTTTACTGAAGGTGAACTTGCAAATATCCAATGCCCTGGAAAAAAAAAAGCTGCCATTTACAGTACAGCAAATGCCTTGTTCAAAAGCATCTTAAAGCTTAACTTGTCGATGACATTGCATAACTAAAGGCCTTAGCTAGCTGACCTTTAGCATCCCTCTAAAAATAGATCCCTCTTCACATTGGCTCTCATTCAGTGTCAGGTGGGGTTGTGCAATGAGTCTTCATTACCTCCAGCACTTTCTCAGTGAAGCATGTGAAAACTACACAGGTTTTGGCTTTCAGTTCCATTCTAATATCTTGCGTTGCTCAGTGGAAGGGCTTCCTGTTGCTTTATACTTTTAAATGTATTTAAATAGAGGAAATATTGAGCACAACAGCCAATGCCTGTACAATTTAAAGGCATACACTATCTTTTGATATCAGTTAATGTAGGATTGAATGAGTTGATTTGGATCAGCCCTAATATTCATCAGGGCAGCTCAGAACTCATGTCCTGCAGTCATCAGAGCTTACGGACTGTAATGATGGGATTGAGAGCTCTCATTTTGAATTAAGGCATGGATTAATTGATTAAGAGAATGAAGTACGAGTTCAACCTGATGGATGTTGGATCAGAATTTCTTTGCTGTAAGTTGTCCCCAGTAGTGCAACAAAAGCAGGCAGTCTCCATGTAAGGTTTGTATTTGTCTCTAGTGATAAAAAACGTATCTAGTTCTCTTTATGGCTGCATCTGTGGAGAGGAAAAAACAGTAGGAGTGTTCTCTGTGAAAAATGAAATAACCTTTCTGGTTTTAATTGTTGTCTGAACAGTGTATCAACAATGATAAGATCATTTGAAAGTAGGAGCTGTGATTGATGCTTCAGCGTAAGTGGAAAATTCATTCCCAGCCAATGCAATTGCTTTTAATTTTTATTGAAAACGGCTTTCTCCTCTTGCCCCTTCCATCTGTCAGATTACAAGGCTCCTAAAGATTTAGGTCTGTGCCTTGTGTTGCATGCAAACAACTTTAGGACTATTTCCCATGTAACATTTTAACTTAATGCATATTTAATGATAATCTCAGGTATTACAAGAAAGGTATTTGCAGTGAAGATTTATGGTGAGTCTCAGTGCTACAATTGCTGCCGCAGAGCACATAACGTGGTTGTACTCAGTATTATCCCAGCCAACGCATGTTGTACAAAAGTAGTAATTAAAAATAATGGGAAAATATACTTAAGTCTCATTGGAAATTTGTCTAGGTGTATCAGTCTTATTGGGAGTCTTGGAAAGCACCGTTTCACTGGGACTTTGTGTCCGTGGCTGCTGTTCACATTCTGTCAGCAGCTGGAGTTACTGCAGTTTCCATATGCAGATTTAATAAGAAGGGCTTTGTCGCATGATAGAATATGAATTGTTTTCTGTTCCTTAATGGTGCAATGGGCAGGACTGGAATGGGTTATTTGAGAATGAAGCATGGAGTGGTGTCAGTGCAGGGAGCTTCTTTAAGTCTATACTACATCGTATGGAGCAAAATACGGTGTTGTAGAAGTATGTGTCATTGTAGCCTAACTTATTTGATTATTCATGTTTTGGCATCACGTTGTTCTTCAAGCTGCAGTGAAGGTATTTCTCTTTACAAATCCCTCATTGCTATTTAGGTTTTCTGAGTTTTATTTGTTCAAGGAAGATCCATGAAAGTCATTGGCGGTGCCATTTATATCACAAAGTGCAGTACAGGTACACCTTGTGCTTTCATCAGCAGCATAGGTCACAGGAGAGAATTTCATTATTGTGTCTTTGTGGCCTTACTTATGATAGTACCTATTTAATGTAATCTTCCCTACCCTTTAATAGTTGTATTTGGTCTAATTCTATTGCTTTCTGTGCACAGACTTATTGATCAGATAGGAGCACATGGAGGATCAGTCTAATTCTAAGTAAAGGAGTAAATTTATGTGAGACTAATGACAAGCCTTCTGCTGGTGGTTCTCTGTGGTACTTTCCATGTTCTCTGTGTGTTGCATGGATTTCCATGCAAGATGCCCTGGACCACCCTTGCAGTACGAGCAGTGGGATCAAACATTGTTCTTGAATGTGATACATTCATGCATAAAAATGATGTTGACACACCAAGTAAAACCAAAATGGTAAATCACAGTAATAATAATAATCTCAATGCAAAATCCCAGAGGGTTCTGATACAAAATGAATCCCTCTTACGATGTTTGCTTTCAGGTCACTGTTTTGGTCACATTTTAGTTGCATTTCAACTCTGTTACTGATACATCTTTGAAGATGCTTATTTTCTGTTTAGCAATAGTTTCTGTATAATTCCTAACCTTTCACAAACGTGCCCAAAGTAACCAAGTTGGAAATACAGATTACAGTTGGCTGGTGTCCTTCCAGAACGACCAGCATCTAATACTGCTTCTTATACTGTGCAAGTCAATGAGGCAAAGAGAAGCAGATGCCATTGGGATGGCTGTGTAATGACAAATTCATGCAGTTATATCATGCTGTGATCACATTTCACTTTTTTTCCCCAGAACCAGGTCAGTTTTGCATGAAAGTTTTTATACTGCCAAAAGTTGTGCGTTTTTTCATCTCTTCAGATTCTCTTTAGAAATGCTACTTTAGAATAGATCTGGTAAAGAGCAGAAACCTACTTAGCCGTGCAAATAGGGAAAATACATTGGTAAAGGACTTTACAATTCTAGAAGACAAAACATTTTTTGCATGGTGTTGGTTTTTCCAACGAGTTGTTCATTCAGAATGCATTTTGTTCTGTAAAACTGATGGATGACTTGACGTCTTCCAAACAAACTGAGGCCTTTGCTCAAGTACTTCCCTCAAGCTGAAACAGAGACAAGAGCCACACCGTATAGCACTGAAGTATATCTCCTAGTCAGGCACCTCCTCTCTGTCCCTCTTGAGCTTTAAGTTTTAATTGTATACACTTTCTGTCAAGTTGCAATTCTCCTGTTTGTTATGTCCTCCAGGTAACATAAGGGAGAGCAATCTGCGCACCACATAAAACAGGCTGATGTGTTCGTTATCCCTTTGTCCCCTTCAAGCAGCTGCAGTCAGGTTGGATGATTTAGCAACTCTAAGCTGGTAGGCTTTTATGTTCTAGGTGCTTCAGGTTTATGATGAAGAACTGTGCTTATTGGACAATTACTTCCTGCTGTAAGGAGAGCATTAAAAGTGCTTTTCAAAACTTGCATGAGCAGCAAGTGACAGCTGCACATACGTATGCTTGTGCTTCATGTCTTCTCCTTTGGTAGACAAGAAGCAATGGAAGGTTCCAGAAAGAACTTTACTGACACACTGCAGGTTTCCTGAGCTGATCTCAATTTACTGATGCTTCCTTCCATGAGTGAATGATTGCTCTTTTACTTCCAAGTCTTAAAATAACCTCTTCTGTTGCTAGAAGGGGCTTAATAAATAGAAATAAATTAATACGTGGCATTTATTAGCTCAAGATGTGGATGGCTTCTGGCTAGTAAAACTGCTTTATCAGGGAGTATGTAAAAATGGAGTAGAATCAATCACCGGGGGAAAAAAACCAAACAACTTATTTGTTTATGGAGATTGAAAAAGGTTCCTTGTGTATTTGTTTGACATGCAGCAAGTGGCTTTGCTTTGAAATAGGGCAGCTGTGGGGAAGACTGGATTGGAACAGGACCCATCTCCAAGTTCTGCATGTGGGAGCAGCTCTGCAGAACGAGGTATCATAGAATCATTGAGGCTGGAAAAGACCTCTAAGATCATCTAATCCAGATATCCACCTACCACCAATACTGCCCACTAACCATGTCCCTCAGTGCCACAGCTCCACGGTTCTGGAACCCCTCTATGGGCAGCCTGTGTCAATGATCTGGGAGATGGGAGGGGAAAGGGGCATGGCAACCAGAGCCAGCACAGGGATATGCTGTGCTGGGAGGCCACGGTGGTGCAAATGAGTCTGCAATCCTCTGTACTTTTTGCAAAGAAATGAGAACAGCAACTCAACTACAGAATAACTGCCTGTGGTCAGCAGCAGTGAGCGCTGTGCTTTTGTTGCATCAGTGCACGCACGGGGCTGAGCACAGAGTTTTGTTCTGATGGGCTTCTGTGCTGGCACGACACGTTCTATGTTACAAAGTGTGAAAAGGAACTCAGGGAATTGAGAACTACAATCTCAGTGGGACTGGATGTGCTTAAAATCTGGAGAATGTTTTCCATTACATACTTCACTGATTCTTTGTTTCTTTTTCTTTTGAGCTTTTTTCCACTCCTATTCCTGTCTCATTAGTTTCTATTACTTTATATTTTGGTAAAGTGTATACAATTAATTTTAATTTCATACATGTTTTGAAGAGGAGTATTGCTGTGTAGGTGAGGGATATTCAGGATGGATGCATTCATCTGCTTACTCTATTTTAGACTGTTATTATTACAAGGTAGTATGACAAGCGAAGGCAGCACCTAAGGAAAGCTAAAATGTCAGTAAATCTCTATTACACCTTGTTGTCATAGGATCCTAGAGACACCAGGGATGGAAAAGACCTCTAGGATCACTTAGTCCAGCCATCCACCTACCACCAATGTTTCCTCACTAAAGCATGTCCCGTGGGCTTTGCTAGCTCAGCTATTTCTTAAGAATGTCTCATTATACACAGCTGTTGAGGAATGTATTTGTGCAATAGAAGAGGGTGGGAATCATATCCCAACAGAAATGTTTTGATTCTTGTTAAAATCTTGGGAAATGATAAAGTTTGTTGCATAGAGCTTAACCGGTGTTCCATGAGGCTTAATGTGTTTGATGTGTGCATGCACACAGATAACACTGCAGTTTGTACTCCATGTCCCATCCCAGCCCCCTCTCAGCATTACCTAACCTGGCACATATGCACAGGGGGAAGGAACACAGCTCTGAGGTGACCTTGTGTACCTGGTGCATCAGCACAGGTGTTTGGCGTGAAAGATGTAAAATCACAGTAGCAGATGTGGGTTTTCCTGCTTGTTCGGAAGGTTTTAGACACGAGGTGATGTTGTTTCCACGTCATGTAGCGCTGGAAGTTTGCATTTGAAGAGCTGCACTCTGAGGACAGAGACTCTTGGCTCAGTTTCCTCAATAACAGCAGCAGTGGGCAAAGCAGAGTCTGTGAATAGCAGTAATAATAATAACAAAAGGCAGTGCATGAGGGTTGACATTTAGCATGTACAAATCCCACTCCCTTTCTCTATTCTGTTTCAGTTGTGTACCAAGCTGCACTCATCCCAGGGGTCGGATATGTAATTTTCTTTGTCCTCTCCCTTGCCTAGGCAGGCTGATTTGTCCTGACCTATGATGTTTGGTAGAATATGTGATTAGCAGTAGATAAGGACACCTCCAGACACTGAGACGTTGACTCCCATGTCTGTAATCTGTCTGGCAAAATGTTCTGCTGTGACTTAGCAGACTCAACAGGATTCACAGCAGAGCTGAGGGTGGTATCCGTGTCAATAACGCTGGTGATTGATGGGCTGGGATTAAAACAACTCGTTTCATGTTGATTCACGTACTGAAGCAGCATATACTTGATGTTTATATAAGTTTATCCTATTGCTTGGCAAGCATATGTGCAGCATGGAGGGGAAGTGAAAACAAACTAAAAACATTAAAGAAAGAAAGAAAGAAAAAGAAATGAAATTTTTGGCCTGGGAACAGCCACAAGAGTTTCTATGCACTCCTTTTCAGATTCACATTATCTATGAAAGTGTGCATCTGGAATACAAGTCCCATGGCTGATGGCAGCCCCAATGAGAAGTTTCAAGTTTCCATTTGCAAGGCTTCACAAAAACAGATGTGCTTTTTATTTTGTTCGGGACTCCAAAAGTAGGCATTTACTTAATAATCGAATAAAGGATAAGGTGATTAGTTTCCTTCTTCCATCTTAGGATCTTTCATCATTCTATATACCACAGAGGATCCAAACAAAGGAGTGATTCCCTGTGTTTCTATTGGGATGGCTGAGCATGGCGGATGGGCTGGCCTGCAGAACGATGCAAGGAGATGTCACATAAACTGAATGTAGATAGACACGAAGAAGAAAATGTTTTCTACCGAACTGACAAGGAGAATTAATGGAACATCTCAGGGTCACTGTGTATTGAGAATAATGAAATGCACATCTACACACAGCGATGATTATCTGCATGGGAGAGCACGGTGCGGAGAGGAAATATTCCTTTGTGTGACTGTGGATTTCTCTTAGCTTCTGATAGATTTTTTGCTGTTCTTATTTAAAGGTTTTCCATAAGTGAGAGTGAAGGAAACATCCCAGGTCAGACAAATTTAAATGAAGCTACTCTTTGATTTTTTTTAGAAGAAATATTTCCTCAGTGGCACAGTGGGTAGTTGTAAACACTGCCGTGTTTAAACAGTGGCAGGGAAAGAGGTGGAGATGTTTTAGGTGGGAGAATTTTACATCTTTTCAGAAGGCTTTTTTTGATAACATCTGTCTTTGTTCTGTTGGTTTCATGTGTTGGTTTATTTTTATGGTCTAGGAATAAGTGGTTTTGGCAGGGATGGGGGAGCTGGAGAGTGGGGAGCTGGTGTCCCATGTTGTGTCAGTGTGCTGGGGGCCTCTTCCTGAGTAACCCTGGCTCTTACAGGTGCTGCTTGATTTTGCCGTCCGCAGGAACAACTTTGGTAGGTAGCATATGGTGGTTTGATAGCAAGGGACCAGGACTCTGGTGGTTGCTTAGATTGAAAAGGTACTATTTCAGTTGTCCTGTAGATCCTGCAGATGTGTTGCCTTGATATATGATCTCCAGCTCATGCGTCTCCAGCTGCCTGTTCAAAGAGGAGCAGGAGAGAGCACAGAGCTGCTGATGGCTTTTGCCATGGAGGGAGAGTGGGAACTTCTGCATTGTCTGTAACTGCCTTGAAGTTGATGCTGAGGAGCTTGTCTGGATATGCCTGGTGCATTTCCATCAATGGGCTTTTGTCAGAGCAATTTAGAAGGAGGTGAGGGGAAAAAATTGCAAGCTACAAGACATTGACATAAAAATACATCATCTAATGAACAGCTTCATTTCCTAAATTGGCTTTTAAATGGTAAGACATGGCTATGTGTGTGGAGCTCAACAGTGCAGTTACTGTTGATGGTAGAATTCAGCAAGTGGATTCCTGGCTGTATATCTTGGTGGAAATATGTTTGCAAAGGCATGAATGAAGCTGTGGAGTTGGCTGAGGAAGAGGATGGGAAAAAGGCTGTCTGAACACAGTGCTTGCAGAGCAGTGGTGGGAGGGGTTCCTGTCTCGCTGCAAGCTGGTGATGGAGCTTCCTGCACTCCTGTGGGAGGGAATCATGACAAGTATTTTCTATTAGGAAAGTGGAAGTAATGACATATGTCGTGTGTGTACTTTTTGCCTGAGATGTGCATGACTGTAAAGAAACAGATGGCTCCTTTAATTCTAATCATGGGCATGTGGCTCCGCCATTTATGAGGCTTTTATTCCTGCACAGATACATTTGTTTAATTCTTTTTAAGAGGAAAGGAAGAAAAATTGCTTTACATCAACTCATTACAAGTTACCAGGAACAATGCAGATTATTAGGAAATCTGTATCCAGTGAACTACAAATATGTTGCCTGGAGCAGACCTTAAAAAACAAAGCAGTCATGCCTTGTTTCCTGTGGAGTCAGCATGTCTGGGTGTGGTTAGATGGAGAGAAGGTGGAAGTCTGTTGGCCAAGGTAGGAGATGCTGGGCTCTTTCTTTGCTGGGTTGCTAAAGCCCCTGTTTGCTTTTGTCCCCCATGGTTCTGCTTTCCTTTGGCTTATGCCTGCAAGGCTCTGCCTGTGTCTTTTCCTCACACTCTGGTTATTTCTTTAACTATGAGTCACCACAATCCGTGTGCTGGGATCAGTCTTTCCCCAGGGCTCACCTCAGCCCCTTTTCTTTGTACCCCATAACGATGTGTTCTGACAGTAGGATGTTCCTTCTGTAACTGCTTTAGCGGCTCTGTTGCTTTGAAGCAATAACTTGAGATATAAACCATTAAAAAAGTGATATTTGCAGATGCCACAAGTTTATTCTTTTGCTTTTAGTGCTCTCTGTTGAGAGAGCCTTGCTTCAAATAAAATATGGTCCCTTACTGGTTTAACAAATGTAGCACTGTAATCAACCCCACCAGAGTCTAATGGCACTCCGTCCATAGCACGTAATTCAGAGCAATGCTAATTTCTTCAGTCTCACTGGAAAGTATGGCAGATAGGAGTACATTTCTACAGCTAGAAACACAATATTGTCATGTTATAAGTGCCCTTGGACAAAATGAAGATAGATCCACTTAACAGACAATATTTGAGTAGGTCCTAGCTCGTATTGTGAGGCTTAGCAGTGATTAAGAACAACGTTTTCTTTACATTGGTTCTCCTAGAGAGTTGGGGCTGCAATGGATGGGTTGTGTAGATCTTGGTGTGTAGTTTAATATGTACTTCTTTGGATGCTGATGGAGGTAACTCTTAACTTCAAACCACTCTAATACTCCTGGCCCTTCTTCCTCTTGTGCATCCACAAAGAACAAATTGTTGTTGTGGTTGGGGCGGTTCATCAATTTTTTCACTGAAATAGGACCAAAGGATTACTAAGTTAATGCATGATAGCGTATCTGCAGTGTCCTGCTCTAGATTTATTTCTTTTGATGCTTTAGTGCGTAGCAACTCTGTGTGTACAGAAGGAAAACAAAGCATTAACTAATCTTAACTACATGGATTTTCTTGATGAGAGAGAAAGCTGAAGGAAAACAGAACCAAAAAGAGGTCACAATTTTAATTGATTATGAGCAGGAAAATATTTAGAAACGAAAGCTGTAATTTAACAGCAAAGAGGGGCGGTTTTTTTTCTTTTAGCTTAGTTTAAAAACAAATAGTCTTTACATCAGAGCACTTATTAAAGTGAAGGTGCATTCTGAAAAGAGCATAAGCTGTGTTGCTTCAGAGCTGGTGTCTGGCAGTGTGGATGTGTGTCTGTTGGAGTACAACAGCAAGCATTTGGTAGTCTCTCAGACAACATATCTTCATGGCAAAGAGTGATTTGAGAGTATTATCTAGAGGCACTCGTGAGATTTTGGCCTTTGTTCCCTGTGAGGTTTTGGCCTTTGCTCCCTCTTGGATTATCCCGGTCTCTGCGACTGAGACGGAGGCTGGAAAGCTCAGAGGCTAAACTCTGCCTTGTTTTGTCTTTGCACCTTCCTTAAGTTGCAGCAGGGGAAGTTCAGGTTGGATATTAGCAAAAATTTCTTACCAGAAAGAGCAGTGTTGCAGTGGCACAGCTGCCCATCGACTGCTGGGGTCACCAACCCTGGGGGTGTTCTAGAACCATGGGGATGTGGCACTAAGGGGTGTGGGGATGGGTTGAGGTTGGACCAGATGAGCTTAGAGGTCTTTCCCAACCATGATTCTACTATTCTCTTGGTTGATTTAAGTAGCAATAAGCAGAGAAATGCTTTTTCTCTACCTGTGTGCAGCAGCCCTCTCATCACTGCTGGTTTTATAGTGACAGATGGCCTTGGTTGCACACCGGGGTCATGGATTGGCTCTTGGTATTTCAGTGGCGGCATGCACATGATTTGTCTTTTCTACCTTTTCTTTCCTGTAATCTTAAACCATCTTTGCCACCAAATATAGGGAAGAATGTATCAGTTTTGTCTGTTAACATTTGTCCTGCGTGACCATCTTCATGATACTGTTTATGTTGCCGCAGAGTCGCCCTTCTTATCCAGTGAAATGACCTTTTCCTGGATGGAAACAGAAACAAAAAATGTTATAGTATTTCTTCACTGAGCAAATGTTAAAGCTTAAACAGATCAAGGTTTTCCATTTCGCTATTTCTCTGAGGTTTTCCTGAGACCGAAGAGGCATTTGGCACAGCAGGTGATCTCTGATGGTGCCTGAAAACAAGGCAGCAGTCACAGGAGTGTGATGGTCGCTGCTCTAGCGAGTGCAGCTTACATCAAATTGCTTTAATGAGTCAGCGCAGTTGTGCTGGCCTTATTACATTTCTGAATTAATGGCTTGGAAGGAAGTTTGTTAGCCTGTAATACTTGAAACCAAATCAAACAGCAGCATGCCATATTGTATAATGACATAAAATAGAAGAATTTGAATTTAAATATGCCTCAGTCTGCAGGCGATCCTTTCTAATAATAAAACAAGTACCTACCAACAGATAGGTGTTAAAAGAATGACCCTAAACACTCAGTTGCCAGTTCTGAACATATCACTGTGAGTCTCCTTTTGAGATCCACAGCCTCTCTCTTATAAGACTGGGGTAACACAGGTATGTGTGGATATATTCGTGCCAATGCATGTATGCATATGAGTTTTTACATATAATGTTTAATGTAATATGCATTTATCTGTTTGGGGCTCTGTTTTAAATGCTCCACACCAGTAGCATTCAGGCTAAGTTGATATTGTATTTTCGATGGGAGGTCACTGCTTTTTGAGAAGAGACATGAAGATTTCTGTAATCACCTGAAGGCCTTTGGGTCTCATGTTTGTTAGCTGATGTGGTGTATTAAGGATTTATCTTAGGTGTCACCTCTAGCATAATCTTATTAACCTCAGGAGCACTGAACACCCCAAACCGAAGAGCATTCCTAGATTATTCCATCCTTTACACCCTTGAATGCTGGCAGCTTTGCCTCGGTACACCACCTGAAACTTTAATATGAAGAAGTAAATGAATGCAAACACCACCCACAAGCTTCCCCTCTTTAGTGCTCTCTTCCTCTGTGTCCTTTATACCTCGTGTCTGTTTTCTTGGAAAGATTTCAACTATGAGGGGAAGAAGAAAGTCATAGTCTGAATGCAGGAGAAATCTTGGGCTGGAGATTCTACTTTCTTGTTTGAAAAAAGAAAGAAGTTTGACTTTGATTTGATAGTTTTCATTCATCTCCTGATGGGTATCTTCTCCCACTCCTGTCCTTTCTTGCAAGTCCTGTGTCAGGTGCACAGAGAGGGAAAGGAATCTAACGAAAAGAAATAGAAAAGGGAAAATACATAGATGTCAAGAGTGCCAAGGGCAGCAGAAGTTTACAGGTTTTAAATTTACATCAATGTGAGAACTGGAAACCAATTTAAGGCAGGGTGTGTGGGTGCACTGCTTGCTTTATTTGCCTGCCGCCCAGGCTGTGTTTCCGGGGTGGAGCCCATGGAGCGGGGCTGGAGGTGGGGGAAAGATGAAGCAGCGCTCCTCAGGAACAGGTGAGAATGCTCCATAGCCTACACTGAGGCAACTGGGAGAGAATGGGTGCTGGAAAGGCAGCCTCTGGTCCAGAGTGGGGGTTTGATTGTCTGGAGCCGAACAAAAGGACAGAAAGCCACCAAACCCCTAACTTGAGTTGTTCCTTCCTTCTGTGACTAGTCAGGGAGGCATTCAAAACAGGACCAGCTTCTCATTTCTTACCCATCCCCAATCACCTGCTGAACAATAACTTTCCATCAGTAACAACCGAGATTCACACCGGGATCTGCATCAGTTCCCAGAGCTGTCACATTTCTCTCTTAATCATTTATTTACTTCTGTAATTACTTTGGGTTTTCATGGCATCCAGGGAGAGAGTCTCTAGCACAGATTTTTAACATCTGAATTATATCCTGGCCTGTTTTGTATGCTGAGGTGTGCTCATAGTTATTAAAACTTGCCATTCACCGGAGTGGTCGAACTTTGCCAAAACCAGTATGAAAATGTGTTTGGGAAACGGGTTACTGAATCCACAGTTGGCCTAGATGATCTTAGTGATCTCTTCTAACTGTAACGGTGCTGTGATTCTGTTTCTTGCTGTGCACTGCACAAGCCTGCTGTAGCTTTTTAATACTTTGATGATCTCAGTTTTAATCATGAAATTGTTGGCAGATGACAAGGAGCGGATCTGAGCGCAGTAAGGGGAGCAGATGACTTCCCTCACTAATGGGTTAAACCGTAAATAGTTGGATTAGAAGCTTCTGCATTGAAATTATATACTGTGGTGCCTACCAGATCCTCAGTCCTCTGATGACTTAGACCTGGCTACTGCTTCCTTCCAGCCTGTGTGCGTTGGTTGGGTTTGTCCCCTTGCAATGAGAAGGGTGAATGGTGCATGCTTGAGTCTGGTGGCATTGAGGGGCAACCAGGGTGAACCCCGCAGCACTAGCCAGAAGGAATATGGTGGGATGGGAGGAGTGTATTTTGTTTTTCTTTGTGACTGATGGAGTCACCAGGGAAAACAGCACTAAGGAGAACAGGGAGGGAGAGTGGAGAGATGGAACACAGGCAGAATTTCTGTCCTTTTGTACCACCCCTCCCTCCACATCTCCTGCCTTCTCCTGGCATTTCTATGTATGTACACTTCCAGGAAGTCTCTATTTTAGTTCTCAGCGGTGTCAGTGTTCCACAGAGAGGGTGATCCCATTGATTTCGTGCTGTGCATAACTCATGCTTTACAGAGAATGTATTCACTGGCCTAACCCAAATGGGTAAGATAGAAGAAAGCAGCTTGATAGGATGAGAGGGAATGCCCTTGAGTTGCGCCAGGGAAGGTTTGAGTTGGACACCATCCTTGGAGATGTACAGAGAACATGGAGATGTGGCAGTGAGGGATGTGGTCAGTGAGCATTAATTGGTGGTGGGTGGATGATTGGATGAAATGATCTTATAGGTTTATTCCCAACCTTAGTGATTCTGTGATTCTCATGGAGTCATGTCACAGAGAAGGACTAGAAGCCCCAGAGGCCTCTGCTGGTTTGTTCTGCTGTCATTCTTTGCTGAATGTTGAAGGGAGTGTGAAAAGTGATTGGCACATCTTTCAAATGTGTTTCAAATCTTCATCCTTAACAATTGTAAAGCTTTAGACTTAAATCTCCTTGGACTGATGGGGTAGGAGTGCAGTCACAGTTAAATGCCTCCAGTAGATTTGGGCCTTTTCCTTTAGTTATAAAGATTTAACAAGACTGTAATTAAATTGGTGAGTGTAGACCACCGGCACTCAATTTAACCTGTTATACAGTGAACTGAGAACTGAAGGAGATAAAAATGTATTGTTGATAGCAATGTCTGTGGTAGCAGCACTTCAACTGCATTCTCCCATCAACCCAATCTCAGCAAAAGCGTTCTGTCTTCCTGCAGAAGCTGCTAAGTCAGTGTCAGAAGGAGGCACATGTTGTGAGAGTCTTTTCTGTCACAGGATCCACAGTGCGGGACAAGCTGTTGGTCCCGGTGTAAAGCAGGAGCGTCCTCACGGTACATAACAAATCATGACAAAACAGGGTCTCAAAAAATGCTTTGGATGTTAGTTAAAGTGTTTGTACCAACAGCCAGCTGCAAAAAGCAATCACTTATGGGTTAATGTGACTCTCAGATTCACTTGGTGGCATTTTGCAGCTGCAAATGGCCCGTCTCAGAAGAGAAAGCAGCACCTTGATCTGCCTGACAAGTGCTGCATAATTTGATCCGTGGATCCAGACTGTTTGATCTATAATGGAAAGAGCAGGACTTAATCAGTGTTGGGGGGACGTGCCATCACTCAGTGCTGATCTGAGAGGCAGTGGGGTGCACGCTGGGGGCATTCATTTGGATCTGAGAATTGAATCCACCTGGAGATGCTTCTCCAGCTTTGGTCCCTATCAGATCCGCTGTGTCCTGGCCCTCCTCCCCTCTTGCAGCCCTCCATGGCACCTCACTGCTCCTTGATGGGGACACAGAAGGGCTGCTCTGTGCTTTGGTGGAGTTCCAGCAGGGAGGGAGGGATGTCCAGCACAAGTAATCTCAGAGCACTGAGTTGTTTCAGGAAAAGCATGCTGGCAGCTCAACCAGACGCTCTTGTTGCTGCCGTAATTAAATAAATAAGCAAGCAATTAAATAGAAGCTGTGGCAGCCTCGGAAGCGAAGCTGTCCCCTGCATCATCCCTCCTCCCTTTCCCTGTTGCTGGTAGCAGAGCAGCGCTGCAAGCTGGCTGCGTTTCGCATGAGATGTGGCTACATTTCTCAAGAAAAAATAAAATATCCAGAGGGACGAGATGCCGTGCTCCTGTTTCTGACATCTTAAGCTTGTCACAGACGCCGAGCCTGTTTCGCCCAACGTGATTATCTCTCCCTTTGTCAAGGAGGCAGATGCCTCAGCTAGGAAAATATCGTCCCCAGCCTGTCATCTGGATGCTATAAATGGAAATAGGCCTTTGCAAAAGCCAAAAATTATATTTAGTTACAACTATAGGGGTGAGGGGAAGAAAGGAATAAATAAATGCCGAACCCTTCAAATTTACACCTGGAATGCTCAGGTTTGCTGTAATCATCTGCAAATATTGATGCATTCATTAAACGTACGCCGTGCAAATAAAAGTTATTCCTCCTGTCAATCCTTTTATCTTACCTAAAGCACTCACTTGCCAGTCAGGCTTCTGTGTACAAGCCATAAATATTCAGCTTTTTCTGGAATAGTTTTTACCCAGTGTTTTCTTGTTTTCATCTAAGCTCTCCATATGCCCACAGAAGTGACAGCAAAGTGCTGTGAGCTGGAGGTGTATATTTGGATTATTTAGCCTTGGATAGCCTGTGTGTGGTAGCCTTATCTGACCAGGCCTTATTAGCTCGGTGATAAAGAATGAGCCAAAAATAAAATGACAATCTTGCTGATTTAGGTATGAAGAAAATGTAGGCATTGGTTGTGCAGTGGTGCCTGGAAACAACTCCTGTATGTTGTGTCACTGCTCTGTGGGGTGGGTGCGAGTGCCTGGGAGAGATTAGTTCTTAGGGCTCAGGCTTTAATAGCTTTCTGTGTGTGGTGCTGACTAAGCAGGATGAATTGACAGTGTTTTAAAAGCCACTTGGGAGAAATCAGGGAGAGGTTTTGCAGTGAGTTCCACTGAAGGAAAAGTTGGGTGATCCAAAGAAGTGTGGACTTTTCTAACAGTTTCAGTGTGAGGAAGAAAAGTATCCTCACACACTAACTCATCCACCCACCCAGCCAAAGCTCATGATGAAGTTGTACTTCAGTTGTGTTAATGCTAATCATCTGGGATGTGTCATCAGCAAGAGGGGTCCTTACCAGCAGGAGGTGAGCAATGAGTTGTTAACTATGGACCTGGCAACATGTGAGAAGGCAGAGGGAGGACTGTGGAAATAGGCACTTGCTGTAGCCTAACCCAGGGGTCTGTGCAGAACTCTCTGTTATCAGAGGATTCTTTGAGAGCATAAATGAATTAATTGCAAAAGGCTTAGTGACATCAAATCAAAGCGTAATTGCATTTGCTATGTCTTCCAGGAGGGAGAAATGGGGAGATGCAATTAGAGATGAACCGCACTTGACATTTTGCCCTCCCTGTTCTAAAAATGCATGGAGATCATTGATGGTCAGGACCCTGCTTTTTAATTCTAATCCTGAAGGTGTTTGGTGTTGCTTTTGAGGCCCTTTAGGATGCTAACTTCCTGTGTGGGTGTGCTGCTGCTGCCAGCAGAGATGATGAATTGTGTGTCATCCTCCCAGCCTCTCCATGCCATCTCTCAGCTCCCAATATTATGGTCATAGATCTATGCAGACCATTGAGCATCACCCAAGCCCCTGGGAAACTGTGAACTCCTATGGGTAGAGGCATGGAGTTGACTCCATGAAGTTTTCCCAAAGACTTGTCTGGCAATATTGCTCACCTGCTGCAGGTTTGTTGGCAGACATTAACTCGTTTCCTTTCCCCCTCTCTGGTCTTCAGTGCAATTTGGTTGCTGTTCATTACCTCAGCTCTCTACCGAGAGGCTGTCATTTTTTGTTTATTTTAGGATCCCACTTTCTATTTTAGGATCAAAAAGGAAAAACAGTGAGCGAAAAGAATTAAACGCTGTAAGTTTTTCAGAGAATGAGGCCTTTGAAAATTGATTTTTTTCTGCGGTTTAATTTCATGGGTGCACAGTTTCTATTACACATAGGGCAATTGTGGCGCAAGAACTGTAAAATATATATATATATTTATTTTAAATCTTGTAATGTGTTATTTATGGAAGCGTTACACTTGTAATGATTCACTTACAGGGCTATTGTGACAACGGGAACCTATCTTAAAAATGGGAATTTGCAGCATAAAATAGTTAATTAACAGGAAGAGAATGAGCAGAGAAGTCGCATACAAAGTGGCAGCAGTAAGAGAATAAAAGCCAGGCTCTGTATGGGTTTGAATGACATAGAAACTGAGATGTCATAATGGAGGAGAAAAGACTTCTGCAGGAAGTCAGATACTAATCCGGTTTCTGCACCTCATTGCTGGTAATGTAATCATTGAAAAACCTCTTAGACTTGGTGGGACTGATTTGGGGAGAGTTATGGTTGTAAAACAGTAAATGGGGTCCATTGCAACTGTGCAAGGACCAGTGGATGACTCAAACCTGCAGGGGACTTTCTTGGAAGTATCAAAATACATTTGCCAGGTGCAAGATAATGTCAAGTAAATGTTTAGAGCTGCAATCGTGCCATGGCATGTTAGAGGATAAAAAAAAATAAGGCGCTGAAAGGGGGTTGGATGGTTTTGTTTTAAATAGATGGTTTAAATGAAGGAAAGCAGGGATGTAGAGATGTCATTGTCTAGATGCAGTGCTCACCTGGTGAGAGATGTGGGGAGTGCAGTCGTAGTCCTGTGGCTGCTGAGAAGTGCTGTGGAGTCTCAGGTGTGCTGCAAATACACCACCAGGTGTTCTCCAGCTGCTGCTTTGATTTACTGTGATTTTGCAGCTGTGCTGCTTCCATGTTGTGCGTGGACAGGGCCTTCCCTGCATGGAGGCTGTGGCTCTAAGGAGTTCTGGTTGAGCTTAGATAAGAGCTGCATGGTCAGGTTGCAGCTGAACAGTGCTGAGTGTGGGTGGTGAGGAGGTGGGGGGCTCTGGAGAGCCTTTGTTTAAGCCAGTGTTGAACTTGTGTTTATGCAACTTGTGTCCAATTACGTTTTGATTCCCTACAAGCTTCTGTGGAGCTCTTAATTACCTTATGTTTCTTGTTCTGGCTCTCTGCTTTGCTATGTGTGGCTGGATATTTACTGACAGGAACGGGTATTGGGATCTTAGCCTCCTTTTCCCTAAAATTTCAGCCAAGTGCCCATTATTTTCACTTTTCTGAGAATAAACAAACAGAACACAGTGACCATACAACATGTCAGCTCTCCACACAGCTTCTCTTTTGCTCACCCACAGCTATTTCAAGTGCCCTTCCAGGCAGTGCCCTCAGCATGACACTTTGTCTAGCCATGATGTGAAGCTCAAGCCATTCGTCAGACTCTATTAATACATGATATGCAGAGCATTCCTGGAGAGAAACTTCAGTGCAGATCTGTCAAATTTGGCCGAGGGAATCTTTCTTTTGTTGTCTTACCTGGTGGGAGAGAATGACTTCTGGTGGGTAGAGGCAAGGTCTGAGCCCCAGCGGCACGAGCAGCCCGACCCAGCTCTTGGCAATTGAGTCAGTGCTGGTGGCAGCTCCTCAGCTGTGAGATACAACAATTACAGCAATAATTCAAGTCAGAAAATTGACAGAGCCATTTTATTGCGTGCGAGAATGACAGTGAGTCATCTCTGATCAGTGTGTTCGGCAGCCTGGAAATCTGTGGGCACCCAGGACATCCTCATCCCATGTCTGCATGGCAGCTCAGGACAAGGAGCTCAAAGTTACTGTCTCCTTCCTCCCAGAGATGGCTTTGCACAGGTTTGGTCCCAAGAGAACAAAGCTGTGATGTGTTGGAGGCAGGATGGAGTGGGACAGCATCTCTGCTGCCTGCTACCTTTGTCCCATTCTCCTTAATGTGGGGCATAGTGCAGCAGTAACAGTCAGCCTTATCAGTTGTGTAACTGCTGGGAAATGAGTAGGTAAATGCAGACGGAAATGCTAATGAAGGTTTACAGAAGTCTCTTTAGGGTTTCGTTTCATGAGCACAGTGCATCGGTAACGTGGAAATTAGAGTCGATTGAAAAGTAAAAGAAACCTTGAGATGCAGATGAAGTCGTGGGGGCTAATATTAAAAATACTACGAGTGCTTATGTGGCACCCAGAGCAGGGAGCAATGGAAGGACTCCAACACAGGTAATTAGGAGCCGTGCAAGTACTGCTGAGCTCACTCTTTGCAAAATTGAATTGTCCAAAGCAGTGCGAAGCTCAGTAATGAGTGCTTGCAGGACCTACATACTCAAGCACTTGTTTTGACAGATGTACGAGCCAAATTTTCAAGTATTGCAAATTGCTCTGGAGCTTCTCTTGATTATTTTTTCCCCCTATTTAACTGAAGGTGATGTGAATCCGCGAGTCTCAGACATTTACAGCAACAAAAAGCCCTTCCCACGTTTTCAAGTGTCAGAACCAACTTCCAGAATAAGCGCTCTAATTTATTTTGAGCTACGTAAAGGCCCAGTAGGCATAAATATGGTAATGACACCAAGCAGTGATTTGTGTCTGATGCAGATGGTTTCAAAGCAGTACAAAATGGGACTGTGGTATCCCTAGGGACCGCTCCCCGACTGCAACTGTGTGTTAAGAGTGGCTTTCACCTCTGCTAAAATGAAGACCACTTGCTACGTGTTAGACCACTAGGAGATAGTTTGTACCTCAGTATTGAAATGATGTGTTTTTTTCTTGAAGTACCATTTGTCTTTACTAACTTTGATAGGCTGTTAGGAGCAGAGAACTGCAGTATTTGTTCCATGCACCAAAATCTGACTTTTTTTCATAGAGCTCTATTGTGCTTGTTGCCTTGGGTTACTCATTCTGTCATTTACATTGTTTAACACCAGTGCAAGCATAGGCAACGTAGTGTGAAGATATATAGATGTATGTCTATAAAGGCAACAAACTCTACTGTTATTTCAGTTTGACCAGAACAGCTTTATTTGATCATTTTGCCATTTGCTCTCCCAAGGGACGGACTGGGAGCATCATGCTTGCTGTGATGCAAGCAGCTTGGGGTCCTGCTGTGTGCCTCTCTCCTCAAACAGGAATAAATGGGACAGTGAAAGTCCTCCTTGTTGTGCTCCCTGACCTTGCTTTCATTAGCCAAGTCACTGCACATTTGTGCTCACAGCAAGGCAGCGACATCATTCCTGCTGTCCACGATTGTAATTTGAAGTCAGGGTGTATGGAAATTGTTGCAGTTCTGGTGCAGTTGAGCTGCTTGTGGCCATGCTGTCCACTGTGTGGAAGCACCACAGCATTGTACAAAAGGAAGTTGGGTGGCTGAGACCGGTGCCGATAGACAGAACATGAAGCTGCTCTCTCTGAGCACGATCGTTAAGGTGGGCGGTAGCAGATCAGGTAGCTTAATCTTGTGCTGATTTGGCACGGTGCTGATTAAATTGATTTAGAGTGGAAAGCAAAACCCCTCTGTGTATGTGCAGCAAGTGCACTGTAGTTGTACCGCAGTGATAGTATCAGTGCACATGGATTTAAAGATGTCCAAAGGGATTTAGCTTAGTGTAGAGAGAGGAAAAAAAATACTCTCGAGCATGAATACTGAACCTTTGTCAGATGAAGTTTTTGAAGTGTGGTCCTTTTTGGGAAGAGGAGGGAAAAAATGATCAGTATTGCACATCCTTCTCAGATGATACTCCATTCAAGTGAGTACAGTGGCGTAGTGCTGCCTGGGACAGAGGAAAGTAATGCAGTTGGCTCATGGTTAAATTCATTCAGTCACATCTTTGGTGTTGGAAAGCTGCTGGCTGCTTAGGCAGTGGCTTCTGCAGGAGGTGCTGTGCAGGCAGATATAGATGGCAGTGCAGGCAGTGGCTTCTCTTGGTTGTGTGAGTGACTCCATTGGGGCTGTGGTTGGATTGTGCTCTTAAGGGCCAACAATTTGCTGGCAGGTGGAGTTGCAGAAGCCAGTTGTGGATGGAGAAGTTTAATGAAAGCCTTAGCACAAGAAAAGAGCAGGAGGAGAAAACTGCAGTCTTTCATTTGGCCGTATTAAAAATGAAGTGCTGTCAGTTTGTAGGCTGCTCCAAAAGTAATGCCTGCTATTTATTTCCACGGAAGCTACAACAGATACAAAGAGCACAAATACAAGTTACACCATTTGATAGAGCAAATTCTCAGCTACGCAACACTGTTTTTCAACATACCACCATGAACTATGCATTTTCACCAGCAATTAACAAGAGCCTATGTGCTGTGCTGGTACAAATCTACCATCCCACCAACATACACCACTGCTATCGTGGGCTAATGCAATGAAACAGGAGGTATTACTTTCGGAGCAGCCCTCATATACATACATGTGTATGTTTAGGAAAGCCTCCCGTTTCATTGAAGCAGCAGTCCGCAGGTGCCCGCTACCTCCTGAGGCAGTGCAACCGTGCTGCTCTCCCTGGCATGCCAAGGGTTTTCACTCCTACTGATTAGTTTTCTGTGCTTTGCTTTGAAAGATTTCCTCAGAGGCCATTTCTCAGAACAGCTCTTTCTGTAATGGGTTTCATTTTAAAACACTTCATTTCTTGCTTCCCTCCTTTTGTTAATCCATGGTAAATGAGGCAAATAATTGGGAGGTGTCACCTTCCTGAATGGCGCTTCCATTCTTGCCCCTTTCTTCCAAGCAAAGTGCCCAAGAGCTGCAGCAGTGGAGAGCCTCTGAAACAGAATTTTGGAGGACTGCTGCTGTTCATCTCCTGCTTCCCAAGAGGTACGGAGCAGCTGTTCCTATTTGCAGGTTTCCAGGAGAGATTCAGTCTTTTGTTTGAGGATTGTGTTGCCTTTGGCTGGGTACTGTTCCTTCCTCCTCCAGGATTATTCTGATTCCTATCAGTGTTGCATTTTTTTTTTCCCCCTTTACCTCAAGGGAAATTTGTTTCCTTTTTGTAGCTCTGGTGTTGTCAATAGATGCTCTATAAATAGCAAGGAAAGCTACAGGCATTTCTATTTCTGTTGACTTCTTTTGTCATTTTATTCTCCCAGCTCCAAATAGGGCTACATTAATAAATAAAGTTACATTGCACAAGAGCATTCCACTGTTTCATGGTTGAACTGGATGATCTCAGTGGCCTTTTCCAACTTTGATGATT
Source organism: Excalfactoria chinensis (assembly GCF_039878825.1). Classification (NCBI taxonomy): domain Eukaryota; kingdom Metazoa; phylum Chordata; class Aves; order Galliformes; family Phasianidae; genus Excalfactoria; species Excalfactoria chinensis. The sequence goes on along the minus strand of NC_092828.1, from coordinate 85,023,397 downwards.
CCATGATTCTGTGATTCGTAAATAGTGAACCACAGCTCTCCAAAGCTCTCCAATAAGCTGTCAGCTTCCTACTCATCACTGGACCATCGTGGCAGTTCTCTTGCCACCTCCTCTTGTTTTTCACCTCAGTGTAAGGGTATTATCTTAAGAACAGAGGCATTCCTTGCTTCTTCTCTAGCTCTTTTAATGGCAGCCATACAATGCATTGCCTTTTGGTGGTCTTGCAGTCAGGATGGGTTGTTCAGCTGCTCTCCGGAAGGTGACCCTAGTAATGCTGTGGGGGTGCTTACAGCTCTGTGCCAGTCCGTGTGCCCGTGGCTCTCAGCAGACACTTCAAAGCAATGAATTGTACACCATGAATTACTATCTCGTGTGTGGTGGTGCATGGAGCAGCCCACCTGCTTGGAAAGCAGCCAGCTTCCGTTTACTTTGGCAGATGGGGAAAGCAGAAAGCCACTCGGAGTAGGCAAGGAAACAATATTGATTCATTCAGTGGCAAATGTGGCAAAGCGGTGAGCCCATCTGTAGAGCTGAATTGATCCGGCACAGCAAAACTGCAGATCTGGTGGCTGGGGAGGAGAAGATGGTGGGTCTGCCCTGCTTGTAATCAAGTTGTGGGTGTTGCTATGGCCCTTGAAGAGCAGAAGTGTGCATCCTGACCGCACCTTGCACACAGAACGCTGAAAGCATCACCTGGCAACACCCAGAGAGGAAAATGCAACTCTCCCAAACCAGAGTAGAAAAGCAGTTGTGGGCAGCTGCATCATTGAAGGACCAGAGCAGCTGGGAAATAAGGCTTTGTGAAGAAGGCAGTGCCTTTTCTGCATGGGGAAAGAGGAGCCAAACTCTTAGTAGAATTTTCAGATGTTGGGTGTCATTGTCTTTGGTGTGCACAGTGATCTAAATACAGCCTTATCTCGGCTCGTCTTTTCAAAGGATAACAGCCTATTACCGCTAGCAGTTAATCCAATTACTCTTTTAGGTCAAGGGGGAGCGTTCTGTGCAAATGTTTTGAGAAGACGTGGGGAAAAAAAAAATGATTCTGTGTGTTTGACCCAAAAGTTCATATTGCAGAATTTTTCAGCAGATCAAAAAAGTTTAGAAATTCATACTCCTACTGAAAGCAACATGCTCAGAAGGCTGCAGGCATTCAATTTTGATGGTGAGACAAGGAGGAATGCTGTCTCGCTGAGGAGGAATCCGCCTGCAGATGCACTGGAGCAGATCTAAGTGGGTTTTGTGCTTGTTTTCTGGGGATTGAGGAGTCACGGTTGGTGAACCAAGTTGGACCTCCTGCTTTGCTCATGCTTGTCAAGGTATGGCTCGCCATCCCCTCTCACAGCCTTTTGCAGAAGGGATTTCTGATTGTTGCTTTGCTTCAGTCTAGGCCCCTGAGTAGGATTAGGGTTTGTCAGATATCTATGGGGATGCAAATGCTGCAGCCTCTGCTCTGACTGCAGCAGCTCAGTTCTCTTTGGATACTGAGATCTGAGCTGGTGTGGTCAGCTGCTGAGAAAGTGAGTAAAAATGATGATGTGGGATGGAGAATATCCATCTTCCACCAGAGAAGAGCACCTTCTTTTGATGCTCTTAGAGATTCTACTATTGAATCCCAAAAGCCCCAGCTCCTAATAACCAGCACAATCTAATTCAGATCAGCAGCATGAAACATCATTAGTTCAGGTAGTAAAATCTCTGTTAGACAAGGAATTTACTTCTCTAAGACTTTAAGTATCTGAACTCTTCCAGACAACCACTGCCCATCCCAGAATTTATGCTGCACTTACACATGCCATGAAACTGTCCAGAAAAAGCTCATTGCAAGTTAAAATTAGCAAATGCAGTTTCTCTGATTTCCCAATCTTTATTGTGAATATAGGAAACAGAATCACCCCAACTTAAGCATTATGAGCACACAGGTGCACAATGAAAGTGAGGTTTCCAACCTGTGATGCTCACATTCCTCCTCACTAACTTGTAAGGATTTTTGTTCATCATGTTGTTCAGATACCTAGCAGAAATCACATCTCCCCCTGGGATAAAGCAGGGGGGGAACAAAGCACGAATGAAAAGGAGCAGAGAAAATTGTTCTTGCACGTATACCTAAAAGCTTTTCATCAGCTGCTTCAGTGTGGAAGTGGTATTACCAAAAAAATACCCCTCTTTCCTCCTTGCTCCCTGCACTGTATGCACTGATTTAAGCAAACTAGGAGGATTTTAAAGTTTTGTCCTCACTAGGAGCCAAAAGCAACTTGATATCCTAATATTTTCCCTAAAAATATGGGGGGGGGAATAATCCTACATAGGTCTAACCATCCTCAGAGGCCATGGTCACATCCCTCCTGGCCCTTCTTTCATTTCTGTGGGTGGCAGAGGATGAAGGAGATGCTCAATGAGCATCACTAGTGTGTGCTGCTGCCCTTTGTATTGTCCTTCCAAGAGCTGTGTTGGGAGAATGCTTTCACTGTTGCTGTTGTTATAACTTGTTCCCTTGCGCCGAAAAGGGTATTTTTATTCTGGTTCTGGATGATTTAGGAGGTGCTCAAATATCGTGTTGAAGGTGGAATGTAGAGCTCTTGTGTGTTAAACTGTGTCACATGTACAGGAAGAGTCATAGAATCATTAAGGTTGGAAAAGACCTCTAAGTTCATGTAGTCCAATTGTCCCCCTACCACCGATATTGCCTGCAAAGCCTGACAGGAGCATGGAGATTTCTCTTGCCTGGGTGCTGAGACAGACTTGCTCTATGGCTGTTGCAGCCTAGCATAACCAAAGCCTCTCCTTGTGGAAACTAAGGGGAAAAGAAAGCTTCCTTGCAGCTTTATTAAACTCTGAATTGTATTAAGCTCTGAATTGTATCACAGATTGTTCAGCTGGCACCAGAGTCAAAGCCTATGGACAGGCTTGATGTTACGGTTTCTGGCAATCCTAGATGAGACTGAAATGAAGTTGGACATAAAAGAAAGACGTAAAGCAGCAGTGTTTATGTAGCTGGTGTGATTATATAAGGTAAACATGTCTGAATTTATCTCGAAAAGCCATCCTGGTGCTGGCAGTCATCTTAGAGATGGCTTTCCTTTCTCTGCAAGCCTTATTGGAAGAAAGAAGCTTCTTTTTTTTTTTTTCATGCTGGCTTGATGTCAGTAAGCTTTTATTATTGTCATTATTTTCACTTTTAAGAAACACAGGAATGTGCTACAGGATGGTATTTAGCAAGTTAAATGTTTCCATATAGGGAACTTAATGGTTACTGCAGCTATCTTATGCCAACTGCTGAACAGATTATTTTCATATATACATAGCTGCTGTGTTTTCAGTCTCCCCACCAAAAATAACAAATATACATATATATATATCTAAAAAATAGATATATGTGAAGTTGTGGGATTTTTTTTATCACCTTCCAGCTGAGAATACTAAGAATATGAGTATCTTCATCACCTGTGTCTGAGTCTCGTCCCTGTTTGATCTGTGAGGTGACGGATGTGCAGGCAAATGAGGCGTCATGCCCATGGGGATGGAGTTAGGGTGAGCAGCTGCCGAAGGATAACAGAAGCAGAGCTGGATGTGGGAGGCTGGTAGAATGGCTGAACATCTGCCCTCAGGAAGATGGCCAAGGAGATGTAGATATGCCTCAACAGAGGTCACTTCTGAATGCTCTTCATTCAGGACAGCATTCACGTGATGGAGCATCTGCTGGTTTTCTCATGGGTCTTCTGCTGCCCCTGTTGAGTGTAGTCCTGGCTCGTGATTTCTCCACAGTTTAGCTGATTTAAAGCTAACTTGTGTGTCTGTGTGTTACACCACAGAGTGTGAGCATATCCAAGGGTCCTGCAGTTAGCACAGCCTGTAATGGAGGGAGCTAAAGAGTGAAAGCAACGTCATTTACTCCACATAGCATGGGATGTAATTACTGCTTTGCAGGTTTGTTTCTTCCTGAATATTTACTGTCTGTTACCTCCTGTAGCGGGTGTGTAATTGCTTCTGTTGTTTGCAGAATCAGACCAGATGCTTTTATGATATTTCTCCCATTTTCCAATTGGTTTATTGACAGGTGTTGAACAACAAACCTTCCATAGCTGTGCACTGGTTACTTTTAGTCATTGAAATGGTCATCATCTTTTCAAAGCTTATTGCTTATATTCTCTGTGGCTGTAGCTTCCCAGTGGATCGGTGGCTTGCGCCCATATCTGGAGCTGTCATTTCAGTGGCTCCACGAGGGTGTCTGGCTGTCATCACAGCAGGAAAATGAAGCTTTGGGGTTAGGGGTTTTTCCTAGTTTTGCCATAAATTCTCCTTCTGACTTGAAGCCATTCATCATGTTAAGAAAAGGTTTTAGCTGTTCCTGTCAAAACAGTGGTATCAATTATGTTACCCATACATCATTCCAGCATTAAGGCTTCTTTAGAACTGCGATTCCTTGTATGTGCTCCACATACCAGTGATGTGGTGTGATATTCCTCAGAACTAGGGCTCTTTAGCCCTGTGTTCAAGTAAACCAATGTATGTTTGCTGATTTCAGCACGTTTGTCATTTGTTGGAGGTGTGGTTCTCTTTGTGGCTTATTCACAAATATCATGATAATAATCTGTCTGCAGGTGATCAGAGTGCGTGGGTGAGTGGCAAGGGGCCAGTTAGATCTTCTCTACCTGTCTTAGTGAGCTTACCTGAGAGAGGGATGGACCTACATAATGATGCCAAGCAACTGTTTGCCTGACGCTTGATAAACAGAATTGGTTTGCAGATGTGTGAACCCTCAGAACTCAGAGCAATAGCACCCCATGCTCAGCAGCTCTTGTAGCTGGAGCTGGTCCTTACTCCTGCTGCAGGTAATCACCAGTAGCTTGTTCTCCACTATTGACCCTATTAAGTGGCTGATAACTGTTACCTGCATTCTTTTTTTTCACAGTTTGTATTGCTTTGTTCCTGCACCATACAGCAGTGAGTGCTACCAGCAATTCTTCAGCTCCCACAGCTGAGTGGGGCTTCTCTGGAAGGGCTCTGCCACTCGAGGGGCCATCCCAGGGCCATACCTCTTACCCGAGGCTGTTTGTGACAGCGGTGCACACTCCGCTGCAGGTCAGCCAGCTTGTTGGCAGGAGGTGGCTGTGCGTTTCACTTCTCTGCTGGCTACCCGTGTTTCTCAACGCACATTATCCTTTATCCCTGTAAATGTCAGAGGGACACGCCGTAGGCTTCTCATGCCATTGACGTCAGTGTCACTGCACACAGCTCACTGGTGGCTTTGTGCATGCTCCTGCAACAGCACCATCTGCATGGTGACTTCTTGGAGGAGGGACCCATCAGGGCTTGTTGGTCCTTGGCTCGTCTTGGCTGCTGTCAGTATGTTTCATGAACACGTGCGTAACCTTCAAACCAGCCAAAGCGAAACTGGTGTTGTCAAAGGAGCAATTATCCAGCAGCCCAGGCCTTGTGCTCCAGTGACCTCCTGCTCTTTTTTGAGCCATTTGTGCTTTTCTATTAACTCATACATTTCTTTTAATAGTGTTTTTTGCGTGTGGATTATTAGTCTGCATTACTGGCACTGCGTGTCGTCTAATGAAGCAACAACCACCGGGGTGCCAAGTGTCTTCTGTGGATTAATTGAGGTCTTATAGAAGGTGACTACCCACTGTGGAAAGATGATCAGCTTGAATCATTTATTTATCTCCTAGATACGTTTTTTTCCCCCTTCTTTTACTAATGCCATTCTTGGTAGGAGATATAAATAAATGAAGTGATTGTAAGTGCAAGAGGTTCATTGTGGTTTGGGGGGGACCCGTGTTTAAATCTGGCAGCTTATGTAATTGATGATGCATTCACAGATATTTAGGAGACAGTTGCATTGCTTGAATTAGCAGCCAGCGCTTTCAGAACCATGAACGTATACGCAGCTGTGCTACCTCTGCAGTTATAGCCCACTGTGTCAAGGGTTACTGTTCTGATCTTTGGGTTTTTACTTATTTCTTGGATTAGTTGGATTTCTTGGATCATATTTTGTTTGCTATGTGGTTGTACAAGCTCGGTGTGATTTTGGCTGTGGTTCTGTGTCAGTGTATTGCATTAGGAATAACTAGCAGTGGCTACAGACTGTCCTTTTGAAAAGCATTTAATTTCTCTTCTTGAGTGATGATTTGCTGCTTAAAGCTGCGAGCTGAGGAACCTTGCTATCTCTGTTATTAAGGCTTCATTTTTAGATAGTGGAAAATTGTTTTAATTCTTTCTAGTAATGTAATGCTTTGAGGTAGCGGGAGCTTCCTGTATACTCTGTATTTTATCTTTTTACCATGTAATGGTCTGACTCCATTCAGAAACTGCTTCAGACTGCATATCATTTATGTTATTAATGGCAGTATTGATTTATAAGATCAACTTGAAAAAACGTCTTGCTGTTTTACAAGAGAGCCGTCAAAAGGATTAATGTGCTTTCTCTTTGTACATCTACTCCTTTACCCACTGGAAATGGTGATCAAGTCAAACATCAGTGGTTTATTATCCTTGCTCTGAGGAACTGTGTGTAATTACATATCCTGATAAAGGCATGTTCTCTTTATGCTGGGGAATAGATACGCTGGCACTGTATTACCTGCAGACGTGGAACGATTGCTCCGTGATGTTAACATAGAGATGACCTGTGGCTAGGCCACAACAGCATGCTTTGCTTTTGTTTGCTTCTTTACCTGCATGCAGAATAGATAGAGGTGCTATAAGGAGAAGAGAGGTTTAGGAGAGAACAGTGTTGCTTTCTGGAGCGGCTACTGTACTATTAATGCAAGCTGCATGAAACAGTATAAATTGCTAATTTTTCTAAGACGTGTATATAAAAGTAGATGTTTTCCCCATCCCTCTACCGTCACAACTGAGATGCTTTAACTTTGATTTTCCTTCCTCTAAACCTTTCTCTCCCTCCTTTCTTCCCCCCCAACCCTGACGTTATGTAGTTGATTTAATTCTCTAGATTGCTTTCCTCAAGCTCTAACTTGAGTTCATTTTGTTATGTGGTGACCACAGTTATGGATGACGCTCCCCCTGGCACTCAGGAGTACATTATGTTACGGCAAGATTCGATCCAATCTGCGGAATTAAAGAAAAAAGAGTCCCCTTTTCGTGCTAAGTGTCACGAAATCTTCTGCTGCCCACTGAAGCAAGTGCACCTCAAAGAGAACACAGAGCCGGAAGGTTTGTGGCACTATGGATCCATGTTCTGTTTGTTTCTATTTCTTTTTCCATGTATGTCCCTAGAGTGTGCTGTGTGTTTCCCAGCCTGTGTCAGTGCAGTGCAACTGATGCAGGAAGCGTGATGCACTCCATGTCCCCCTCTGCTTGCCTGTTAGTGTCTGATTCAGCTATCACAGGAGACTCTATAGAGCCATGTATGGTATCATTCTAGATGAGAAGTAAAATAGCGCTGCTTTTTTCTTAAATAAAGTTTGTTTGTTTCAGCTCTCATCATTACACACTGCCCTTTTTTTGGCTGCCAAAAATTGCTTGCTACTTCAACAGCATCAATTGCTACTTAGACAGCATCAATTCCAAGCTGGTTCTTTGTAGTAGCATTTCTGAAGCTGCACTCTGCTGAAAGTAATGGCACTTAGGCTCGGATTCAGCTTGTCCCCAACACCTTTCACTCCATAAGGCTTCTGCATAGTGCTAGAGAATGCTCATGGCAGCTGTACTTCGGCAAAGCAGGATGAAGTGTGTGTGTAATGCACGCCTGGTTGCATTTTGGAAAATGAAATGCATGCAGAGCAGAAAAAAAACAATGAGTAGAATGTTTTCCTTTTCAGAGAAAGCAAAGGTATGGTATTTTCTCGTGCTGTGTTAACTAATATGGAGTTATTAATGAGGTATTCACATCTTTCACTTGTTGGCCCAATGTACATAAGATAAAGCCAGTTTTGATTCCAGTTTTCTAAATATTTTATTGTTCCATGTGTGTTTTTTCATTACTGTTTCATATTCCAAGGCTTTAATATTTTCAAAAGATCCGGTGTCCGCCCAGAAAAGCGATGCTGCTGCCTGTAGATGTGTGTTAAAATGAAATATGTTTTTATTTATAAATATATATGTGTAAATATATATAAATTTTACTAAAATGGTGTTTCTTTCTCACCTCACCAGAAATATTAAATCTGACACAAACACTGATATAAGATATAAGGGAGGATTTTTGTTTCGGTGATACTGTGACTGTACATTGAAACTGGGTTTTGAAAGCACGGGGTCTAATTCTCTTCTCAATCCCAGAACTGACTCAATAGGAGTTTTGATTACATAGTTCTGAATTCAATGAACATTGAGTAAAGCTGAGTCCTGTAACACTCTTCTGGATTAACAAATATAATGAATTTCCGATTGTCTGTCAGGATGTGTGTTGTTTGTGGGTAAATGATGAGCCCAGAACTGTTCACATCAAGATCCTGTAGGAAGATGATGACAGCTGAGCTGCTAAAGGTACTCGATATGTTTGGCAAATGGTATGTTGTCAACCGAAGGTTCTACATGAGCTCTAAGGAAAAACGTGCTCTGTATCAAACAGATTTGTTCTCTGTAGTTCAGCTCATTGACCCACGGACCATATTTCACATTTTCTTTGTGCTCATGCAGAACTCCAGCAGAAGCTGATGGTCGTTTTGGTTGAACTTATGCTGAGAGCTGGATTTCTCCTGGTGACTAGTTTAGCTATGATTGTGCACGGTGGATAAATCTAGTTATGTGCTAATGACATGTTGAAGAGGAAGATTTGTGCTGGGCCTTTTGTCTGTGTCTCCTGGGAACGTGGTTTGGTTCAGCACTGAGGATTTCAGGAGCTGCTGGGAGAAGCATGCGAGGTACAGGCTCAAAGTGAAGACCTGGAGACCATCAGATCTGCTGTGTTGTTGCCTGGAAGCCAACAGTTGCTCTTCTTAGGTTCTCCATAAATCTCCATACTGTCTCTTTCCAACAGCTGTTATTCCTTCCGCTATGGCATATGGTATTGTTAATCATACTTACTGAAAATGTTTAGTTTGAAGAGGAAAACTTTTCATCTTTTACTGCGGTATGTGAGGATGAATGTCTCTTTTTGCTTTCCACTTTCCCTTTCTCCTTTCCTCCAGGAATTTCTCATTACTAACAGGGGAGGCCACGGTCATATTGAGTTACCCTCCAGTCAGCTCGTGGGATATCATTTCAGTGGAAGTTTTGTTGTTGCATGATTTCTACAAGTGTTTCTGAGAAGTGCACTTCTAGCATGAGAAGGAAAATGTGTTTGTGTCATTTTAGCCTGTGCTGCAACTCAGATTGCCTAGGGTCTTTTCCTTTGAAATCTGTACATGGGCTGACAATGGTGTTGGACCTCCTGAAAGTCTGTGTGTCATCCTCAGTGTTTTGTTGGCACGAAGCTGAAAAATTGAAGGAATTTATCCAAAATGAATGAAATTATCTAAACTGTGTAAACAGGGAATGGTTGATTGGAGCCAATGGAGCAGCTTACGCTCTATCTGGATACTTTATAGTGGAAGCCCAGCAGTCAATATCTCAGTTGTGCTGTGAGGATGAATGAGAAAAAAATGTTTAAGCCTTCTATGATAACATAAGGTACAGGAACTAAGTTGCTATCAGGAAACTTCCATTATGCCATTGTCCTATGAGAGGTTGTATGAAATGCTGCAGGCTTAAAAGACTCTTCAGAGAATACAAAATTGTGCTTTCCTTTTGTTTTAGCCTGCTGAACAAAGCTTTAGGAGTGCATAGCAGCAAATCCTTCATGTTTCCAACTCACCTGAATATTAAATGGTGAATTTCTTTTATGCACTTTTAACCAGATTTTCAGGTAGGGTCGATGCTCAGGCCACCTCACTTCAGGATTTGGATCTCCTAAGCTCGTGTGATTCTGTCAGGTAAAAGATTTTCTGGGCTTTTTGCAGGAGTGTTTGTGGAATGTTCTACTATTTGCTGAAATACTTGAACTCACTCTGGCATTTGAAATAGGGGGTCGGTCCATCAGGCTCATTTCTTGTATCTGAAGCCCATTCCTAAAAGCAAGAGAAGGAATGAGAAAGTAGCCTGTCTTGGTTCCTCGTTCTTCTCCTGACACCCAATGTGTCTGCTTGCAGTCTCAGCATTTTTCACAGCACCCGTGTGCATCAAATACGCTTTAGCAGAAAAGATTGGTGTGTTTGATACCGCCCTGGAGGATGTAGAAGAAGTTTTTGGTCCAGTATCTTTGGCACACACACCCTGTCTTAAGTAATAAATGTGGAATGAAGGAGAGGAAGAATGTACTGTCTTCCCAAAATGTGGGAATTTCCACTTGGGTCCCATAACCAGTGGGGTGACACGTCAGTTTGGGCCACGGTTTGGATAGGAAGCTGTGTTTCCTAATGCTGTAAGATTCTCTGGACTAAGTTAATAGATGAACTTCTGCTTCATTCTGCATCATTTCAGCTCTGTTTTCCCAAAGTCATTCGAGTGCTGACAATGCCATGGATCTCCAAATTGCAATAAAACAAGAGGAGCAGGCTTCCTTACCTGAACGTGAGGTCCTGTGGGCAATGAGCACTGTGTACAATTACATCCAAGCAGCAGCAACATGCAGGGTGCTTTTGTAGCTTCCCTCAAGCCAGCAATACGGCGCTAGCAGGAGAAGGGCCATCTGAAGTACATTTTGCAGCTATTTGTTCTCTTAAATAGTTTAAACGTAAGCTGCTGCTATCTGTATAAAACATGGTTACATAAAAAGCAGCCTGCTCCTGGAAAACTAATTTGCGTTGTGTTAATACGTCCAGAGGAGAGGAAATAATGAGAGAAATGTTTTTTAAAAACACCCATTGGTTAGACACAGGCACCTAATCAGGAGTCTTGGCCTCTTGCCCATAGTTCTGTTTTCATGTGGGTTTTTTTTGGTGTATTTTTTTGCCTTTTTTCTACTTTTTTTTCGGGTAACATTTAGTCTCCCTCCAGGCATACGTAACCTTTTTACACAGAAAAGCAGGCAAGCATCACAAAATCTCTATTGGGGGTAGGGAGAAGGAAATCTGGGATAGCAGCTGGTAATGAGTAAAGGCAGCTTTCTTTAACCAACAGGAAATCTGATTAGATAGAAAACGTTATGGATGCTAATAGGAAACAAGCAGCTTCGCCATTGCCCTTGACAGTGGCTTGTTATCTGGGTCTTTAGGAATGGGATGAGTGGCTGAGCTCGTCCTTGGGGTAAGGAGAAAATAGGACATCAAAGCACATTAATATGGAAGCTTGGCTTTCCTGGCTGCCCCGTGTGCACGCTGTTTTGTCACCAGCAGAAATTCTGGAGCCTTTGTGTTGTCATACTGAATGTCCCTTCAGTGCTTCAAGTGTTATATCACTGCTGATAGCACTGGTACTTGGCACTCTAATTATACGCTTTTTCTTCCAGACCAAATCAGACCAATTAACTTGGCTCACTCATTTGATTGTATTAATACATGTGCATTTTTGTGCTTTGGAGAACAAGAAGGGGAGGAGAACCTGTATTTTGAATCGTTGAGAACTGTGAGAGGTTTTTAACTTCATACATTGTTCAGAGCTGGAAAAGACTTAGTATTCCAGCGGAAATAATAGATATGAGCAATGTGAACTGTGGTTTACTGGGTAAGGAAGGGCTCCTGCCCCCTCTCAGTCCTCCTGAGGGGAATGCAAGGCTTTCCCTCTGCCGTGAGTCCTGGCATTAGCAAGAAAAAGCAGTGAGAGATGCCTGAAGCTTGTCCAATAGCATGGGAAAATGAGCTCTAAATCCAGTCTCTCTGAATACATGTGGAGTTGTTGCAGCTATGGGACTGTATCTGTTGTGAAGGATGATCTATAAGGAGTGGCAAAGACCACAAAAGCCAAAGGTCTGAAGCTGCCACAGTTGTAATGGCTTTTTCTCCCAAAAGAGGAACCAACTTTGGCTCGAGTGATTAAATCATAACCTTCTATTTCAGGGCACTGGGAGGCAGTGGTGACAACAGCACTCTTATTTTCTTCAGACGCTGAGTACATAAAGCAGAGCAGCTCAGTTCTGTGAATGGATGAGCCCTTTTGCCCTGATCCTCCAAAGCCTTTTAAGCACATGATTAACTTTTAACATATGAGTGAACCCAGCAGAGTCAAAGGGAATGGGACGTGTTTAATGAGCTTACCTGAATACAGTCTGGGCCTGGCTCAGGTTCAGGCTCCAGCAGCACAAATCCAGAGTAATTCCACCAAAATCCAAGATTTACTCAAATTATTTACTTGTCTGCAAATGAGATCTGGTCCCCTTTGTAGAGTTTAATTTGATTTCTTCTTTTCTTACTTCCTTAGTTTGTATGGTCCTTGTTGCTACAGCCACTCATGGCTGAGCGTGCTTGTCCTCATAGCACTCCTGTGAAGAAGGGAAGTTTAATGTTTCCCATTAGAAAGAGGGAAGTGGAGGACTTGATTCTCAAAGCTATTTGGGCATCTCATCAGCGTTGGTATCAATAACACTCCTACTGAATCAGCCGAACGTTAAGTGCTTAACTTTATCTTCTGAAGACTTGGGGCGTGACACTCCTAGCTGTGCAGAGCTGAAAATCTCACATCTCCTTAGATTTACACTTGGAATATGAGTTTCTCATCTTTCTCTTTGGCAGCAGTTCTGCACCAGCGGAGCTGCCTTTAGCCTTCCCTTCCTGCCTTCCTCTCACCTCCTGTTGAGCACCAAAACAAGGGATGGGGAGAGGGCACGAGGAGCATCCAGCATGACCAGGTTCCTATTTCAGCTTTTCCCTTACACTGTGTTATACTACTTTTCCCATTTTCTATGCTAGAAGTAGAATTCCATACTTAGATGTGCCACTGCTCTTCCCAATCTGTCCTGCAGGCCTGCAGCTCACAGAAGGGGAGTCCAGCTGGTGTTCAACATCAGTGGGCTGGTACTCGCCCTGTGTCAGAGAGGTTTGTACAAGTAATGGCATTAGGAGCAGCATTAGTGCTTTCATTTCAAGTCCAGATTTTAATTCTCAAACTGAAGCTGGCCTTGTTGCTGAGCAGAACCTAGAGAGAGCTCTTACCTGCCTGTGTGCTCTTAGAGGCAAATGTTTTATCGGTGACATTTGCTATTTTGCTCTCATCTCAGAATAAATATTCATTATAGAGACAGTATCTGACACTTAGCATATCTGAAGTAGGATATTTAGACCAAATGAGTCACACGGATGTGCTTTTCTTATCCTGTCTTTCAAAGGACTCTGAGAGCTTCAAAGAATGTTCCTTGTATGGAGGTAGGCCTTTGTCTTGCTATTTTTTTTCCCCTCCACGATTCTCCTGAGGAGGCATCAGACTTCTGTCCTCATTCTAAATCAGATGATGTTGTTCTTTATTAATAATAAAGGTTCTTCTTTGTACCTTATTCAACTACACGGTCTGTCATAATTATTGCACGACTCTTCATCAGTGGTAATGTTGGTAGTATTTCAATATTGACCTTTGGATTGAGAGTGCACCAATTCCTTATGCTGTTCTAGGTTAGAACAACTCTAGAAACAAATTGTTGTTAAACTTTTTAGTTTCTAATGTAAAGTTTGTTCCTTTCCCAAGATAATAATTTACAAAACCATTTAGGTACGGTGCAGGAGAGTAAGCTACAGTGATCCCCTAGCCACTGTCCCACATCCATGCAACCCAGTGCATTGCTGTGCAAGGGTTATGATTGTTTCAGTAAAATCTAGCTGGAGTTGTTCACGGTGTTATGCTGCAGCTTTTGGTTTCGGGATTAGCTCAGCTGATACCTAACTAAGGGCTTTCAGCTTTGTTCTGTTGGCAGCCTGAACCTTTGGTGACTGGTACCTCTGAATGAACAGAAGTGAAGGCAAAGCAAATATCAGGACTCATAAAAAAGTCTTAACAGACTTCTCACCTCTAGGACTGTCAGGAGAAGAAAAGTTTTATGTTAGCACTGAAGCCAGATTGCTATACTTAATCCTGCATACCATGTTGGGGATAGATGTCCATAAAGAGGGTGATGCAGTGACGTGGAGTAGGTGTAGACATGAATCCACTAGTTGACACAAAGGGGGGCAGAAGGGCTTTGTTAATGTCTTTATGCATATTCACTAGAAGATAAGGAGATGAGGTCTTTTTCTAAGCTGTGTTATTGCACATTGTACATTTGTCCTCCATATCAATAATGTAACATTCCCAGAGTTCAGTACAAGAGGGTCCTTCAACACTGGCACTTGCTGGGGTCCAGTTTGAGTGCTCTCAAGAGCACTGAAGAGGTCCTCTGGTGAAGCAACATTGGTTATGATTGCTAGTTACACCAACATGTTTCTCCTGAAGGCAAATAAGTTTCCTTTGCTCATTTCTGCCTGTCTAGCTGAGAGGCCCACATCCTTTGTGTGTTTCTTTGTGCTTTTGGGGAAGTCTACCTTCTTGGAAAGGTACTGACTTCAAACTCAGTCTGGTCTTGATGTGTTTCATGTGCTACATATTGATTCAAATATATGATGAGCCTACTGTGCAGCAGCGTGGAGTAGTGTTCTTTTATGATTGCATAAGCAGATAACTTTTGGCAACAGCATTTTTGTCTCTATTCATTTTTCTTCATTTTTAAGTGCCTTGACCTGCAAAGCTGAAGAAACTGCAGTTGTTCATCCCAGACATCAGTGAGCACAACAGAGGTCCAAAGATTGCAGAAGGCCAGAGTTTTTCTAGGATGCTTATGTAAAATTGCTGAATGCTTTTGCAGTAGTTCAGGGGAAATCATTTCTCAGAATCTTTCAGATTCCTTTTTCTTTGCCCGCTGGTATCTATCTACAAAGGCTTCCTGCTGTGTGTAAATTCTTTGATTTTTGCTTATATTAGGTTAAGAAAGAAGAAAGAAAAAAGCCAAAACAACCACGTTTCCAGCGTGGTGCAGAATATTTGCATATCTTCTTTTAAGCCAGTCTTTGTCCTCCAGGACAGAAAGGTGTACTATCAAACACAACCTGTTTGGGAAGACTGAGCGGGTGATTGCTGAGTATTGATCTCAGGGTGCTTGTTTGGTTTTGTCTGCCTTGTGCTTAGAAACAGTGAGGCAGACAGATCTTTTTCTTTTCCTGAAAGGCGAAGATTATGGACAAGGCTGGTTAAACCCCAAAGATTACAAGAGATGTAAACATCTGACCTACAGATGTATAATCAGCATGTGGCTTTATAACCTCTTAAGGTGACACGATGTTCCTTGAACTCGGTGAGTGCATTTTGGAAATGTGAAGAAGTCCTTTATCAGGTGTCTTGAGTGCTCCTGATCTAAAGTTAGCGGTATGCCATGAGTTTCAGGTAAACAAAATAATTCTTACAGTACTTAGTGAGCCAGCCGTCCTTCCCACTTGACATATCCACGTTATGCAGCAGTCTCTTCTACAAAGGTTATTGTTTCACTTGTGTTATTTCTCACTATTCTAAGTAAGTTTTTTACGTTTAGTTAGAATAGAGTTTAGCTAGGATAAAAATTAATGCCCACTCTTTATGTTTGTGCCAGTATGATTAAACTAGATTCTAATTTGTTTTGTGTGTCTCTTGACTTGGAGAAGTTAGAGTGCATGGATTTGTAGGTGGATGTAATTACAGAAATATCCAAGCATGTTCATTGTTTGGCTGGAGCCCAGTACAGAAGACAAATGAAGTAGCCCAACACCACTTTCTCTTAATTGCTCTGATTGAGGTCTGGTTTCCTAACAAATAATTTTTAAATAACATCTTAAAACTTCTTCCTTGTGCTCGATTTTCCTTCAAGATACAGCACTCCATTCTCAGTGTTTCTTTCCTTGCATTACATGGAAGAGGCACATTTAATTCTTCATCTGTCTTCCTCCCAGTCTTTATGAGAAGGTTGGGGGCTTAACTTGCTGTAGAGCTTCTCATTGTTAGAGAGTGAAACCAAGAGGCTTACTGTAAGAGGGTGAAAAAGTATCTGTGTTTCTGAATCAGCAGAACTTACCCCATACGGTAAGCTGGTACTTGAGCATTGAAGATGTCTCAATAAATTTTCATGTTTTTTGACCAGAAATTTTGTTGGTCTTTGTACAAACCGCAGAGTTTGTATCTTAACTGTAAATGATCTTAACTGGAATAATTGATTTAATAACACATGCAGTGGAATATATGCTCAGTATGACACTGGCCATGGATAAAAAAAAAGTGTTGCTGGTTACATCAAAGTTCAAGTCAAAACAAACTTTCCTTTGATGTTGAAGTGGCAGTTGCCACTAAAGTGGAAGTTTATATATTCTCTTAAGTTCAGATGGATGTTCTACTTGAAAAATTCCTTTGTCCCTTGATAGTTTTCTTCCTGCAAATAACACACAAGGAGGTTATGTAAAATCACTTGTCTACTGGGTTGTTGAGCAAGCTGCCTTCAAGGCATGCTGATTAGCCCTGAGCCACCTGGGGAAGATGAAACAGATCACCACAAGGTTCTCAAGTTAATGTGGACTCCTCTTTTAAGGTGATAACCTCCTAAGCAAAAATTTGCAGGTTGTTTTAAAGGTTTCTCTTGTCTGCTTCTTTGCCATTCATGTGTATACTTTCCTAAGGATGCTCATTTTGTGCATAAATAGTACTTTTCTCAAATTCGGAATGCAGGAGAACATTCTTATGGACATGATGGCAGTGGGTGCTTGGCTTGTGAAGGCTGGTACCTTTGGGAACCCTGAGAACTCTGATGAGTTGGTAGGTCGTATCTGCTGAGCACACTTCTGAAGATAAACCATCTTTTCATTTGCTGAAATGTATTAGAACCCCATTCCTATTAATTTTAATTTAAAGCAAGTTGCGGAAAAAAAGGAAGAAAGGAAGAAAGAAAGAAAGAAAAGAAAGAAAGAAAAGAAAGAAAGAAAGAGAGATGGAGGAGAGATGGAGGAGAGATGGAGGAGAGATGGAGGAGAGATGGAGGAGAGATGGAGGAGAGATGGAGGAGAGATGGAGGAGAGATGGAGGAGAGATGGAGGAGAGATTGGGATGGCAAATTATGGAAGGAGAATGAATATAAAGAAGACTCTTCTGGATGGAAACGTGAAAGTAAGTGAAAGGACAAAGACAGGACAGAGATCCCTACAGAAAGAGAAAAGAATTAGTTAAGCAGCTGTCATTTGTTTTGAATAACATTGTGTTTATTATGTCAACATTACCAGAAAAAAACAGTCTGCTCTTCTTGGATTGTTCGGCATCACACTGAGAAGATCCAACCATGGGGACCAACTGGCCAGCAGCTCAGCTTCTTCTCTAACTCCAGGTTCACAGCTATGTGCATGCTACCTTGTGGATGGGGTGATTTGTTCATCTAAACAGTGGATCCTAACCACACAAGTCATTTTCCAGACCCTCAAGCTCAAGAAAATTAACATCAGCTTGAGAAAATGAATGAAGTACATTGACATCTGAAAAACGGCACCAGCTTACGTCTGATCAGGTTTGCTCATGGATGGACTCTTGAATTAGCACACGCTAATGACAGAATTGTTTGTCCAAGAGGCGACCTGAGGGAAACCACAGAGTAGCACTTGGACGGTTTGTTCCTGATATAGTCCTTCCTACAGGAGATTTTGTACTGCCTCAAAAGAATTGGAAAGGTGCCTTTTAAAAGCTAATGTCTCAAAAGGGCATCTTAATAAAAAAAATCCCCAGCACTCCTGCCAGGCTTTTTATTTTTTCAGTGGCACTTTTTATTATTATTTTTTTTTAATTTTATTGACAACTTCTAAAGTCATCTTGTTGAGATGGATGCTGGCCTACATTTTTCATCATAAGTCCTTGGCCGGATTCTTATTTATGGTTAAAATTGGAACTCAGTCAACCTGGGATGGATGCGGGGAGAGTGGTGGTTGGCTTCAGGTCAATTTATCATCCCAGTTCTGCAATACGTCCCTAAAGACTTCACCACGTGCATTTGAAAGGCAGCAGTGACTGGACCTGGTGTTGCAGGAGGGTTCTATACTTAGTCCTGCTGTCCTGCAAGGAGCTGTTTCCTGTTCAGGTGCCAAACTCCCTACCTCTGTTCATTTTTTTCCTAGCCCCTAGCAATCTTTCTGTGTATCCTGTGTTTCATCAGTCATTCTATTTCCCTCCAAGTCAGTAACTGAGCTCAGTCTATTCTTGCTCTATGAATTCCGTCTTCTCTTTGTTTAGTGCTAGGGAAAGAAAGATGGGAGGTAGAAAATGGCTGGGGAAAGAGTGTATGGTAAAATGCTGTTAGCTTAGAAAGAAAACTGTATTCAAAAGGTTCGGTTGTACTGCTGTGCTTCAGGATGGGACTCAGAAGGATCAAGATTGACTCTTGCAGTTAGTAGAAGAAATTCACAGATAGTTCACAGCTTCTTTATTGTCTTTAAAAATCTAGTAGTGACGATGTTGATAGACTGTGTGATAGATGATGTCTAATTTCTCCATCACTGTAGTAATGGAAGTGGTTATTTGCTATTAATATAACTTGCTCAGATTGGCATTGCCTCGTTTGAAGTCACTGAATCTGGAAGCTGTGAGACAAAAGGAATTGCAGGTATTAGCTGGGGACCTGGCTCTCAGTGTTTTCTTCTGACTTCCTGAGAGACTTAACTACTCAAGGCTGGCTTTATTTGTGGTGCTGCCAAAAGTTCTAGGAATCCTCTGACACTCCATTAAGCTTAGCTGCAGTGAAGGTCCTGTAAAGAACAAGTGATAATGGCTTTGCTTGCTTCAGCCGCTCCAAATAGCGCTTCTTCTTTCTTCTCAGCAGTCTATTGAAACCAAGTGAGAGGGGTGGAAGTGGAAATCCGTATGCACAAAAAGGAGAGATCTTATCCGAAGGTTTGTCTTCTGCAGCTTCTGAGGGAGTCTGTCACCATGTACCATGAAGAGTTAGGAAGAAACTGCTTTAAAATGGGAAGGAAATACGGTTCACCAAAAGGAGGGAATATAACTGTGTAGATGTGCCATGTAGTTGCATGGATGACATTATATTGGAAACTTTGCGTTGAATGAATTGATTACTTCCATTTGCAGTCTCAATTCAGCTAAGAAAGTAATCTCTGCATTTTTTATTCCTAAAGGCTCTGCATTCTGGTTTTGATACATGAAGAGCTGAAAATACTTATAAGCCTGAGACAACCCCAACCTAAATTGGTGTTAAAATCTATGTTCCTAAATGGCTTCTGGGTATGAGATGACATTGGGTTGTGCAGTTTCTCTCTTAATGACCTCTACTGGTTGTACTTCCTGAGCTCCTCTCTGCTGAGGAGGTGTAGCTTAGGGGTTGTGCAGTGGGGAGGGCAGCTGAGTGCAGCCATCACTAATATTGAATGATTGAGAAACTGTGAGAGTAGGTCAGTGCTGCTTGTGTAGCTGTGTTGAAGTCTCCTGAGCAGTTACAGGAATCTTACGTAGGATCTTCCAAAGCAGATTTTTTTTGTTTTTTGGTTTTTGTTTTAATAGAAATGTCTCTCATTTTAAGCCATCTCATCCTCCACTTTCTGCAATAACCAAACTCTAAGCCAAGCTGGAAGATTATCCTACTCTTCCAAAACAGTTTTCTTGTTCCTTCTCCATAGGAAGACTCCATCCATTTTCTTTTTGGAAGAAATATAACCTAGTGTATGCAAAGTCCACCTTTTTTAATCCCGTCTACCCAAAGATACAGCTTTCCATGGGTTGAAAAGTACTTTCCTTGGACAAAAAATAAATACATATATTCTTTTTTATTTCTTTTGATTTTTATTCTTAAATTGACTGGAGTTGGAGCAGGAAAACTACTGAACTTTCTTGGTCTCTTTTACTGCTTCATCTCATTTGAAAAGATGCCCGAACTGTGTTCCTGTGTCCACATCCAATCAGTAAGTTCAAGTTATATTGCATATGAACAAATACAGGTGAAGATCTCTAGCCTCATTTGCTCATACTTATGCAGAGAGCATTCACTCTGATACAATAGTATTTGGCAGAGAGAATGGCATCAGTTTAAAATTACTAAGTTCATACTGAATGAAGGAATTAACACATAAGAAATTGAAGTGCATCAGAAAATGAGAGTGTAATTCCTTGTCTTTTACGCGGATCATATTTTTAACCCCTTGGATGTCAGGAGTTCATGGCCTGGAAGTTGAAAGATTAACCAACAGAAGCACTGGGAAATGTCTCCTTCACAGAGAAGAGGCTGTTGTGGTTGCTGACTGCCACTGGCATGGATTCAGCTTAAAAAGATTCAACGTTTATTGACCGGGTAGGATACCCTGCGACAATAATTGCTGTATTCCCAGAACACTGTATTTCCACTTAAGGATGCGGTTTCATTAAGGTAATAGGTTTGGTTCTTATTTGTGCTAGATCGCTGACACCTTTCAGTGGTTGGAGGGAGCCTTTCAGTAACCTTAAATTATTATTTTATGAATGTTAAATTGCCTTTTAGTTTCCTTTGCACTGAAGGCAAATAGAAGTCAGGTGTAACTGGGCTGCATACTTCCTTAATAATTAACAACTATGTGAAATGGCTGAGGACAGCATGGAGATTTCATTATTTTTTTCTGTAGCCTGTGTTCTATAATTAAGTCTATTAGTGTTGAATAAAGGGAGAGCCAGCAGTCTGCGCTTCTTTCTTACCATGAATGAGAGAATAGCAATGCAGAGACCAGATTAGATTCTGCACTGTGTGTCAAATTGTTCTTCATGGCAAAACTGCTTGATGAGGACAATTAATGCAGAGGTGTTGTGACTAGGTGTAAAAAGTGCTGAATAGTGTCATGTTTCTAATAAGTGCTGTGGGTTCACATCTCCTCTTAAGCAGTGGGAGCTGGGGATTTAACAAGGGAAAAAAAGATCATTCTGTGCACGAATTGTGTATGAACTGTGTAGTGTTCTTCATAGAGGAGTATTACAGCAGGAAGTTCGGAGCTCACCCACAAAGCACTGTAGTAAGTTTCCTCTTGGATTTCAAGCCTGGGAAGATTAAATCTTTTTGGATTGCGAGTGGGCTGACTCAGAGTGGAAGTGACATTAGATCATCTGAATAATGGAGGCCACAGAGTCTATTCCAGGCTATAGTATTAAGCACGGCTCTTTGACTCAAATATATCTCTTTGAAAGACATCTCATCTTCAAGAAGCAAGAGATTAAAATCCATTTTTTTCTATTAGTAATTTGCTAACAACCTTCCTTTCAAAATAAATGTTCCTTGGGCTTAGAATTAAGCAGGATGCAGCTTGAAGAACTGCTATATATATAGCATTAAAAAGTTCTTTCCTGGTGATATATTTTCCTCTCAAAAGAAACTGCTCTGAAAAGTGATTGCAACCATTAACACTTATCATAAAATTTCCTTTGTCTTATCTATATTTTAATTCTGTTTTCTAGATGGACAAAGTTTTGAAGCATTTGAAGACACATACAGATTTTTATTGGAATGTACTTAGGTGGCATCATATGTGAATGGGAAATTGTGTTGAGTTCTATAGGATAACCCCAACTACATTTGCTCCAACTGCAGAGCACCTGTCCTGGGGCAGCTTCACCGTGGGGAAATGGAGTGGCATCCATGGGGAAGGGATGCAGCCTTTGGTCCACTTCCAGCAATGCATCTATCAGTCCAAGCTTCAGGGTAGTTTTGAGTCTCAGTTGGAAATGATTTCCAGCTCATTCATGAGCCTGCATTTGGGAAACTGGTGTCAGTGGACTCATTGACTTTGCTGCTGAGGTCTCCCGACAGGACTCTGAGGTAGCAGGAAATGCTTGAGGGATGGTGTGTTAGTGGGCATCCTCCCATGCTGTGGTCTCTTCCATGAGGAAGATGCAGACACACACAGACCCATCCTCCAGTCAGGACTGAAGTGCTTTTTGGGAACTGAAGGACTGAAAGAAACAAAGCTGTTCTCTTCTGGAGCAAAGCCATTCTTAAATTGCCTTTTAACTGCATGTCATTTTTTATTTCTTGTTTTCCCTTCTCCTCCATTTTAGAAGTAGATAAATACAGTGGAGGGAATTCAATGCTCTGAAAATGTTCCTGTAAGCGCTGGGGTCAGAGAGATGAGGTATGGGCAGGTTTTCCTACAGATTTCCAAACCTGGGCATAATCTATCATATAAATTGAGAACAATCCCCTTTCCAAGATCATAATTGTACTCAGTGATTACAGACCACCGTGTGTACAGGGAATATTGTCAGAATACTGTGGCCCTCAAAAACCTCCTGTAGGTTTCCCCACACAAGGCATTATCTCTTCCAAGCCTGCTGTCTTGGTATCCCCCTTTGTACATCTCTGGTACATGAAGAAGACTCAGCCTTTGCTTTGCTTGTATTTCCCCAAGAGACTGAAGCAACCAAATTGCATTTGGATCAGGGTTATGCAGAATGAGGAGGTGGGGAGAGTTGGGGAAGGAGGCCACGCGTGGTTCAGATTTAATGGTGTAGTGAATTAGGAGTAACTAATTGGAGTGGTATAATTAATGAGAGTTAATCAAAGCAGGGAAACGTGCATGTTTACTGCAGGGTTATTAGTGTTTTGTTATCAAATAAAATTCAGATGCTGGCAAATTATAAGATGATTGACAATTTGTTTTAAAATTACACAGGTTTGAAACCCCGTCCCCCCAATTTGCAACAAATTGAAGTGTAAGAAATTGGCACAAATGAACATATAGCTACAAGGCAAGGGGAACGCCGCACAACTAGCAAACGAGTAAGGGAATTGCCTTTTAAATTCATTTTAACAAAGGAAACTGTTATGTCAGGGATCCTAGAGCAGCTGCACACACGGTGATGTATATAATCATGTAAAGTACTGGCCACTGAAAACAGCAGAGTTGGAGAAATACGCATTATCTGTTGCATTGAACTGATCAAAGAGGGATGAGAAATAAATACAAGGTGTTACTTGAGCCATTTTACAATACAATGGGATACAATGGCTTTTTGTCATATAAAAAAAATGTCTTGATTAATCATATGTAAAAGTAGGCTTTAGTTTTACAAATGGTACTGAGTGGAGAGTCAAGTAGGTAATGAGAAACAATTTAATCTGGTACAAGAGAAGGATTAATTTGAGTACCTGGGTTGTAACAGGGCAGCACAGCTCAATGCAGATAAATGAAAGATAATAAGCTTAGGAGTAAAGAATTCATAATAAATGACTTCTCGGTGAGATGCTGCAGCAAGCTGACTCAGGGAAAAAAAAGAGAAGTTACTTGAGAAAACTTGCCTACTCAGCAGCAAAGGCGAAGGCAGGAAATGGGCTGCCAGGCTGCTGCTGCTGAAGGGGAATAGCAGAGGGCTTCCAGCTTTGTGGTTGCACTCACCATCGTGTTGTCATGCTGTGGGAATAGGGTGATGTGGGTATGGCACGGCTCAGTGCCATGGTGGGTATAGGCACGTTGGGTGTCCAGACATGGTGGATGGCTCTGTGCATGGGGCTTTCAACGTGCCCCCATAAATACACACTCTGCCCTTCCCAGAGGAGCAAAGAAGGGAGCTGCTGAGCTGTGGCAAGGCCTGGGTGTCCCTATTTCTGTGGATCTCGGTGCACACATCAGTTTGAATACATGAATGCCCAAACAGGTTTGCTTATACCCTCTTTTTCTGCTAATTACGTTTTTATAGCCTTAGAATTCCAAAGCAAACTTTATTTTTATAAAGCCTTGTGCATGTCTAATGAGAGCCTTGACATGAAAGCTTTCTCCATCCACAGATACCTTGGGAATCCAGAGAGTGTAGGAGCCCTGCTGCTCTAGGAGACTCTTTTCAATTATGCATCTTTTCGTCATGATCTTCTAAATCACAGTAACCCAGAAATGAGTTTAACATGGTCCTGTAATTACTAAACCTTGTTCTGCCTTTTCACCTCCTGAATTTACAGCTGTGAAGGCATTTTAACAGAAAACTATACGATAATGGGTTCGATTTCCTATGTTAAAATCTCTTATTGTGGCTAAGCAATGCTCAGCGGGCACAGAGGTGAGAACCAGCTCAGGACCAGGGAAGTTTGTGCTCTGTGAAATGCCTTCTGCTCAGCAGGACTGGTGCAGGCACACCACCACAGGGATGCACAGATTGGTGGTCCTTGTGAGCTTTGGTAGCTGTAATTATTGATACCCTCCAGTAAATTGAAATTATAGAGCCTGCCACGAAAGCCTGACAGTGACCCAGGAAGTGATGGCTTTAATTGGAGAGCAGTTGGTGAGAGCAGTGTGAGATCAGCTCTGTGGGCTTCTCTGTCTGCAGCAGCTCCCAGTTCTGATGCTGTTTGCTGGGCCCTTTCAGCAGCATTCCCCGACACCAGCTGTTTGCTGGCCCTGCAGCACCAAGAAGACAGTAATTATTCTAGCACAGCATTGCGAGGAGTCAGAAAAACTTATTACCCAAGGCAATGTTATATACATTACAAATTTATTTTACAGTTAGCTGTTTAAATTAGGGCAGAATGCTCTGTGATTTGTGACTCAGTGCAAGGCTTGGGCCAAAGCAATGTCCATTTAAGGACATGGTTCAGTGGGCATTGGTGGTGATGGGTTGGTGGTTGGACAGGATGATCTTAATGGTTTTTTCGAACCTTTAGGATTCTGTTCCCATGAAATATCTGCAAAGAGGAGTCTCTGTTCAGTGCTGTGCTTTCTGTTCTTATGCAACGTTAGGGTACATCTAAGAGATGCACGTGAAATCAAGAGATGCTCCCAAACAGCACCTCTCTGTTGTGTGTTGTGGCCAGCAGAGAAGAAGAGAGTTGGAAAATCCTAGGAGATTTTTCTGGATATTTTTTTATCTTTCCAAACTTGTGAGTTGGTTTTCAGGGACCCTGAGCCACAGAGGCTTGGTGCTGTTGTTGCTCTGCCACAACCAGTTTGGCATAAATGCTCCCAGTCTCCAGTCCCCATTTGCTGTCATGAAGCATCCATCTTACTGGACGTCTGGGAGCCTGCCATGAAAAAGATGGCAAAATCGAGCCTCACCTTTCCTCACTCCATTCCATAGATCTAATTTCTTAAGGAAAATTTTGCTTCCAAATTAATGCAATCAAAAAACGCAGTTTAAATAACAGAATATTCAACAGTTACGAAAGCTTCCTTCAACAGACTCGAGTGTAAGACTGAAAATGAACTGTTATCTTTTCAGTTATACTTACAGAACGCAGATTTGAATTGCAAAAAGGCCATTAAAAATAGCTTGTGCAATTTAAAACAGACTGAGTCAAACTGACAAAGCAGAAAATAACATGAACTAGAGATGCACTTGTGCGCTGTATCATGTTAATGATTCTGTTTTCTAAAGCAGGAAGAGTCAATAATATATGCTGTTTCCAAACAAATGTATGTTTTATTAAAATAAATTAAGATAGAGAAAAATGCAGCAGTGTGGGATGGGGAGGAAAACAATTATTCAGGAAGATTAAACTTGCTATACATCTGAGTGTTGTGAGATGTCCCCAGTGGGATTTTGTGTGCGCTCTGTAAAGGTTTTAGCTGTGAATTTTGCATCTGGACTCAGTTGTGTGCAGGACCCTGGGCATTACATGACAAAGATTCTGCACAGGAAGAAAAGTGGTCCAGATGTTGTACATAGATACTTGCTTAAAAGACAACCTGGGGGTTCCGGTAGCCTAATGAGATTTGTGATGACAGCAATAGGGTGATAGGAAAACATGGGCTTTTGTTGTTATGTGTTTGGTGTAAAGGCCAATGCATTTGTATTTTGAACTGATCTGCATTATATAACTGCTTGGGTGCAGTGGATGTTTGACAAAAGGAATAAGTCAAAGACCATACAGCAGCAGATGTGTTTCACTGCCATGTCTGGGGATGAGATGGTGATGACTCTTCTCTGGGAGCCAGGCTGTGTACAGCCATCCATGTTTCTTATGCTGTCCACTTCAGCCAAAACGGGCTCCTGAGTTTCATTCTGCCTATGGCAACACCAAGAGGTGATGACCTCCGTAGTACTCATTCCAGCAGCTAACTCATGCTAGCCCTGGAATAAAGGTTTCTAATGTCATTTTTCCTATGCAGGCTGATATCCATATGTTGTGGGCAGACATGATGCTGCCTGGCACTGTGATATGATCATTCCTTAGATCTGCATTTTATTGTACATGATACGCCTGTGAGTGCTGGATGCCCAGAGATCTCCCCTCTGGCTAATCTGTCATTCCCTTGACAGCTATTAAACAAGGATTTATCAACATGACTCAAAGGTACCTTTCTGGCACTTTTAATATGTAGAGATTTCAATAAGGAAATGCTTTAGCTAGTTGCTGATGCAGATCATGCAGTGAAAGTCAAACCACATGCCCTTAGGAGAGGTTTGATCCAGTGTCTGTTAAAACAATATAGCGGGGACTTCTGACAAAAGAAAAGGATGTCCAAAAATGGTTGTGTGTTGGGCCCTAGAATTTCTTTCTGCCTGCCATGGTGGTGCTAGCTCTGATCACCCAGGTTTTGTTTAGGAAGAGCTGACGGAATAATACCAGCAGTTGGGTTGGGTCACATCCTGCCCAGGCCAATCCAATATGGCCAGTTCAGGATTCAGAGGTGGGACCCTGGGCCTCTGCTTGGATGCTGAGTGTGAGCAGATCTGCATGGTGCTGGGAGTGCTGCTGATGCAAATCTGGTCTGGAGGACAGCTTTGAACCTGAGCAGAACCGTGAGCATGTATGTGCCCAGCTGCCTTTGGTCTTTGCAGTGTTTGTTTCTTGGGGACTTCAAGTGCAGGAGGGTGATAATCTGGCAAACCGGGTAAGGTTTACAGTAACTGTATTTCTGGCTATCTACAGAGAAATAGGGCAAATGTGGTTAAAGCCAATGACTGAAATGTGAATTCTTTTTCCCTCAGACTCTTACATTGCATTATCAGAGCTGTTGAAAGGTTCGCTTTGGGGCTGGGCATTGGTTTTCTAGACTTCTACTGAAAGTTCAATTTATTTTTTCACTATAAATATATGGAGTAAAAAAGAAATAAAGACAAGTTGAACTGGGTCCTTTAGGTCCCAGTGGTCTTTGTGCGAGGGTAACTGGGAGGTGCAGCTCTTGAAGTGCCAGTGTTCTAAGTTGTAAGCTAATTACAGTCAGCTTTTGTCAATGATACATTCTCAAATGCTTTATGATGCAAACTACTCTCAGAGTATCAGAGCGGGCATGGGAAAGAAGAGCACGTATCTTTGCTGCAGATTGCAGATGCTTTTCTTTTTAATATCTAGGGTAGGTGGACCTCAGGTTCTACCCGGTGTGACAATTCCTCTATTTTCATGTTATTATTAATGGTGATAAACCTTGCTGAAAACTCCTTGATGATCTGTTCTTAGGTACTATATGCGTTGTCCCATTGTAGTTAAATAAGGCTTTAATTTGAAAATTAAGATCCTTATTGCTTTGAATATAGTTACAGTGTTGCATTGGTGTCTTCAAAAGACTTTGGCCTGTGCTGTGAACTTTGTATTTCTCACCTATTTAATTGCCCTTCCTCTGCATAACTTCGAAAGACTCTTCGTCATGGTGTATTTCTGAGCAGCACTGCTTTCACCGCAGGTAATGCAGCCTTGCTACTGCTTAGCGATAGCAATCAGAGTCAGCAACTTGACTATCTGGAGAGCTGTGCTCAGATACAGAATAGTAGATACCCTCCAAATTTAGTAATACAGGCAAAATTGCTTAAAAGGAACCTTGCGAAGATAAGTGTATCAAAGGTGCAGATCAGAGCTAGGGAAGAGCGCAGACAGGTGTTGCTGCTCAGCATTTGAAACAAGGAATGAATGTGTTCTTCTGTCGTCAGGAGCCAGCTAAAACCTATCACTAAAAACAGAGAGAGAGTTGTGTAAGTAATATTCAGGTTCTTAAATGTGTCTCTAAGCTGTTTTTCTACTCAATTATCCCATCCATAACAATACCTGTGGTCAGAACCATCTATTTTGCTCTATGGGAGTTAATACTATAACTTGCTGTAAGTACCCCACTCTACTATATAATCAAGATTAAGAAAAGCAGAGCCTGGGAAATAACAGTAGATATACATCATAGGTTCTTGTAGAAATGGTGTTGAGGAGGAAGAAATTTCAGCTACAGAGACGCCATGGAAATCACTCACATTCAGTGGAAACAAAATTCATTTACTCTGTCATTCCTTATTTTCCAGGAACAAAAACCAAGTGCTTTGATACACCCCGGATCTCTCAGTTAATGGAAACCTGTTACCTTGTGGCAACCTCTTTGTAAAGTCAGCTCTAAGTGTTTTGTTTGATCATCATGGGCACTGTGACCGAGCTGAAGTTATTTTGGCTGTACACCAAAATCTGTGACACTGACACCTGTGGCTGTGAGCAGGTTTGCAGATAGAAACCATGGCGGTCCAAACTTCTCTCCTGCTAGTTCCTTTGGTGCTAAGAGTGGTTTTGGCTGTAGAGCAGAACGACCTTTGATTTGTTATAAAGACATACACAGCAGGGCTGGCAGCTAAATTCAGTGCTTGGGTTGGTGAAATTAAAATAGGAAAAGGTGGACTATCAGTATTAAGTAGGATGTGCAGTATGAGCTGCCTAGTAACTTCTGACTGTGGCTGGAGATGAGGAAGTGGGAAATAAATGCAATAGTGATTTAAAAATCATTCAAAGTGCATTACTCTGAAACCTGATTGCTGAGTTCCATGAGATGCGAGTTGTCTTTTTCTACTGATTGAGAAAACACAAGTGTCAAGGCAATACACTGGCAAGGTATGAAGTGCCAGATCTCTGTGATGGGGAGGGCAAGAGCAGACATTGTCTTGCCCCAAGCATCAGCTATTTATGTATTGTCTTAAAAAAAAACTCAGTGTGTTTTTGAAAGTAGGAACTTGCTGTCAGACCCAGTAAACCAAAGGTTTACTCTGTTGTTAATCAGAGACATGGCAAATAAATGTTACCTTTCTCTCCCATCCATGCAACTCCAGAGTTAACCATCGGTGTTGCAGTTGATTCCCTTTCTCTTGTTGGCTGCTCCCACTTAGCATGCCAGAGGGTGGGCCTTCTGGATGGGTGGGGGTCTGTCTGTCTCCCTTTTCCTTTTGTGTTGCTTAGCAGCTGAGCCACTGATAGCACACACTGAGCACGGCAAGCCGCGCGCACAGGAGGAATGAAAGCTCTATTTGTCATCTTGATAAATCTTATTTGTAGCTCTTCTGTAAAGGATGTGACAGATTGGCTGAAGGAGAGATCTGGGGACATAGGGTAGCACACAAAATGTAATTCTGACTGATCGGACGTCGCAATGCAAACGAAGCATGGTCTCACATGAGGTAGTAATTGCAGCTGTGTTGTCCAGTGCTTTGTGTGTTCGTCGCATTCTCCCTATTGATTAAAAAGATGTTGCTATAGTAGCAAGAACACAAGTTTTCTCGGTGTCTCTTCTCATGTTTTATTGATCTATTTTTTTTTTCCCTGCTTAATAAAAATGACATTCCTTTGTTACTCCTGAGAGGAGCCGGTTGTTTATAGCCTGCATGTATCAGCTGAAGCCTCACAGCAACGTAGGTCTTACTGACAGTGACAGAAATGAGGCCCATAACTCATTATGGCTGAGGTGGGTTTTCGTTTCATTCCCGTTGCAGCCACAGTGTGGATGTGGCATTCTGCTAATCCTGTGCCATTGTACCCAGTACAAGTGACTGGGCAGTCCTTTGTATCTCAGCCCCATCACTTACTGAGGAAACACATAAATTAAGGGCAGCAGAATGATTTCTTCATCTTTACTGTGTCATGTTCTGGGGCCCAAGGTGGAAACTGAAACATCTCATGAGTTCTTCCCGATTTTGCTAAAATATTAACTTAAACTGTTGAAAATAAAATCTGCAAAAGGAAATGTTTGATGTAGATGCTTCTATTTAAGCATGTTTTCCAGGTGTTGGATATTGAAGGAAAAAACATTAGCTTAACAAAGAGCTGAATTTCGCACCAAGTGAAATTAGCAGATGCTCTAATTGGTGGGGGAGAAGAAGATGCGATTTGTTTTTTACTTCTCAATGAAATTATTTCTGTCTGTGTGCTTTGAAATGGTTTGTGAACTGGCACATTGCACTTTTGCTACTGTATGTGTGCACCAAAGGGATGTAGAAGAAGCAAGATGCAAAGCTTCTTTCTATGTTATCCACTATGTTGAGCAAAGTGAGTAGGCAGCACTGGAAATGATGAAGCATGAGTATTGGAGATCTCTTCCCTAACCTCTCTTGGCCCACACAAATGCCATCTTGTAGTACTGTGCATTTGGTAGCTTAGTGAATTGATTTCTCTTTTGAAGTTACCAAACTGGAGCTAACGCGTTCTGTCTATGGTAGGCATTGCCACTACGGTGAAAGGCTTTATCAGCTTGAATAAAGGTAGGCATTTGGATTTGTCATGGGCCACCCCTTGTGGCCATTCTGAAGCAGCAGCAGGCCAGTAACGTCAGCATTTGGAAAAGTAGCAATGCTGGAGGGAATGTCATATAAACAGGAGAGTGTTGTTACCTTCAATCCGTGATAGTGGGACGTTGTTGCTGAATCCCCTTGGATGAATCAGTATGTGTGCCCATGTGGACTTGGTTTTCTTCCCTGCATAGAGGAGCTGGTATCCTTTCATTAATGACATGGAGGTCCTTGCAAACTAGTGTTACAACTTAAATTTCATTGAAATGCTTAAAAAGTTTCAGGAGGAAAAGGGATCTTCTGGGAGATCAACCGTAATGGCAGGAAGGAAATGGTACTTTCAAGAAACATGTAGATGTGGTGCTTAGGGATATGGTTTAGTGGTCAGTATAGGTGGTAGGTTGGACTAGATGATCTTAGTGGTCATCTCCAACCTTACTGATTCTCTGATACAAATGGTTTTTCCTGCAAAGCTGCAGTTTGGAGACAAAACCCCAATACATTAAAACTAAAGTTTTCATTTTAGGTAGATGAGATGAACTATACATTGCAACACAGTAAGCAGGCATTCTTGGAGGTAAGCAGATAAGATAAAGTAGAAAGGCTTGTGTAAGGCAGCCATAGCTCTCATGCCATCCTGCATTGTCCTTGTGGGCAGGAAATGGTGTATTCACTGCGCACTTGTTCTGGTGAATGACAGCCCATCTCCATAATAAAAGAATATCCAATATTGTGGGGAATCTTTGTGTCTTTTTGTAGGTGTTTCAGACCGAGTGGTCAGCAAGGCGTGTCTATCCAGGTAACCAGAACTTCATTCACCCTTGCTAATAAACATCATTCAGAGAAAACATCTTGTGGTCCATAGGCGTAAGTCTGGGAGGTTACCTGGGGAGGCTGCACTTTTGAGCTCTAGAGACAGAATTACACCATTATTTTTAAGATATAAACAAATGATTACATGCATGTAATGTAAATATAAGAACCTGTCTCATTGTGCAAGCGTGGTTGGGGTGACTGTGGCTGTAAATTCATTCAGGAGACAGACCAGGAGCTGTTGTCACCGCTGGCCCCACGACAGTTGGGTCTGTCTTGAGTTCTTTTGCATTTTGACAAGCTGCAGATGAGCATGTCACCGGCTCAGCAGGGCTCAGCCTTTTGAGCTGTTTTTCTGCATAGGCTTTATTGTGCTGATATGTTTGAGATTAAGGAGATCTGCTCTGAGACACCCCTGATCCTGCAAAGCACTGCTCATGGCTCCGGAAGGAAAGGCCTCGTGCAAAACCCAGCCCTTCTCAGCAGCTGTCAAACAGTTCTGTGCCTCAGGTATGTTTGAGCCTTGTGTGAAAATCTCTAATTGATGCTCAGCTTTCCCTTGGTGAAATCTAAAGATCTGATATATTGCAAGTGGTTGCTTTAGGAAGTGGCCACTAATCATTACCCCCATCTGGCTGCCCAGATTCACCAAGCTTATTTCACATATCAGACATCCCGCAGATAAAGGATCATCAGCTGTAAGAGAAAAGCAGAGCTATGCTCTGCCATCACAGTGCACTGGCTGCAGTGCTTACATCCTACGGTACAGCTGTGAAAGCACTGATGACTGAAGAGTGAGTGTTTTAATTGCATTTAGCTATTTAAGCATTACAGACCTTAGTATCCCTCACTGAATTCTCTGGGTGTTTTTATTCTCTTTTTATCCGCCAAGTGTGATTAACATTATTACTGTGAGATGTTCATCTCAGCCTTGCTTTGTGACAAATTGTTGCTGGTGTCATTGAGGTGTTTTATCTCGTGGTTCCTCAGCAGCTTGCAGAGTAGTAATCCCCGTGGGAAGGTTGCATTTACCACGTTTCCTGTAGACTTAATTGCAGCCAAAGATAAAAACACACAGTGGATGCTTCGTAGATCGATTGGAAGAGCACAGCAAAACATGAAGTGGAGCATCATTTTTTTGTTGTTGTTGTTGCTATTACCCTGTCTCCCAAATTATATTGAATAACTGTAGCCTGGTTATTACAGTACTGCTTTAGCAGCAGCAGCAGGAGTAGGAAAGAGGTTGTTTTGTATTCTCGTAGCAGCTCTGGCATAGCAGACCATCACTGGCAGAGCTGGGGCAGAGGGAGCCCTGCCTGGTGCAGTGCCCAGTGCCGACTGGTTGTGGGAGACAATGGTGCCATGTGTGGCACTGGGCAGCCAGCATGGCCACCCCGGGTAGTCATTGGGAGCCAGCTCTTCCTCCTCTATAGCAGAATATTTCTCCTCCTGATGAATTAAATGGAAGTGCCGGCCTTTCTTGTAGGCACAACAGACTGCTTAAAATACAGGAAGGATGGTGCTAAGTGTTTTCTTGGCATTCATTTATTAGGTGACTGTTAAACTTGATATAACTAGAGCTGAGTAGCAGTCTGATTTTCACCTTTATTTTCATCAGTTCTCTGGCTTAAAGTTGAAAAGAGTTGGGGTAGCTCATAAATTCAGAGTGTTGAGTCAAATATGGATTCCTGGTTAAAAGGATTTTAGATACAGTTTTCATCAGTGCCTGGCCTCTCCTTGCCCAGCACTTATCTTCCTCATGGTGGACGAAGAGTTTGTGCCTGTCTCCAGTGGCTCACAGCCATTTTTAGCGCTTTAAGTAGGTACTTGAATTCCCCATTGACTCTTTTGGCTGGATTGCCAAAAAGGGAGTTGCTATGACTGTACATCAGTCACACAGCCAGGTGGCCACCTTCATGAGTGGCAGATGCATTGATGCACAGAGTATTCTCTCGTGTATTTTAAACAAAGGTAATAGATGATAAAAAATCATCATCCCACACAGTTTATTCATATGATCTGTTCCATTCGACATTACCTTGTTTTTATCCATCTTGGGAATGTTGTTTATCCCATCTTCACGTTTACAGGAGCCTAAAAATAGTGGAAAGTGCATACCCCCATCAGTCTAAGTGATGTGTCATCAGCTTTGAGAGAACACGTACGGAAGAGTAAGTGTGCACCACCCCTCTTCCCTCTATCTAGGGCAGTTAAAGCGTGAGTTAACAGTATGAAGTTGGAAGTGTTCCTGTTTTTAAGAAAATCTTGCTCGGTCAGACATTGGAAGGCATCAGATTCCCCACTAAATTCCATATTCCATTGCTGCCCCACATGCAACAGGTTGAGTGCTGAACGTAGGCAAAATATGGGGCCTTGTTCTCAGTTTCCTATCTGAGGGCGCTGCTTAGCCTGGCTTGAGTTAAATTCTCCTGAATTAAAATGCTTTGTCTCATAAGTAGCAAAGGAATGAAGATTTCTCATTGGAACGTACTAAAACACTGACAGCTAAGTAACAAGCCTGTAAAAGTTATTTGCTGTGCACCAGATCAAGAAGCGGTTTGAGTCTATGAGGCTCTATGATGATGAGACATTTTTTGGACCATAACTCAGTCCTAATTTACCACCTTGGCAAAGAAAATGCTAGAAATCTGTATTCTTCTGAAGTCTGTCTTTCAGGCTAAATAGCATTTTCTTTCTAAAGTAATAGAAGGATAGCATGAGCCTAGAGACATCCCAGAACAGCCTCATGCTGGATGGTGATTTAATGTAACAGCACCTGCAGTTTGTCTGAGATCCTGATGCTACCTGCTTGTCATTATGCTCTTAAAAATCATGTTTGGTCACTTCTGCATAGCATTTCTAGATGGAAAATTTTCACTGACATTCTTGTTTCTGCATTGGACTGAGATTTTTGGTACTCACAGTTATCACAACACCTAAGTGAATTTATGTGCCAATGTTGCAAGATGCAGATAAGACCAAATTAGACAGAAAATCAGACATCTCTAAGTTCTTGCTTACCATCTCTCAGCTGTTGCACTGAGTCCGGGAGCCCTCATGTTTGAATATCGGGCTGAGTTTCCATGCTGACATCCCATAACTTGGCAGCATCTGCATGACACATCCCCACAGGTTTGTGTAACTCTGTCATCTTGTGGCTTCTGCTGAGTCTGGGCTGAGGCTTCCTCCTGCTGCTGAGCTGGGAAGCTGAGATGTGAGGCTCATTTTTTTCCAAGTTAGGCATGCAGGCATAGTTTTAGGCGCCTGGCTTGAAGCACTTAATTTTAAACAGGGCCACAACTTGCCTCTGGGTGATGACAGTTTTTAGGCACCAATGATTATGACAGTGTTTAAACAGAAGTTAGGGAAGGGAAACTCAGTTTCCCACTTCAAATCCACTAAATCATCTCTTGTGGATGCTCATACTTCTGTACACAGCCTGCTCTCAGAGGGCAGGAAAGCACGGTGTTTGCACAGACAAAGCATTGGCAAAAACTTGTCGTGGTTGAACCTTCCCACGCCTTTAGCAACTGTCCAGCTGCACCTTTAAATATCTAAACTGAAAAGACTAACGTGACTCACTTCTTAACGCAGAAATAGGGTATGGCTGGAATGTCTTCTGTCTGCCTGTCTCCTTCGTTGCCTCTGTCACTGTAGTACTTGAGAACATGATGTCACTGCAGTCATCTGCCCACTTCTTTATGGGTGTCTGTATTCATCAGCCTATACCATAATATGCGAGAACTGGAGAGGTGGGATACTCCTGTCTGTCTGCCTGTGTCTGACAGGTTTCTCCAAACCCATCAGTGTAAAAACTTAAGTGCTTGAGAGGCAAATTTATCCTCTTAATTCTCCAAGGTCACTGAACCTGAATATCTGTGTGCATCTTCCTTCAGGTTCTGCAGCTCAGAGCAGCGTTGCTTAGAGCAGGAATGCTAATGCTTGACATGGGGAGAGGGACTGAATTTTTACACTGCTGTGTGCTGTGGATCCGCTGCAGAGCATGAAATATACTTTCAGGTTTTTTCCTTGTTCATTTTTCTAGTGCTGCTGACTGACTGCTGGGATGCTGTTCCCTAAAGCCATGCTTCCAACTTCTTGCCTCTGCAAAGAGAGTTAAATGGGAGCAGGACTCCCTCTAATGCTGAGATGAGAGGTTGGAACTCTCACCACTGTAGTCAAGCATGTAGTCAGATAGTTGCTTGATTTAAAAATTGTGATTAAATTAAATTACTCTGCTTTACAGCTGCTGGTGTGGAAGTGGAGGTGGGAATGTTTAATGATGCAGCATTAGATTTGTGGTATCTGAATTGCAAGGCAGAGGAACAACACAGCAGTCTGCACCAAACAGCTGCCTTCCAGGCTCTGTCCCCAGAAATGGGTGCTTCCTATCAACGTGCTTGGGCTCTGAAGTTCTGCATGAGAGGGTTTCATTTGCAGAGTCTGAGTACCCCAGAGTTATGATGTGAGCTGTGGCACTCGTATCTTCGAACCCTGTCCAATACTGTTCTCGACCTCTCAAGTATCCCTTCCAATGCATGAAGTACTTTCTAGCCTGGCTTGTAGCAGAGGATGAGAGTGGCTTTTCAGGTCAGTTGTAAAGGAGTGTGCTGTTTGGGAGCCCTCTGTGAGCTCCCATGGGAGGTGGCAAAGTGCAGGGGGAGCTCTGGAAGCATGGCTGAAAGTGAACAGTTGTCACCTTCTGCCAAAGGCCTTTTTGACTACAAACATCACCTGAATAAGGTGCATGGTGGCCAAAACACAAGTCTGAGCCTCATTGCTCAAGTCAAACTACAGGCAAGAAGGAAACTCTTAATGAGGCACAGCAACCTGTGATGCATGCATGAAGATACAGGATCATTGCTCTAACCTTCTTCCTATAGCTGTTCTTATCTCCTCTGGGATGTGCTTGGAAAAGGACATCTATTTCTGGGACCATCAGCCAGAGATGTTTTATGAGAACAAGGTATGTTCAAGTATGTCTTGTGATTCAAGAATTACACGGCCCATTTCCTTTAATATCTGTTTATACCTGGACCAGGCTGGAAAGGACGATTCTGCTTCATAGCAAATTTGGGTGTTTTAAAATTGGTTCTGTTCAGCTGAAACAAAATGCAGCCCCCATTCATCAAGACAGGAAGTGAATCACTGGATTTGGAGCCTGGAGTCTGATGGTGTGAGGCAGTGGAGCCTGGATGCTGAGGGCGTCCAGGATGTGAATTTTGGGGTATCAGAGACTTCATAGAAAGATGGGAAACAGTGAAGAAAACTATTGCACTCGAAGATTGCATGGCCTCATTGATAATTTCTCAAGCTGAGGTTTCTCTTGTGATGATTATCAGATCATTATAGTCCCTGAAAACCCCCATCGTGTTCAGTGACATCTTCCCTTTGGCAGTCCTACAGGCAGTGAAATGTATCATCACACTGAAACAGACAGAGATGACCCAGTTATGAACTCTGTGAGTCTTGTGACCTTGTTTTTCATTTGATTCAAGTCTCAAGTACAAATGCAGCTATTGAGCAATTCTCTGATTTCGGTTGGGTTCATCATAGCACAAGCTGGAAAACAGCAGCAAAATTTCCCTGCAACAGGTTTATCACTGGAAATAAATGGTGAAATGGCCTCCTCTAGTGGCAAATATTTGATGGAGATTTTTTTTTGTGGGGGATCGCTTTCGTCGTGCTGTGTTACCTGGTGTGGAAAGTAGGGCAGAATGATGCCCACCAAAGAAGTGATCCTGAGAGCTTTTTGGTGTGATGTATGGGGTTTTTATTTATTTATGCTTGTACTTCTGGTACATACACCAAGGTTATTTTATCAATGAGCTTCTTCCCATGTGGTAAGTCCCTGTGAGTATCATAAATCTGGGTATAAGCACGGTGCTGAGGCGCTGTATTTAATAATGCAAATGAAGGCCTGGTTGATAATTAGCAACTCATATGTGCTAGTAAGTGTTTTTTCTTTCATGTTCTTCTAGTAGTGTTTGGTGCCACGTTTTGCCTCTGGGGGAAAATCTGGAGAAAAAATGAGGGATTTTATACTTATATCAACTCTGTGAAATAGAATTAGCTTATGGGGCTGATAACAGAAGTCAAGGTAGGTTGGCAAGGATGAAGATGCCCATCTCACTTTAGACCCATACAAATACAATACAGCATCTGTCTGTTCACATCAGAGATCCCCAAATATAAACATGAACTGAATCCACTTGCAATATGTTTGGCTTTTATTGAGCTGCATACAGGGAATATGAGGCTGGCTTTCCAAATAGTGCAGGATCCCTCCTCATCCAACTCTTACTCAGGGTTGTCTGCTCATCCTTTTCTGTTCAGGGCTTATTTCAGTACTTTCAGTAGTTTGCCTTCATATCTTATCTGAGAAAATTAAAATAGTGATTATTCACACTACTATAAAGCATGAGCAGGAAACGAAGAATAAAATCTAAAGGATCAGGCCCAACTCTAAGTTAGTGTCAAATTAAATGAGTTCCAAGCTTTGGTTTTCTTCTGGTAAACTGCAAAATAATTATTTTATTAGAGCTAATTTATTCAATTATCATCAGTGTTGATACGTGTATTGATTTGGGCCATAAATGCTTACAGGCTGCTGGGAGAAGAGCTTTCCTGGTAAGTTGTTTGCACAGAACATCTGCAAATGGAACGGGCAATGTGGAAAGAGGAGCTGAAGTGGGTTGGTCTTGGCAAGAGGCACCGTCCTTTCAAAACCATCTGCTTGTCACTGCGTGCTGCAGCCACTATGGTTGGGATACCTGCTGGTTAAGCTAATGTCTTACTATTGGCCTGTAAGGGAAAATAGGAAAACCATTCCTTTTAACTTCAGGGATTGCTCTCCAGCATGTGGCGTATCAGATCTGAGTAGGATCATGCTATTGTCAGGGCTTGGATTAGATATTAACTGTGTTTTGTGTTTGGTGAGTGAGTAAGAATTGTGTTTGTGGTAGAGGTTTGCTGGTGAAACTGACATATACTTTCCAGGCAGGATGAATCAGAAGAACATTGCTCGGTGCTGATGTAAATGCACAGGAAGCATCAAGAACACTTCTCTGCTGTGTGTTCATCAGCACTGGCCCATGTTATGCGTGTGTCACTTGTGGGGTGTGATAAGAGCCATGCAAGGAGCAAAACTGCTGCTCTGAGCTGCTGTGTAGTGATCTTCCCCAAACCCTCTGCACTATGCAGGGCTGCCACCTCCTCCTGGTGTGTCCTGGCTGCACGATGGCTCTAAGGCAGCATAGGCCACTAATATGATGTCTGACTCTACAAATCATAGATGGAAATGACTCAGGATACTGATCCTTGAGCCACTGTGAGGGATGCTCTTTTGGAGATCCTGGGAATTTTTGGCTGAACATACTGCCTGCTATTTATCAGTAATGCTGTAGACTTGAGATAACCTGGGTGTCCCTGCACAGTAGCATGCTATGCAAGTAGCCTTGGCTTACAGGCTTCCCTTAAGTGGCAAATTCCTTGTATTTAGTACTTTCCCACTGGAATCTGCAAAGGGAGCTGACGCAGATACCGTGTTACCCCTGCTATTCTGTCCTTGTATAGCAAACAAGACAAGGCAAACTAGGGCTATTGATTTTGAAAGGAGAGAACAGAAGGTACTTTTGGTTTTAGGTTGTATTGCTGTTTTACTGAAATGTTCCAAGTAGAATATATCGTAATTATTGTATTCCAAAGAGAATATAGTAACTGAAAAAGTTCAGGGCTGTACTTCCTCTGCATTGTTCTTGTGGCACAACAG
Organism: Excalfactoria chinensis; assembly: GCF_039878825.1. Lineage (NCBI taxonomy): Eukaryota > Metazoa > Chordata > Aves > Galliformes > Phasianidae > Excalfactoria > Excalfactoria chinensis. The sequence continues at coordinate 84,984,495 of NC_092828.1, read as the reverse complement.
AGGGATGTTGGAAGCTGTTTTGTGGGCAGGTGTGAAAGTCACTCTTGCACTTATTCCTGCTTTCAATCCCATGTCTGACTGCAAGTCCTGTTTATGCCATTGAGCTTCCTTTGTGCTCATAAACTCTTCATAAATGTTGTAACCCAGTCGTGGTGAATTTGGGGCAGATCAGGGCAACTTCTGGCACTTGGGAGTTTGTGTCTGTTTTGTTTCATGTGCTAAAAGTCTGAATGTCAGACTTGTCCTTTCTGTTTTTAAATGCTGTAATTGCAGAAGGCTTTGGAAACTTACTACCTTGGTGTGCAGAGACGTTTGCCAGCTGTGCTTCTCAAGGCTTTTTGCGGCCTCACAGGCAGCACTCGGAGCTCCAGGTGCCTGCAGGAACATACAAGGTCCTCGTAACGATTCCTGCTTGCTACGATGGCACCGCCAGGTGGCAGATGGAGCTCAGGCAGGAAGGCGCTACACGGACCTCGCTGCTTCTCCGAGTAACTGCAGGCAAGCATTCCTAGCAGCAGAACGTTAAATAGCGTCACTCCTTAAGGGGCTTCTTCCTCACACCGTGGTTGCATGACAGGTTAGTAAAATGAGGTTGGAAAGAGAGGGGGAAAAAGTAATGGAATAGGAGATACTTCCAGGCAAATAAACGTGTATGATGCATACGTGATAAACATATATGATAAGTATATATGGTGGTTTTAATAATTCAATGTAAAAATACATGATGAAATGAGTCATCTTGGGGATAACATTTAAACATCTGAGTGACTCTGAAAATGTGAAGACTAATATGAAAGTAGTAGGGTAACAGGTTCTTGTATCCCAAACAGTTGGGTCTGGCTGGGTGCTAGATCAGGGCTCTCAATATTCCACCTTATCCAAGAAGGCAGAAACCTTCTTTTAGTCATCATCTGTATTGCCCTGGAAGGTTTTTGTGGCAGCTGCTGTCTGACCCTATGTGATGTGTCCATGAGACTGCTGAGACAGCAGTGCTGTGCTTGCTGCTCTGTGCTTTGCATTTGACGTTCTTTGGTCATAGCAGCAGTAGCAGAATAGAGTTCAGGCTCTCAGATAAACAGAAGGAGGTTTTGATATTGGATCCCAGATATCTGGGGTTTGTTGGTTTGTTTGTTGAGGAAATCAGTTCAAAATGCAAAGCAGATTTAATTGAAACAGACACACCTGGAAAGTTGCAAGATTACAAACCAGATCTCTTGCTGAGGTTGTGGAATAGGGCTTTTTTTTTTTCCTTCTGCATTAGTCAAACAGCAATATGTGTCATTTCACTTGTATCCACACTACTTGTTTGGATGTGCTCAGGCATTTATCTCAGCACACACCATTACCTAGATGCAAACTAGATGGTTTGTCTGCTTCAGAGAACATGCGCAAAAGGTAGAGCATCATGTTTGTAGTGTGGCTGAGATTTTAGGTAGGAGAGCTCTTGCTACAGTCCTTGCTGCCTGCCAGCATAGCAGTTAGTTAGTTAGTTACTTGTTAGTTAGTTACCTGCAAAGTTGTCAATTCTGGTCACCTGTAAAGAGAACAGCTGTAGCATATGACATCATGGGCAAACCGATTGAACTGTGACTTCAAGGAGGTGAGATCTCTTTTGAAGTGCTAATTAAAGCTTTTCTCCTTGGATGGTTAACAATATACTGCCCTCTCCAAACCATCTCTTCCCAATTCTCCTAGCTCTTTACTCATCAGTCATCTGCAGTCTTTATAACAGGGCAGTCTCCAGTGAATGCGTCATAACAAATGTCAGCTTGATTTCTATTGATCCATAGGACAAAAAATGTAAAATGGTTGTTTATTACAAATCCACTTTAGTCCTTTTGCCACAGATCCTATAGCACAGTATGATGTTGTTCTTTTAAGCTGCCACTCTGTAGAAGTAAAGTCTGAGCTGGTCTAAATCATCAGTGTGCAGGGATCTCAGTGGGGTTGTGTTCCTTTGTGTCAGTAGTTCTAATTATGTGCTGAGGAAATGCAACAGACATAAAGCGATCAAAACAAAGTGGAAATGAGACACGGGCAGTATTTTCCCTTTAGAAAAATGGCTGAGCAAGTTAGTACACAATGAAAAACTAAGTAGAAGAAAGTGTCACATAAACACAGGTTGTGCTTCCAGTACACAGCCTTAATTTCATTGTAAAGCCATAAGAATGTTTCTGAATTGCTTAAATGGTTGCTGAAATGTACAGAACCTGGGAAATTTAATGAGAACTGTTTAAATTTGATGGAGTTGTCATTACAAATTCATGCAGGCTTTGGAAAAAGGAATTAAGTGCATTGGTGCTTGTGGGAAGAGTTACATTGACATGCAGATTCATCCTGTGCATAACTGCAAGGGAGTAAGCAATAGCACTGCTGGCTTTTGACTGCCTGTCAATAATTGACATGGGTGACATAAAAACTATTGACTTGAGGACAGTGGTTTAAAACCAGCAGTTCTCGGCAGGTGGTTGGTGATAGGCTTGAGTCCATTCCTCCACATGGATTGTTGACTTCTTCTAGTGAAAGATGTGCCATTTCTAAGCATAGAAGTCTCAAAAATCAATTTTTGCCACACTGTAGTTTTCTTGGTATGGTGCTGTTTGTTTGCCAGCAGCAATAATTAGGGATGTTTTTATTGGTACAGTGTACATGGATATCAACAGTATTCACAGCTTGATTACGTGCAACTGTGGCATAATAAACAGGGAACAGTCTAAAATTATGCACTTCACAGCATGATTTTATTTCTGCATACCTGTTGCAAATTCCAAATAAATAAGCAATAATGTGAATTAGGAAACAGCAAAATATTGTCTCGGGACAATTCTTTTGTAGCTGTAAATTGGCCTTTTAGGTATAAATTTGGCAAAATTTATCTCGAACGTGTTAAAATGTTAAACTAACTTCAGTTTCCAGATCTCATTTTCTGTAGTGACTTTTTCTAAAGCTCAACACCATGCATTTGCAAATGGTTGTGTTAGAAGGATTTCTGAAGTTACCACTCCCCAGCTGGAGGTTAGTAGTTTTCCTGTTGATAAGCAGGTTGGTGAACGCTCACCACCGTTCCTTGCATTGCAAAGTAAACCATGTTCTTGCACTTGTGACTGAAAAAACATTTCTTAGTGGAGGGAGTGGTAGCTTCCTGTGAAGAGGAAGAGCTCTTCTTATACTACTTGTTATTATATGTCTCTACAATGACCAAGCCATGCTTACAGACAGTATTTGACTTCCAAATCTTTGCTACTAGATTGTATAAATTTCACTCATGTAATATGTGAGCAGAGGTGCTGCTGAGGAAGGATGAGTTACACAAAGTCTTGATTGAGTTCAGCAATAGAAAATTCAAATCCAGCCCTCGATTCCACAATTCAACAACATTGTTTGCAGTACTGTGCATCTTCAGCACCTTTCCTAAGTGGCATTTGCACTCCTCAAAACTGTATGAGGAATAGCAGGTGTTGTTGACTCCGGTTAGGATGTCTTAATATTTCTCACAAAGCACAAATGCTTTTCTGAAAATACAGAGTAAAACTCAAAAAAAAAAATCAAAAGGTGAATAAAAGGTAATTGTTTCAGAATAGTTAGCAAATGTAATTATTCCAAGTGCTTTTTATTCTTGTAACATGGTGCATCAGCAGTGCAGTTTATTTAAAGGAGAAAGAAAGTATGGTACATCTTCTGCCTCATGAATGTTGTTCAGCTATTCATATTGCAAAATGCCTTGCAATAAGAGTATCAGCTAAACCAAGCGCCAGGCTCCTATGCCTGGTGTAATGTGCTACAGTATCCTGTTACAGGCATTCTTTGTAATTCTAGGAGGCAGAAAATAAAATTTGACACTCAAAAATAATAAGTTTAAGTAAATCATGTGGGAGAAATGTACGTTTATGTCCAAGAAATGGTTAGATGTTGCCAGAACAATACAGCTACATTATGAATCTTTAATGATCTCTGAAAGTCATAATGGTCTGTCACTAATGCCCATTAATGATCTCTCTATACCACGAGTATGGGCTTGATGTTTCTGGCCAGTACCTTAGAGAATACTTTAAATATGCCTTAAACTTTCTCTGATCTACTCCTGTGTGTCTGTTCCAAATGTAGACTGCAATTGTCTGGGTAGGAGCAGCTTGTAAGACAGCATGGCTTTGGGGTTAAGAAAGTCGTATTCAGGTAAGATGTATTTAAGCAATGTTTTTAGAGGGAAAATCTAGAAGTTCTTTTCTGGCAAGTAATGCTCTGCAAAGATGATAAACTACATAAAGAAATCAAGACTTAGTATTTCTTAATATTAATTAAATGGTAGTTCCGTAGTTCTTTGACTTCATGATTTTGCCTTATTAACTTCAAAACCATACTATCTGGGACGGAAAAGGCAAATGTTAATTACTGTCAATTGGAACTGTAAATATACTGAATCTGTTGCTGAACTGGCAAATTTGTCTTGTTTGAACAATGTATTTCAGATGTCTTGCTGCTTGATTTTATGGCCTTCTAAGCATTGGTTCAATGTATTTAGTTTATTTTGTGCTCATGATGTAAGTCCTGCTTTAAAGAAAAAGACAGAAATATTCCTGTTCCGTTCTAATTGCCTTTCAGGAGAGTACTGTGACTAACATCAACTGACGATAATCTTGTTACAGTGTTAATAACCTGAGAACGTTTTTAATACAACAGCATTAGCTTTTTTCTATTCTTTTGCAAAGGTTTTGGGGGTAGGAGGGGGGAAAGGGTTATGATGCTGCAATTTGTTTTTTCTTTGGTAATGAGAAAATGTTTTCTTTGCGTTTTGTATATGAAATGATCGGATTACGAACCAACGCCCTAAAGCTAGAAAAGAAAAATATCAGGACTCTGGAAAAAACGCCGCAATATCAAACAATAATCTGATAGGCACTGTGTACAGAGAGTTAGATATTAGCTGTATTTTTAGGACATATGTCATTCTTTATTACAAATTACTCAATATGATTTGTAAGCAATTTATTTTTTATTTTTTACATCGCACATGGCATCCATGTTTTTCTTCTTGAAATGAATATTGTAAATATAGAAAACTGTTAAGGTCCCTTGCAAACCCAAGACATTCTATGATTCAGTGATTTTGGAAGGTTAAAAATGCATTTATCAAATATATTCACTTAATACGTGATCCAGAATATTAACTGCTAAATGCCTTGTGCTTTTGTAAAAGCGTTAGCTTTCCATAGCATTAAAAGATGAAGCGGAACTGAAACACAAATATTTAGTGAAAGGTTAGATTTGAGGGATTATGTTGCACAACCACAGTAGACATAAGAAATGCTGACAGCTGATCGCTAACGTGGATGGTTGGTTAGCAAGCTGTGCCAAAGCCCGGGTCTCGTTGGTTAACCCACCACCGTGGGCTGAGGTTCAGCACCACGGACAGCGCCCGCCGATCCGGCTCTGGCTCAGCCCTGCAGGGCAGCCGCTGGCCGACCTGGATGGATGACAGCACCCCCGGTCTCATACCCACACCTGAGTTTGGGAGAGGCTGAGCTGAGCACCTATAAAATATAAATGCACAATGCAAAATGCCAAATCCCAACAGCTCTGCCCGGTTGCCTGAACGCTGCGCTTTCAATTCTGCTGTTAATTACAGCCGTAGGCTCCGTGTACGTTGTAGTAATTAAATATCACCAGTGACCGAAATAAAACTGGAAAAGAAAGTGAATGACCTTGTTAGAGCAATTACAAGAACTAGCTCTAGGTGTCCCTCTTGTTTCTGGTTTTTGGAGTACTCCTATATTTTTGGTTCTTCAAGCGAAAGCAATGGAAATTGGTCTTATTTGGTTTGTAACTGTTTGCAGATTAATGTTCTGCAGCATGCTTCCTGTGCAGGAAACTGTATTTCACTGAAAGCATTCTGAAAAAGACTTTGCATCAGAATTTTTAAGTGGGTTAAAATTTATGGCAGTAACAGTTTAAAAATATAACCACTGAGTAAGATCTATCATATATTACAGAACTGTAGAAAGAAAAAAGAAAAAAAAAGAAAGTGCAGAAGGAAGTGGAAGTTTCTCTCAGTGCTAACAGCTCTACGCTGATTCCCTGCTGTTTGTACGTCTCATTGCTGTTGAAACATCTTGGCTTGTATTTGCAAGCCAGAAGGACGAAAGGCAGAAGGAAAAAAAAGCTTATGTTTACATGTCCATAGTATGAATGTAGAAGCCATATTTGCAGAGTCTTGAGCCATCCAATTCCATTTACTCTAAGAGAAGGAAATGCAAATAGCAGTAGGCTCTAGGAGACTGTATCTCTTGCTTCAGTCACATGATGGAGCAGCATAGGGATCCCTGCAAGGTTGCACAGAGTCCTGCAGTCTTTTTTGAATTCTTTTACATGTTTTAACTGTCCAGCTGTAATAATAAGTGCAATTGTGTGATTAGATTCTTCATTCTCTTTTAACTGTGCATACAAGAAAATACAAGGAGGTCTTCCTTTGATTCAGCTCCATGGAATTGGCTGAGTTTGGTTGGAGAAACAATAAGATTAAAAGGTCAGCCAAAAGAAGTTCTTAAAAACCAGCAGGCTTAGTTCTGCACATTATGGTCTAATTCTGCTGTTTGTCTTTTCTTTCCCAGTCTTGGAATGTTGCATTGTAGATGAAACAGACCTAAGTTTGTTTGGTCATAATCAACATTAAGTTGACCTCAGCTAAAGAGTAAGGAGATTGAGATACTGGTGTTCTTGTGCCTACTGCTCATTAAAAGCATGTTGTAACTTCTAGTGAAATGAGAAAATTCCAGCAGGAAGAGATAGAAAATGAGAATGATAAAGAGAAGAGAGTTCAGGGGAGAGGACAGAAATTCTAATGATATATCACCGCCTGCTAAGTGTGATGTGTCTCTTCTGTGAGTTTAGCTCGGCGTGATTTAGCAGTATGATTGTGGAGTTACTAAGGCCATCTGTGTGAACTGGGAATTTAATTAAAGTCCTGGCATTATGCTTGTACCTACTTCTGCAGCTTCATCCTTGAATACGTGGTGGGTTTAGTCAGAAATGCAGCCATAAGTTGGACAGTTATCCAGTCTCTGCACAAACAAGTGCATCCCTGTTGTATCTCAGCTGGGTAGCAGCACTCAGCTGGGGCAGCTTCATATCTGTTCCTCTGATTTCTGAGCACTGGTTCACTGCATAGCAACAAAATCTTCCCTTGCTTTCTGATGAGTTTCAAGTCCTCAGTAATGTACCCAGCCACCTAATGCCGATACTGGGAGCAGCAGCAGATGCTCTACTCTCAGCCTGCTTTTCTGAATCAACTTCTCTGAATTTCTTCTAATTTGCTCATGCAGAACATGCACACACAAATTTTCTATCTCCAGACCTATTGAAATCTAATAAGGCAAATGCTGGCTGGTGGATTTCATTCCTGTTTTGATAGCCTGTGGTTCTTGAGAGTATTGCTTTCATGAAGACAGCATCTAATCTAATATGTGCTAATGATTTTCTTGTTGTTTATTTATGATACGTTGTACTTTTCACCTCAAATTCCCTACATGATTTATAGATATCGCCTTTACTCTGCTCGTGGAAGCAAAGGCTCCTGCTAGGTCTGGAGTTGCCATGAGGCCAATTGCTGGAAGGTGTGTGTGGGAAGTGTGACTGCATGAGCGCTTGGATTGTTTTTATATTTATGTATTACTGAATATGGCCGGAAGAAAGACAGTGAGCTGCATGGATCTTTATTAAGTATTTATTTATTGTTGTTGATAATAATAACTATTTATAATGCATAAGGTAAATTACAGACTGAACTCCTTCACGAGTGAAGCTAAGTGAGGCAGAGGTAGTTTTCCTTCATGCAGCTGTGAATATGGATGTGGTTTCTTTGGATGGGAATGAGCTTCCATCTGGAGTTGGCTTTTCTCTCTTCTTTCTTGTCTTGACAGCCCAGGTCAGAAGAGCTTAGATAAATCTAGTGATGAGATATGACTTGTTACATCAATATTCATATAATCATTACAACAGAAACAGAAGGCAGCAGGCAACTCTTGACCCTTTACCTCATGCTCAAGGGCATACTTTCATTCTGTTTAGTGAAACTGAGACCAGCTGTTTTGATCAGATAAACTGGTTCCAGTTCCATGACTGCAAGCAGAGGCAGGCTCTACTTGCATGTTTGCAGAAGTAGTAACTGAGTGAAGGGTCTAACTCCAGGTCCCAGAGCCTTGCCTGTGTTCAATACACGGCAGTTCTTGCTCAGATTCCTTCCATTTGTGATCAGCTCTTCACGTTGTCACTTGTAACGCATGAACTCATAGCATGATGTCAGCAGTCAGGTAAAAGTCACAGAAACCCATTGTCGGGCTTTTCTGATCCCAATCCAGGTAATCTGATTTCCTTATTAAGAAGACAGATTGGTCTTGGACCGTTAACAAAGTATCAAGAAGCAGCAATCTTGGCATCCATCACATGGTTGCAGTGAATTGGACTCAGCAGCTAAACGAAGTTAGCAGTGGGGCAGAACTGCTTCTGAGCAAAGCAAGGATCATGGTTGTGAGAAGCTGGTGGAAATGCTTAGACAAACTGGAGGAGGAAAGCACTTAGGGGCTCCAACTCAGTGGAGACCTGATGAGTTTGTTGTTGTCAAGCTCCTGACAGAGGATGAACCATCAGATCTATGAAAAGATAAAAAAAAAGATGTTTGATTAACGTGACAATCTTTGGACAGCTTGCTCTAGTCTGTGACTATTCACAGTCTTTTCTCACGTGTAAATTGGCCTTATGTTTAGTTTGATAGTGGCATATAGCCTACACTTCCCATGTGTCCCATGCTGAGATGTAAATATTTGTGGGATGATATCCTGTCATTTACATTGATGCTTTCATTTGTCATCACTCCGAGGGGTGAGTGAACAGATATTTCTGTGCATATTGATGTGGAAGACTCTTGAATACATTTGCTATGGCATTGCAGTGGGCAGAGAGAAGCCGGTTGGCTGCTGCTGCAAGTTGCTGGCTCAGGTTGGGCCCCCAGAGACACCGGAATAACGTGTTCCCAATTTGGGAGCACGCAGAGCTGTGGGAGCTGATCTCTTCTGTTTGTTCTGTGACCTTTCCCAGCTGATTGGCACTGATCTTTTATGCACTGGATAGGCGATCTTTTGTGGTTGACATTTTGGGATGACTGAATATGGATTAACCTAGGAAAAAATATTACCATTTTCTAGCTTCAAACAATGTCCTCCTTTTCCAAAAATGCCTGCTCCACTGGGGATGTGGTCCGATCAAATCCAGTTTTGGCTGAAACAGTGCAGCAAGGGATTCAGAATTCACAGCTGGGGAGGGGCAGGACTGGGATTTCTCTTATGAATATTTTCTCTAAAGACCCGAGAGGAAACTGATGTTCTTGATTAGAGGTTTATGGCCATTCTCAGCAGAAAAGAAGCCATTCTCTCAGAAAAGAGGCCCAGATTCTCAAAGCTAGTGAACCTTGTCCTGGCAAAAGGATCTGATAAGAGAACAGGATGAGGATATGAGAACCTTTCTTCATGCACCAGGCGCATAATTATTTCTTAAATATCTTAGTACTTTTAGTGAGATGACTCATGTTGAAAACAGGGACACACATCTCTGCTCTGCTGGATGGGGGCCAGTTTCAGCACATCCAGTCCTGAGCACCACAGATGTATGCTGTGCTGGAGCATCTTCTGCTGCTGGGATTCACGATTTTGCACTCCATGAAGAGTGCAGATCAACCAGCAGCCTAATCCCACATGCTATAGAATGGAAAGGTCTGTGCTTCCACACTCACGTGTGTGTTCTTCTCTAAAATCAGTCCAACTGTCACTTCTATGCTGGTGTCACAGGGAATTGTTTTGATTATTCCTGTTACTGACAGGGATGCAAAGTGCACTTTAGCAAAGAACCATGGCACAGGCACATACAGTGCTGCTATACACGAATGCCTTTTGGCCACATAAAAAATACATCTTCTTACACTAATGCAGTTCCCATAAAGGTTTGCAGCTAATTATTAATGCTAATCTTTGCTATTTCTATGACAGTAAGGATGCCTGGTTGATCTGTGGACTGAAGTATCATCCATTTTGAGTTCTTGGTTTGGGGCTGCCTGAAAGCCCAGCTCCTCCACTAACACCTCCTTCCACTTTGCACTTAAAATAAACCTCCAGTTGACTCTCAACTTAGCTCACGTGTGTTGCTGGAAAAGATAGAGCCTTCATGGGCAGCAAAATGGGCATCAAATCGTGCTCAGCCCCCAGCAGAGCCCCAGTCCTTCGCTATCTTGCAGCGCCTGTGTCCAGCCACCGAGCTGGCTGCAGGGAAAGGCTGAGTCATTTCCACGGGATGTTTCATGGAGGAGCTAAGTGATGCACAGCTTGGGTCTGAACAGCTCTGCTTCCTGGTGAATAGCAATTCTGTTTACTTAGAAGAGGAAAAAAATCACTGGGGGCCTCAGTGCTGCTGTGTCATACCCGGCTGGGTGAAGTCTTGTTTATCGTGGCCTGAAAAGGGAGAAATGCAATACTGCTGGCACGTCTCAGAAAATAAATCTACTCGTTTGGAGTGTAGGCAGTGGAAATAGTCCCCAGGCCTAACTCCTGGAGCTTTGTTACTCTGCATGTTCAGTAATAGCTGTGACATGTTACCTGAGCAGGAAGAGAAGAGCCTGAAGAGGGACCCCTGACATCCCATGATTTTGTCACACCAAAGCAATTTCAGTCTTGTAAATACCGAGGGGTAAGCTGGTGTTTTTGCTGAGCTGGATGAGGTGTGGAGTTGCCTTGTGATTAATCCTGTTCTCGATTTTCATGCGGAATTTGTTTTGGCTAGTATCAGCCTTTCTATATAGGGCCAACTATAAATGTGGCTTCTGGGGGAAGGAGTCACTGAACATATGCTGTATGGGATATATGGATCTGAGTCCATATAGGACTATGTAGAATGTGTCATGAGAACCAATGATGCTTTTTCAAGGAACAGAGGACTCAGGTCCTTCATTGAGTCAAGTATCCAATAGAAAACCATATCCTATGTTGTAAAGCCAGTCCTGGCCTGGGGCTTATAGTACCAACCTGCTGCCATTAGTACCCACTGCAAGCAGCTGAGTGCTCAGGTACTTCGAATGATCAGAGCTGTGGAAATAACCATCAGTATCAAATCAACTGGTGTTTGGGATTTAACATACAATTCAAAAGCAGGTGAAGTCTTTGTCTACTTCCAAGCAGTGTAATTGCTGGCGGGTCGGATCCAGCTCAGCCCCTGCTCTTGTCTGTAGCAGTAACTGTGCAGGTCTGTCCCGTGCTCATTCCTTAAGAGATGCTTCATTCTTGATTGAAATGCGGCCGATGGTTTACATTTTAGCATGAAGTCTGCCCAATCACAGTAATCACAGTCCAAGAATGAGAGCATATGTTCAAGGAGTGCCTGGTTGCCCTCTACATTCAAAACATTGGTTGGAAAGTTATTTTATTTTACCTTTTTAGCATGGTGGGTAGCGATCAGCTCTTGCTGTTTAAAGAAAATAAAGCTGTTCCTTTATTTGGATCTGTAAAACTGAAGCAGTCCAAAGACCGCTCCTGTACCAAGGCGTTTTCCCAACAAGGCCCTCATTTTCATGTGCCGTTTATAGTAAATGAAGACAAGTTTGTAGGAGTACCGATAGATGAAGGGGATGATCATGAAGGGGAAAAAAAAAAACCCTGAAGGACTGTTTTTTGGAACTTAAATCTGATTATGCATATAGGCTATTTTTATTCCTCTCTTTAGTTATCTGTCAAGGAACATTTGTGCAAAAGAGTTTTCTTGATGGATTTTAAGCATGCACACTGGAATGCTGTCAGGAAGATATCCTAAATACTGTTTTTTTTCCCCCAGGATTTTCAAGGTTAGACAAATTCTGAGTTCTGGTTATTTGTTGTGAAAAAGAAATGTCATCTGACCTATAGGACAGATCACAGTGAAGCAGCTTCACTTTGATCTGAAGATCAAACACTGTTTTCCAAACTCAGAATATTTATGAAGTAATGGGTGAATCTCGGGAAAAACAAGTCTCACTTGTGACTGATGGTAAAACTCACAGTGTGTTGTTGATGAGCTGGTTGGGATGAGTTATTATGGATAATGTCCAACTGGCTGTCCTTTGGGTTGGGTTTCATGCGTCTTCTGTGAACTTACGGATGAGGGTAGTGGTGAAGCTCATGAATTACAGTTATTCTTATCCTACTGTTTATCCAAATATGAAATTAGAAGTGTTTGATATTAGTGAATGCTGTAAAGTGCCTCACAGATAAGTCTACCTGTACAGGTCTGTCAATGCATGTACGTGCATGTTTCATTGGGCAGGAGTTCTCAGTTGGAGGAAACAGATCTTATCGTGAGCTGTTTGTAGTCCAGGGAAGGACTGTAGTGTTTTCAGAGACGCTGTGAGTGATGTTTAGTATTTGGTGGCACTGTTTCTGCTGTGGCTGACTGTGCCCACAGTGTACGTGTCTGGGGAAGAAAGGGAAGAGCATGTGGTTTTGCCAAAGGTGTATGAAGGAGAGGAGGAAGGGGCAGATGTCTTGCAATGCATGGCTGAGTCTGAAATCACACCCAAAATTCCATGTTGTCACACCAGCCCACCTGCACTGTTCCCCTCCCCATAGCCCCAGGTTTATGGCAGGGCACACAGAACAGCTCTGGGCTCAGCTGGCTGAAGCTGTGTGCCATCATGGCCCCGCAAAGCTCAGCCCTCAGCCCCCCAAGTTGGGGGGACATCCCAGCCTGCCTTGGCCTGCAAGGGACTGCAAATCCCTTCTGTCTCGGTGATAAATTCTTTCAAGAGCTGCCTGTGCTCGGGAGTGCAAATCTCCGTTTGTTTACCAGCCTGAATTGCCTTTATTTTAGGCTCCAACTGTTGAAAGCTTGCTGAAAAGCAGGGAGGGGGTGTCACAAAGAGACCCCAGGACCTCCTGCTTCCTATGTCTCGGGACATGGATGCGTGCGGGATCCGATACCTGCTCTGCAGTTCAATAACTACGGTGGGTTCCCAGGTGCAGCACACGGCTCTGCTCCTTGGCGCTGCTCCTGCTCCCTGCGGGTCCTCTCACTGTGCCGCAGCCCCCGGGGGACACGATAGCTATAGCACCGTGATGGGGACAAAGGGACGAGGGAAAAGCACTGCAGCGGCAGGGGAATCGCCTCTCTGAGTGTCTGCTGGAGGACTGGAGCGGGGAGGAGGTGCGAGGGGGGAGAGAGAGAAGCAAATCGCCTTCAATAAATCAGTGAGGAAGGGGGGGGGGGGGGGAGGGGGGAGCTTGATGCGGGAAGGGGTGGGTTGTGACTGTGGGTAGCCACCTCTCCGCGCTGGCCCAGGTGTCCTCGCTCCTCTTCGGAAAACCTGGTGCCAGCTATTTTCTCACCGCGGTCACGTTTGTTTGGGTGTTTGCTCCTCCCCGGGAGGCGGCGGTGCCACCGCCAGGTACCCACAGCCCTCGGGGACATCCAGGGACAGCAGCCGCCGTGTGCCGGCACCCGCAGCTCCGCACCTCTGGGCACAAAGAGCAGGCGAGAAGAGAAGGGGAGGAAAGGAAGAGGAGGAGGAGGTGATAAGGGGCTCGCTGCGTCGCCTCATTTCTGCACCCAGCTCGTTGGGGTGTGCGCGAGTGCGTGTATCCGCTGCTGGAGGACTAAGGCTGCTGCAGCATCTGCGCCGAGCTGCCGGCACGGGGGTGCCAGGGGAGCGTGTCTGTTTACTGCCTGGTGACAAGTGTTGCGATGCGAAAACCGAACGTGCCCGCGGTGGGGAGGATGCGCCGACAGCTGCACCTGTAAGGAGAGGAGAAGAGAGGCTTCCCAAGGCGTTTGGCAGCAGGCAGCTCAGGCTCCGGGCGCTGGCACCTCCTCCCTGTGGCTCCGTCGCAGTTTGCTTGCTTCAGATCTCTTCTTTAAGGGAGAGAAGGAAAAAGGATTCAGAAAAAAAGCCCTACAACAGGACAGAGCCTGCTGGAGTCTAACAGGTGTTTGCTGGGATTTGAATGGGGAGGGGATGGGTGGGGAGAAAAGTTAACTGGAGAAATTGGGGCTAGGAGAGATGCGATGATCTTGCGCCAAGTGGATGTGCCGTTTCTGCGTGTGAATAGCGCGCCTGGAGCAGCTCGGAGGGATGTCTTGGAAGTCGTCTGTTTGATCTCCGTAGAAACATTCACTTCTGCCTGCAAACTTTCCTCTGCCAGAAGTTGGGAGAAATAAAAAACAACAACAACAACAAAAAACCATCAGAAAATCAAAAGAGGAAAATCCCAGCCGACAAAACCATTTTGACCTAAACTGTTGCATCCTGACGCGGGGCTGCAGTGCGCGCATCCCTCCGGCGCCTCCCGGGCTCTAAGCCGGTGGGCGCTGGGTGCTGGCTGCCCCAGCGTTGGGGACAGCCAAGCAGCATGCTGGCTCTGGCACCTGTGGCCGGCCAGCAGACCCCGTGTGCCTGACCTGCCGGTGGCACCGGGGCCGTGGCGGCCATGGCCGCAGCCATCGCCAGCTCCCTGATCCGCCAGAAGAGACAAGCCAGGGAGCGGGAGAAGTCCAATGCCTGTAAGTGTGTCAACAGCCCCAGCAAGAGCAAGGGAAGCTGCGACAAGAACAAGTTGAATGTGTTTTCCAGAGTCAAACTCTTTGGCTCCAAGAAAAGGCGAAGAAGGCGACCAGGTTGGCAAAGGTTATGTGTTTGGGGGGTTGGTTTGTTTGGTGCATACCGGGCAGTGCATCAGTAGCGGGAATGTCTCAGGGCTGGTAAAATGGGTGTGCAGGTATTGCCATTTTGGCTTGTATGATCCGATAGCCATGGGTACCCCATGCCAGTCCTCTCCCTGTTCATGTTCATCCGATTTATTTAGGTATTGCACACCATTGCCTCACTTGCACACCTGTGTGCGTTCATTTGGCAATCTCGCTGTTCTACACATACACATATACAAACACACGTGATTTATTTGTGTGGGAGATGTTAGCACCTCCTTCAGCTATACAGTAAATAACTTAGCACTAGAGGTCTGTTTTTGTCCTCCTGCTTTGCAGAATGCCAGTGCCTTGCTTTACTTCCTAATTGCAGAAGAGGCTTTTTTGCTTTTGCTGATACCTTCCAGAGTTGTGCTTCAGTGCCTTGCTCCTTTCTAGGAATCTCATACATGCAGCTGCCTGCAGATGCGATTCCCTCTGTGTCAGAGGTGCTATAGATCAGGCATGAAAGCTTGGTCCCTGATCTGAGTGGGTTTTTGTATGTGGGAGGAGCAAAACCCTCCAGTAGTGTTGTGATCGCTTTGCTGTGCTGAGACAGTGGTGCTGTGAGCCCCTGAACCTGTCTGCCTTTCCAAGCTGCTGCCCAAGGGCTGCCTTGCTCATAGTTTGCAAGCAGCAATGGGATGTGGGATGTCTAAAATGCCAAAGCAGTGCTTGGGTTAATTTTTTGTCAGGTGGGTTGGTGAACAAGGATTGCGCATCCATCAGTACCCTGATGGGCGCAATGGGGATAAGTTGATGGTTGGACTGGATGATCTTAGTGGTCTTTTCCACCCTTAACAATTGTATGATTCTTAAAGTCTCCAATAGAAAGTAATACAAACTGTCATAAGCTTTTGCCTTCAGCTCCTACTGAAATGAAGGAGCTGGCTGATAGCTTAGCTCTCTAATATCTCTGATTACAAACACAAGGACTCTTACCCAGGCACTGGAAGTTGGAAATGACACATCGTATCTCCCCAATGGGTTTATCTCTGAATTAAGTTGTGGAGAGAGCTGCAGAGAATGCAGCACCTCCTGACAAGCAGACTTGTGTGAAATGACTACAATGCAGATGTCATTGGGATTCAGTGGAAGTAGACCCTTTTTTTTTCCTCCCAATTACTCCTGGTGCATTACCTAGATATTTTAAATGGCAGGCTTGACAGCAAATGCCAGGTTGGTCTAGAATGATCTGAAAGCATTTGAGGTATTTCACTTTTGAACTGTGAATATGAGGATGGTTTGGAAAGGAGGAAAAAAAAAGAGAGAAAAAGAAATCTTTCCAAAGTATGCGTTGTTTTGATCTTTCTTCTTCTAATTACCTTAACAATGATAGTAATATTTATTTTGCAGTTCCACACATTGGTGGATTTCAGGGTTCCCCCCTCCGTTCCCCATATGTTCATTGAGCAGTTTATTGCTTCGGATGCTCTGCACTCTTTGGAGGAGCACAGAATGGGAGTTTGTTTATTAGAGCTGCAGCAGTTCCTGTGGTAAATGTTTGCTGCTATATATTTAGGCTCTCAACTGTCACTACAGCTCCCATCAGCGCTATCGTAGTAGTCCTCTTTTCCCTCTCCTTTTAAGAAACCACACCTTTTTAAAAAGCAGAATGCACTCTTTGCCAGCTCGCTTCTAATCTTAAATGAGATAGGGCTGAGCTCCCGAGGCCAAGCAGCACGCTGTTGGAATTTGTAGTTGCTGGAAGCACATTTTAATGTTGTACCTTCGTTACAATGGAAAGCGGCATTTAATCATTTTGGCAATTGATTTTATAGACATTGATTTGATCTCACCCTAAGTGAAAAGTGTTGCAAAGCTGGTTGCCCTGCTTCTGCCTTGGATCTTTTCTCATATCTCAGCATTGAGAAGAAACAAGGAGATTTGTGTTTATCATCCTGCTCGCTCGGAATGGCACATCAGGATTTCCCACATTAATCTCACTATTGTTTTTTTACAGAGCCTCAGCTTAAAGGTATAGTAACAAAGCTATACAGCAGGCAAGGATACCACTTGCAGTTGCAAGCAGATGGAACAATTGATGGAACAAAAGAGGAGGACAGTAGTTATAGTAAGTGGCACGAGAATAAATGGTGTGTTTGTGAATTGTGGTGTCTCATTCTTCCCATGTAGGTCCATCAGAGATTGTTGTCCAGCAGTGGCTGAGTGGCAGCAGCACTAACACTGCGCACACAGCACAAAGCTCCTTCAGACTTACTGGGTCTGAAAGAGGTGCAAATACAAATCACTTACAGGGAGGGATAACGAACTAGAGAAAAGTAACGATGACACATGTGACAAACAAAGCAAATGTTATCTCCATGGTAATCTAGAGAAGTTCATTGCTGTCCTTTGGATTTTATTAGATTTTATTTTATTTTTTTTCCAACAGGGAAAATTTGCTCGCCTACTCAGAGCGCCTGAAATAGAATAACGCTGTATCTCCACTCTGAGACTGGGGCTCATTCAAACAGAGCTGCGTTATCTCACATAATGGGAGCTTACCATCATCTTAAAGTTCACATTTCCCTACTGTTGTTATTTTTCTTTTGACCCCTTTCTCAATTTCATTATGCCTTTAGATTGCAACCAGTGTTTCTGCGGTGGGGAAAAACAAAACAAAAAAGATTTGTGGATTTCCATTTATCTAATGATTTTTGAGAGTTCATAGAAAACAAGAAATGATGACCAGAACACAGATTTGATGTGTGTCCATAAAATACGCAGGTGTTTCAGATATCTTTAGCGTTTAGCTAAAACTAAGTTACCGTTCTGAAAGTGATTAGGAGGAAAAAGTGCTGGAGAAGGTGTCTCAGAGCACTCAGGCACCCAGCTGGGAAATCAACAGGCAGACCTTGCCCTTTATAAACAGTGATTGCAAGGTGCTTATGGCAATGGGGAAGATGGCAGAAGGGCTGGAGCGGAGCGGTGCTAGTTGGATGGTGCTGTGTTGCTGAGTTCTCCATGCAGGCACAACATCTCCTCTAAGAGAAACACTTAGGGATCATAAATGTTGCTTTTCCTTCAAGGAAGTGATCTTATGATTGAAAGTCATGACAGATCAAAGCAGGTTGGTTTGGGTTTTCAGAGTAATTCTGTTAATTACCCTTAAAAAGTAAAAAGAACTAAAAAGAAGTAGGAAAACCTCCAGTACTGCATGATACTGTCATAAACTTCTAATGTACCAGAGCAGACATCTGAAACTGCGTATTATTTTTGGAAGGATTGTTTCATTTAAATGCTTTACTTGGAATTCCTCTCATGAGGATTCTGACACTCTAAGCAAGATAAATTTTGAGGCTATCTATCTGCCCCTTTGACATTTGTGTCAACACATCTATTTCTAAGATATATTTGTTTCCACTGTGTCCTTACATTTACCATAACTTGACACATTATAAAGCAAACCTTATAAATTCCTGGTTGCTGGACGTTGGCCTCCAAGGCTCTGGACACTTAAACTTAATTAAAGTAGGTCAGAAATGATTGTGATATATCTGCGGTCAGAACACAGGTTTTGTCATAAAAAAGAATAGTTTCATACACACTCCTCCTTTATGTAAGATAAATATGTAGACCTGAAAGTCCCGTGGTACTGAATTTACTTTGATTGCAACAGTTTTGTTAATGGTATTAAGAGATCAGTGCTACGAATCAGAGCCCACATAATGAGCTTCTCCCAAATCCTCGCTCAAGTGAATATCGAGTGGATCAGGCCCACTAAAATCCTTTCCTCCAGTTTCTGGAGAGATCACTCTCCTTTGTTCCGTATCTGTGCACTGCACTGCGGGGCCTTCTCTGTTCAGGAAGAACCCCTCTCTGTTCCCTTCTGTCCTCCTTTGCACCTCCAGGGATGTTGTAGCTGGTTGCTTTTGCCACCTCTACCAACCATTTGCTCTAAGACCATTCGCTTTGCATTGCACTGAGATAATTAAAACTCCCCTTAATAAGGGGAATATCCTCAGATTCAGCTGTCACCAACAAAGTGATTGCATAATACTGGGGCTCACAGAGCAAACCAGAATAGGAGCCTACCTGATCTCCTTATTTAATGTCTGCATCTGCTTTCCCTGTTCACTGCAGAGACTAGAAGAGCTTGCTTCCTCTTTTTTGGGCTCCTGGCAGCAGCCTGGGCCGTGGAATCTGCCTTCTCTATCATTTGCTACCCAGAGCTGGTGGAAAGTTTGCCTGAAGATGCCCTTTGGCTTTGACTTGGGAGCAATTACTGCAATCTCTGCAGTCCTTCACCAAAACAAGGCTGCATCCGTGACAGTGAGGAGTTTAAAAGAAAGCTCAGATTTTGGAGCACAGTTCAGGCAGGAAGTGAGCCATTGGGGTGAGGAACTGTAGAGCTTACCAGACCTTGTTTTAAGCCAGCAGTCCATGTAATTTGAGGAAGTGCTTCATGGAAAGGATTTCCTGGCTGAGAACCAGATTCTGCCTCATTAAACGTGTTAAATAGGGCAAGGTTTTAAATCAAGACAGAATTTATTCCCCAATTTTGGCATGACACAGAGATTTGAGGACTTATATAATAAGGAAATATAGGAAGCAATGCCTTGTGGACAGCATATGGAAGGCCAGGTGGCCGAGACAGAGATGGCACAGATCTCACAGCACTGTATATGTTAATAAAACCAGCTGTGGCTGCTACCTCTCTATTTTTCAGCTCTACTTCTCTGTCAGCATGTACCACACAACAGCTATAGCAAAGATCATATCTCCCTTAGGCATCACCAAGTTTTTCATTACGATGGATATTATGTCCTTATTTTACACAGCGTGAACATAATAGGGAAAGGCGAGGATGCAAACAACGGCATTGTTTTGGGCTAACGCAAACTGATTGTCATAGCAAACAATTTATTTTTCCATGGCATTTTTGCCAGCCTCTGGTCAAGCACCAGAAATGCAATAACATCTCATACCCATTGTCCATGGTATGGGGTGTTTGCAGACCAGGATGCAGCATGGCTACGATGCAGAGGCAGCAGCACTTCCCCACAGCCCTTTTTGCAACTTCCGACAGTCAGCTGCCAATCCCACCAACATATACACCAGCTTCCGAGCGTGCTTGCCTCACCTCAAAATAGAGCACATACGTTTATGGCTGGAAAACACGTTCAGCTGCGGAGGAGAGCAGCTGAGCGCCCGCTGCAGCGAGTTCCCCAGCATCCTCACTCTGCTCACTTTGCCAAACACAGCACAGCCAGGAATCGCTCACTAAAACCAATCTCTGTTCCTTCTGGCTGTGAGCTCCATCTTCCTGACTGCCCTAGGCTTTGCCTTGTGTTCAGTTCATCCGCAGGCAGCACTAGTTGCAGCGGAGCCCGTTTTTGTACCCTTGTGTTAAAAGTACCTGAAAGCCCCACTCCAAAATGCACTGTTAAAAAAAGCATCTTTCAAAAGAGATCTCTAGGTTCTGCTTGGATACAGAGCTTTCAGTTGCTCTCTCCTGCCCACAGGGAGATCAGGTGCTGCTTTTTGGGGGCTGAGCTGCAGAAGAGGGCTCTCTATGGGAGTGCTCACTGAGTCAGATGGAACATTTTCTCCCACAGAAAAAATCAAGCAGTTGATAGAAGGAATGAGGAATCTGTAACAGAGAGTTAGAGCGTTTCCCTTAGTGAAAGTCTATGCTTTGTTTGTTAAAACTATCAGAGAATTAGAGGATTTTGTTTTAGCGATGAGAAAGCCACTTGCATTAGTTTTATGCTTGCAGGCTGGTGTGAGGGGTGGCTGCATGTGTCCGTGTGTTCCAGGGATGTCCAGCTGTCTGACTGGTCGAGCAGAGTCTGGTTTCACCAAGAATTCATTCTTCATCCCTAGAGCACAGCATCACCTCTGGCCATGCCTTCACCGACACAGGACATGCATCCATGTGCACTCTCCTGTTTGGAAAGTTATGAGCAACTTCTACTGATGAAAAACCATAAAATCATGATGGATACGATTCACTCCTGACACCCCCACTCCCAGATTTTAGGATCTCTATTAAATGCTGTCAGGTTGCAAATTTTCTTTTAATTAAATACAACCATTTGGGTGTTGTTGGGGGTGAGAAAGGTATTCATAATGGGTTGTCATTCTTTTTGAAAATAGTATTTCAAATTCATCATTCAGTTTTAAATTGGCTTCAGACAGTGCCCATAAATACCAGACTTCAGCCTGAAGCATACTGGAGTTGTACAGCTAAGGAATAGCTGGCTAGAAATGTTTAACATGGCTTCACCCTAACTCTGCCTTTACACAGCTGGAAGGAGACACCTGGGGTAACGATAAATAGAACTCTGTCTTAACTCCCCCTCAGTTTTGGATCCTCCATATCGCACATGGAGCACTGCATTCATCTCACTTTACTTGTCTTCAGTTTTAACATAGCCGCAAATGTAAGCTACGGCAGAGCTTTGCTTGTTTTGTTAATTTGCCATTTAAAAAACAGTATGTTCATTTTCCCGAAGAGAGGTTTCTCTGCTGATATATACTGCCACTGTTAGCATGTATGCGAGCAAAAATGCAAGCTCCATTTTGACGACACAAATCTGGGGTTTGATCTAAAGAATATGCTGTCATTTCATTTCATTTTTAAGTTGTTTAGCATTTGGTTTTTCTTCCAAACACATTTTCCTCTTCAAAGAGGAAAATAATAATAAAGTAAAAATCCCAAGGAGTTCTGAGTGGAAACGCTTCGAGATGCTCTCAAGGGGTTTTAACATTTCTGAATTTCTTTCTTTGGTAAAAAAAGAAAAATGTTTCCTGGATTTGAAAAAAAAAAAAAAAAAAGAAACTGATCATTTTACGAAACTTTTTGTTTGTTTTGGGAATTTTCTTTATTTTTCTTCACCACGTTTATCAACATTAAAGAAAAATAAAGCTATGTTCAACTCCGCTCAGCCCTTGTATTATGCTCACAAGGCAGGTAAGTCGGCTCAGCTCTCAGCACCTCCAATCCACCACCTTCATGGGGAAGGGGGGAGATGAGTTGATTATCCTCTGTAGATAATTTCTGAGCTATTGCTAGAAATTGCTATACAAGGCAAAGATATTAGCAGTATTGTTCCACGGCGCCCACGGAAATTAATATATGCATGAATAGACCCTTTTCTTTTTTATTATTATTTGGTTCTATTAATTACGGCTTAATGCTTTATCTAATCTGCATACCGTAAAGGATTAATTTTGCTTTCCATCTCCGTTCTCTCCCAGCGTTGTTTAACCTCATACCTGTGGGTTTACGAGTGGTGGCGATTCAGGGGGTTCAAACAAAATTGTATCTGGCAATGAACAGCGAAGGATACCTATACACATCAGTAAGTACATGCTTGTCATTTTTTTCTCACTTAAATTCTCTTAAGATCTCAGTAAATTATTAAGTTGCTGTTTGAAGGAATCCAGTTGCAACCTGTAGAGACGGAATTTGGCGGTGAATTATGTCTAGTGGTGATGTTCTTGTTTAGTTTATTGCTCTTTTTTTCCTATTATGAATACATAGGAACGTATTGGATCAAACCACAGCGCCTTGGATGCAAACTAATGATCCCATATATATATATATATGAATATATAAAATTTAAAGAGGTGCAAAAGCAACACAGACAGGAAGCTCTCTCTTGGTCACTGCTGACTGATTATGCTGATCAGTGCGGGGTAGGGAGGAAAAAGGACAGTGTGGTGAATCACACGCATGCCTGAGCACGTTTTGTATCTTCCCGTATCATCCCCATTGCTGTTATTAAAAGGGATTAGAGAAAGTCATTTTTTTGTTTGGCCAGGATGTTCAAGTAGAAATAGGATAGGGTGCCAAAATCTTAGGGCTTCAAGATGCTGTGTGAGTAAAGGAATGTTTCATGTAGAGGTTTTGGTGACGAATGTCAATTAATAATTTTCAGTGACATTTCTCAAGAGAGTGAATGCTGTTTTCATGAAAAAAAGAAGAAGAAAGGCCTTCTTGAAATAGACATTTTTTTCAATTAAAAACATATAGTTGAATTATGTTCAGGAGTTTTAATTATAGAGTCTTAATAGATTTTTCCCAAGGAAGAAATGAGAGGAAAATGTAATTTGTTATCTATTACAAATTATTCTCCTTTAAGAATGATTCCCTTAAGATGCCTTTAATACTGGTAACAATTAAATAAACTTATTCACATCTCCCATTTGTTTTGCAATCCTGACGTCTGGGACAGAGGGTGAACTTTGCCTATTTTTTCTGCAAGAGCAAAAGCAAATTAGAACTGGGTATGCTTTGGAGCAAAGTAAAATCGCAGTGAGTGGCATTGAACTCCACTTCTCTTTCTGCTCTGGCTGTTTGCTCAGTGTTGCTAATCCACGGATCTGTTTGCAGGGCTGTGGCCACACAGCCGGATCGTGCAAAGCCCCCCGTAATCCTGTGCAGTCACAGTCCTGTAATGCACAGTGCCATTTGCATTTGCACTGCTCGTGCACCTTTGACTGCGCCGTGCGTGTTCATTGACATTGGCATCTGCTGGCTGCCCACTCACAGACAGCACTGAGCCATGCAGGATTCTGCCGGCAGCTCTGCCTCTGTCAATGTCACCTCTTGAGTCACGTGTTGTGGTAGGATGGAGCAATTTGTGCAATAAAGTGAAATTCCATCATCGCGCGCAGCAGACGTGCTGGCTGAAGTAGATCACTTCTTTGACTGCAAGGTGCGTGCTGGAAAAGTCAGATTTGTTTTTGCAAAGGTGCAGTAATTTTTTTGCAAAGTTGGAGAAAATGGGATGCAGACAGATTCAGATCTTCAGCAGGGACATGAAGTCAAAGGGACCGTCACTTCCAATATTCCTTAGTGTGAGGAGGCTGTAACAGAATGTAAGACTGGGAATCATAGAATATCCTGAGTTAGAAGAGTCCCATAAAGATCACTGAGTCCAACTCCTGGCTCTGCATAGGACCACCCCAAACTCCATTTTCAGCCTGATAGGCTTCACCTGCTATACAAACAGGTTGGGGATTATAGCTCCAGCACCACTTTTTAAGTGTTTCTAGCTCATCTTTTTTGCTGATAATCGTCCTTTCAGCAAGGGATACAGCCTGACAGTCTGATACATGAGAAATTAGCTCTGTATTTTGGACTGGATTTGTGGTTGATGTCAATGAGTCCCAGGAGAGCGAGGCTGATTTATACCAGCTGAATGCTCACCTGTTCAAGGAATGCCAACAGGGAGCCTGAGGAAGAGATCAGCTCAAGTAAATGACATCCATCTACACATCCCAAGGCTTTCCAAGCCCCTGCAGGGAGGTGTTCCTGAGCGGGATCTGTCAGGAGCAGGTAGATGGCAACATGGGATTGATCGGCAGCTAAAGGCCCATAATGACAAACTCTTAAAGCAAGAACAAGGGGAAAAATAGAAATGTACTGCAATAGTTGATAACAACAACAGATAGTTGCACCATTTTCAGAGAGAAATGTAATTAGCTTTGCTGATGCAATTAAGTAGGGAGAGAGAATATCTCGGTCTACGTCATGATCATGATTGTGATCCCAGGGGTTCATTTGTGTTTGCATTTGCACTGCTTCCTGCAGACTGCATCGCCAAAGGTTACAGATTCATTTGGGAAACCATATGAAAAGCACCCCACTGCTGTGCTGTCCCTGTTCCTTGCCCCGTGCCGCTGTCTGTGCTTGCACCCAGTGGTGCCTTTCAGCCTGAAACATTTCTGAATCAAATTAGTTGATTTGAAGTCTCTGACATACGTAGAAAATATTTCCTAGCCACAATGTGCTGCGGTTGTTGGCAGATGAAGAATATCTGCAGATGCGTTTTGCCAATTTGTTGAGCTCTGCCTTTGGCCTTGCCCCTTTCCCCAGCAGGGCATGCTTCAGGGAGCTGACCTCAGAGGAGGCTGCAGCACAGTTTGCTTCTGATCCAGTGTCTGTACTCCAAAAGAAGGTGAATTTGCTCCGTGAGGGGATCAGTGAAGTATAATAAATCTGCAGAGAGCAGATATCTGTAGTTGGCTGCTGCCAGACTTTATAGATAGTTTGCGGCGTCTGACAGTTAGAGCAAAAATGATATCTTTAATGTAATGATAAAAGCTCCTCGGGGACAAGGCAGCAACTCTGCTAAGGAAAAAAATAAAATAAAATAAAATAAAATAAAATAAAATAAAATAAAATAAAATAAAATAAAATAAAATAAAATAAAATAAAATAAAATAAAATAAAATAAAATATAATATAATATAATATAATATATTAATATTAAAATACATGTACAATTATCTACATTTGTAGCAGAGAGACGCTGCAAGTCGTAGAGTACAGAGAAGGGAAGGATCTTTGGCTGTGTCTGCTGAGCCCACTGGGAGCAGTGGAGCTGGTTTGTAGAATGGCATGTTTGTAATGTTTTTCTCTATCTGGTTTCTTATCCAAGTCAAGGGGAGCTGAATGTCTGTGTCTCCCAGGCTGAAGCCACTCTCAAGATTTTCCTTGCTGGGACCTTGTTGAGAGTGACTGAAGCTGGAGCTCTTCCTGCTGTTTGGTATTTGGGCATCCATTGAAAATGAAAGTGTGGGGCTGGATTCATCCTATGTTACACCAGTCATGCTGCTGTGAGGTGGTCTAAACAGCATCATGGCACCATTACCTTACATATCCACGTAATGAGCCCTGCCCTTTTGGATTTTAGGATGGCCTTTATTTTATCTGATTTTTCTCCTTATCTTTCAGAAGACCACCAGATATCCACATATCTGCTTGAGTTTTTCAGGCTTCATGCCCCTATGAATTTCTTGCATGTTTTCCATCATCTTTCACAGAAGAGTGCAAAGTATTTGAAGGCTCTGTTTGTCAGACAGGTTGTCCTAGAGCTATTGCTTTCTCATTAAAGTGGTTCTGATTTGATGGGAGAGACTTGTGGTGATACAGAACGGCAGCTGAGTGAAGTTCATTAAAGGGAAGGCATGTAGGTATGAGGTGAAGGGAACTGAGTGTGCTGCTTGAATTCCACATAGGCTAAAACATAACACAAAACCATCACAAGCCTCAAAAAATAGCCCAAGAAAAAGTAGCTAGCTATTTGCACATGTTCCATGAACAGACATGTATGATTTACTCTAAGACAGCATTCAGCTATCATTGTCCTCTTATGTTAAATAGATTGTCACACATGTTCGCTACCTGCATGGAAAGCAAACATTGTGTGAAGCATGCGCATTGATTATAACCAGGATAGCAAAACGGGATTAAATTCTCAGAGTGGTTCATAAATGGTTTGGGTGAGTTGGAGTGGAGAGAGGTTTGGGCATATTCTAATACTGAGCAGTGCAGATTCCTATTGCAGTTAATGGGAATGGCTGGGGCATTTATAATGAATTACTGGCAAAGAGCATTTTTCCACCTCAGGGAAATGGCACAAAGCAGGAGATAGGGGAAAGAATCAAAAGCTTCGTCTAGCTTTATTTGCACGTCAGTATAAATGATTTTTTACCATGTTTGCTCAAGCACAGGCTACACCTTAATGTAGTTCATTCTCTTCAGCGATAAGTTCTCAGATGCAGCTACAGTTCATTCTTCTTTTCATTTCAACACCTTGTGAGAAACATGCAGCATCCTCCCAGCAAGGATGCGGGGTGTTGTGCTGGCAGCTCCAGCTGCCCCATAGCAAAGGGCAGTGAGGGGCAGGTAAGGTGTGGGAGCAGAGCTCAGCCAGGAGATGCTCTCAGGAGGTCCCTGGGCACCACAGGATCACTCTGTGCTGATAAATGTTTTCTGACACCTACAGCAATGGACACAGCTTTCAATTGTGCCAGCAGCTAAGCTCAGCAAATGCAAACCATCTGCACTCGAGTTCAGTCCTACAGCGGTGTTACAGTGCAGGGATGGATGCTGGTTGTACCTGCATAGGGAGAAACCCTCTACAGCATCACCATCTCCCTGGTGGTGGGAACTCTGACTTTGAGGTTTCAGAGATGGCTGTGAGCTGGGGTGTGTGTAGCTAGCTGTTCTGTTCAGGTGCTTGTTTCTGCCGGAATCAGTGTGATTCCAGATTTGAGGAGGCAGACTGCCTGCAGTCTCCAGCTGTGAAGGGAGAGCACTGCCTTCCCATGGGAGAGTTATTAAGAAACTCAGCAAGCTGAAAGCCTTCAAGCTGTTATACTGCTTTTCTCTACAGGTCATCCCAGAGCAGCTGGAGACCCTCAGAGGTGCTGCTAAGCAACCAGCCCTTGCTGCAGGTGGTGGGAGCTGGGGATACTCAGCACCTTCTAACATGAGGCTTCATAAGAGGAGCTTAGGAAGGAGAAAGTCATGCTGCAGGACTTAGCTGCACAGAGCCCTACAGGCCTGCAGTTGGATGTTAGTGCAGTGGCTTCCTATGGCCTTGGCAGAACATGGAACTTGCCCTGAGCTGGGTAGTTCAGCTGGGCTGCCCACTGCCAGCTCTCAGCAGCTCAGCCCAGCCCTGTGCCAGCATATGAGGAATGCCAAGCACCAGGACTTGGGGCTGCACACAACTCCTCACCACTGCATTATAGAGCATGTTTGGCAGGTGAGCCCTGTAAGCAGACAAGTGCTTCGAGCATACAGCTCAAGCTGCAAAGCGTGAGGACAAGAGCACTACCAGGTTCTTGGTGCGTTCAGTTCAGAGCACACATTCAAATCACCAAAGGATGGATTGCATTGCTATGATTCAGAAGAGCCAATGAGTAAAGTGTAGCTTTTCTCCCCTACATTTGCACACTGTGAGCTGTCTGCCTGTGCTGGTGGTATAGGCGCCCATAGGGCGACGTGTGCTCATTCTCTGCCAGGGCTCGGCTCTTTTGCAGTCTGCTGGGAAAAGATCTGTATTGGTATTTATGTGGGGCTTTGCTGCTTCTTTTTTTTTCCCCTGACATACAAAAAATCCTCAAAATCAGGAGCTAAATAGATTTCCAAATTTTCCTGCTTTCTTAGAACATGGCTTAATTAAGAGAAAATACCTCTATCCAAACTCAGCTTCTCTCCTACGCTTGACTTTCCTTCTAGAAAGCTGTCTGCCTTCCCATCTCCTGCCCAGAAGGGCTTCCCCTCCCTCTCGTGCTGCAGGTTGAGTTAATGAGCAGCTCTTGTCACAGTGACTCAGCAGCTCTTCTGCCTCATTACGCCAGCTCCAGGCCAAGGAGATGCTCGCCTAGCTGCAAGGTGGGCATCTGAGCAAGGATGCAGGAGCTATAGGGACAGGCTCCAAGGATTCCCAAAACAAGGGGAAATGGTTTCAAACTAAAAGAGGGGACGTTTAGATTGGACCTAAGGGAGAAGTTTTTTTTACAGTAAGAATGGTGAGGCACTGGAACAGGTTGCATAGAGAGGGGATGGGTGCCCCAGGCCTGAAGATATCCAAGGTCAGGATGAACAGGGCTCTGAGCACCTGATGGAGCTGTGGGTGTCCCTGCTCTGTGCAGGGAGTTGGACCAGATGGCCTTTAAGGGTCCCTTCCAATTCAATCCTGTGATTCAATGAAACCAACAGGAACAACATTTCAGGGCACCTACTGGAAAACAAACTCAGAACTTCCACCATAACTAACCCAGGATAACATTTATTCAATGTACAGAAAGTCTTTTTCACTCTGCATGTTGTTATACTCGTGGCAATGGGATGCTGAGGATGCCGTCACCTTTGTATACTCCAAAATCAGACAAATTCCTGAAAGAAAGCCACTGCAAAATACAATGATGTCAAGTTTAGGTTAGGAATGCCCAGAACCATAGCTTAGCTGAAAATATTGAAATATAATTCCCATAATTCCCTTTTTCCTGTGCTCTCCCAAAGGTATCTACCATTATCCAGCAACAGGCAGGCTGTTTGGTAAACAGAATTTAGGAGCCTCGTGCCATCAGTAAGCAAAGGGCAGTTTGATTCTCTAAATGGTGCTCCATCAAAACCAACAGGTCTATTGTGCAGGGGCATTCAGAGTGACTTTATTAAGCGTTTTTATGCCTTCTTATCTTCACAAAGCCCTACAGTGGAAGCAGCACTAAGAAGAAGTGAATTCAGTTCTGCTCCTACTTGGCAGCCTCAGGAGAGATGTTGACTGCTTTCTGCCCATTTGCATCCTTGCAAACCCACTGTAAGCATCCTTCTCCTGGCAGAAGTTTTATTGCAAGTGATGAGGTGCGAAAACTGAGAATCCAGCGTGACTCCTAAAGTTCAAATTGCATTTGCAGTGTTGTCAGTCAAAACACATCTTTTGAAATGACGGCTGAGCAAAACTGATGGGGAGTCAATGGGCAAGAAAAAGGAGTCATAATCCCCAAGATGCTTCTGGGAGCTACAGCGCAACTAAGGCTGGATCAGGCTCTGAGCAACCTGATTGAGCTATAGGTGTCCCTGTTAGTTTCAAGGGAGTCGGATTAGGTGACTTTTAAGAGTCCTTTCCAACTCAAATGATTCTATGATTCTGTCATTCTAAAGGTGTTTCCAAGGGAAACTGTCACTTTGGTTGCACAGAACTTGAACGCTGCGCTCCTGGTATAGCATCTCAGTACCAAAACCAAAGAAAGAGTCCTAGGAAGCAGGATACATGTGGCATATGATACAGAAGTTGGAAGGGTCAAATGAAATAGAAAAGTTGTCGTGTTTAGATTGTGTCCTTGAAGTTCTTTTCTGAGACCAACTTTTTAAAGTATAATTATTGGAGGCAAGCCTGCTGAATTCCTGAAGGGAAAAGCTACCAGGGATCTGGAAAAGAAGACAAATCTATTCAATAAAAATTGAATCAGGAAATGTACGT
Source organism: Excalfactoria chinensis (assembly GCF_039878825.1). Classification (NCBI taxonomy): domain Eukaryota; kingdom Metazoa; phylum Chordata; class Aves; order Galliformes; family Phasianidae; genus Excalfactoria; species Excalfactoria chinensis. The sequence continues at coordinate 84,955,018 of NC_092828.1, read as the reverse complement.
TTCCATACTGACCTGCTTTCATTAGGCAATTGAGGATTAACAAAGGAATCTGAAATGTAGAGCGGATTAGGGGGCCTTTGGATGTAACGCCAATACGATAGCGTTTACTAGCAGATTGGATGGTTTAAATAATTGAACAAATCAGGCCTTTCATATTTTACGTTCTGTGGATGCTCCAGGTACAATCACATTGTTTTTCATTTCTGTAATTTTGCCCAAACAGCAGTGAATATTGTATTGTACAGTCCTTCTAAAATGAAACCCTCTGGGAGCTGGGCAAAACAGGCACAGTAATTGGTAAAGTACAGTTCTGTTTATTTAAAACCCCAGGAGGTATCTAAAAAATCACGGAGAGCTACTTTTGGAATCACAGCGGAAGAGGCTGTCTGCTTTATAAGGCAGTCTTCCCCTTTCCTGACGGATGACATTGAATAGCCATTAATGAGGGAGTCAGTTGAGAGCCATCTTCTTTGTCCCCAGAGCATTTTGAGATGTTAAAAAAAAAATGCTGTTATGACACAGCAGTGTTCCTCTTGAACCCAGGTATTTGTGGGACCTGGCGTTTGAGTAAACTGAGAATGGGCAAACCTCAGTGTTTGGAGGGGCTCGTTTCCTCAAATGACAACTCCAGGACCCATTGTTTCGGCAAACTGAGAAGAGCTTACCCTTCCAGTATGGGCAGCTTCCAACTAAGCTGTGAGACCTACTATATCATGGAGCTGGTAAACCAATTAGAAGCAGAATTTCGTAAATATTAAGGCTTTGGTTCAGATTTTAGACAAAGGTTCAAATCAATTCTCATTCTGTTCTCATTATTTCACACCAGCGTGCCCAAGTCTAGAGGAGCATCTGCTGCCAGCTGAGCCATATTGACACTGACAGAAGGCACAATAAGCTCGGAGTAAATAAGTGAATGATCTGAAACAGAACAAAAAGCCGAGGAAAATCTAATAAGGGGAGCAGAAACATTTTAAAGTGCAGATCTTTTCCCTTCACCTGATGAACTAAGTCTAATGGGCTTGATATTGCACCCTTTTTCTCATTTAAGTAATCCTTACTCAAGCAAGAAGATTCATTGTCTGCCTGCCAGAGCAAAAGTAATCTGTTTGAGCAAGATTTGCAGGATCTGGACAGGACAGACACAGATTTGCAGTATGGGATTTATGATTTAAAAACATGAAGAAAAGGATGTGGGAGGCTAGTGAAGCCTTATGATAAAGATAAGTCCCCTTTTGCTTAGAGTCAGATCCCAAGGGCTGGAACAGCCATCAGGAATAGGGAGAGTGGCAGACTCCAGCTCTGTATGTGCAGAGGGTTTCTTTGGTGTCATGACAAGACTTGAGCCCTTGGCATGGATCCTTGTCTGGAACTGGATGCCCAGATCTTCATTTTGACTGATGCAGTAGAATTGAAATATTATCGTTTCCTACAAAACAGTTCAGCAAGTGCAGAAACAGGCATTGTGCTGATAAACAGTCCCTCTCTTGAAAGGATTTCCTTTTTTTTATTGAACATTTGCTTTTTAACTGTTTCTGGTAGACCATATGAAAATCTCCACTTCTCCAAGCGTGGGGGAATGCCTGCAGCAGGCTCCTTCTGTACTGTTATCATGGCAGCAGGATGAAGTCTACCAGTTAGCACATCATACTTTCTTCTGACACCTTTCTGTGAAAGGCACCGTGTTCCCAGTGTCACGGATGAGCAAGGACGGTTACGTTCATGTTCCCACCTTTAGGTGTCATGTAAGCGTAGCCAACTTCACTCACCTATTTTGGAAAATCTTGACTTTAATTTATGCTTTAGCTGCCTCTTTGCAAAACAAAGATTTCATGTCTATTCTAGACAGAGACACGGGGACTTTGCTTCATGGGCTACTGCCGTTTTGAATTGGGCACAGACTTCCTAAGGCGTTTTTCTTGGGAAATCTGTTGCAGCTGTGATAGTAAAGACCTGAGTGAGCTTTATGCAAATTGCTGATTTCTACCACATTAGTTAATTGTTTCCCACATTTGCATTTCTAATCAGTGAGATGCCGAAAACACCTGTACTCTCTAAGCATTGCACTAACTGTTTTGTATTTCCTTTGATTATGCTTACAGGAACAATACCAGAAAGGCAAGCATTTATAAACAACATGTAACTCTTACAACTTAATTATAAATAATATTTTTCTTTATGAAATTATGTCCAGCAGCAGTGGCAGGGAAAAGGTATCCTTGCTCATCAGCCAGTAGTTATTGCACTGACATCTTCCTGATTAGCACCGATTTGGTTGCACTAAATAGATGTGTTGTAGTAACCTCTCTCTATCACAGCCCAGTTAGTGTTACATTTAGAAGCTATACACTGAATTCTCCATGCTGAATCCCTGAAGATTTTGATCATTTTAGCTGAGATGAGGGTAGTCTTGGTCTGCACGTGGCTTGGGACTAATGGTACAAAGGAAAACAACCTCTTTTTGTGCCATTAACCAAGGAGGTGGGTGGAGTCACCCTATCTCGTCTGTGAATCATCTGAGGAAGGTTCATTTAGTACCCAATGGCAAACCTACACTTTCAGCCCTTCATTTTATTATCGCAGGAATGACGGTAAAAGAAGATAAGTGATTATTTTTCCCTCTCACTTAATACCAAGCTTTCCTTTGTGGAGCTGTTTTGTTTCCCTCTGGCACTGACAGTCTTATAAACAGCAGTTGATTCTCATATGAAACAATTGCAGTTAATGTGGGTAATTGTTGTAGTGATGGCCTTTACTTTTTGATACAACAATTATCCAATCTGTCCTTTATTTTTATTTTTATTTCTTTTCCCTGAGTCATGCAGTGTTGGTAAAATTAAGCTGGCATTAAACTGAGCTCCCTGGAGACTGCTTGGTACGGGAAGGCCAAACCTGAGCATCTCTACTCTTTCTCAAAAGAAATGTTGACTAACCTAGAACTGAAAGTCTTCTACGCCTCAGTCCTTGCACCTTGGGTCGCACGTTTCCTATACCCATATTGCTGTCTTGTTTTAATTTCAATCCAAGACTTATTTGTTTTTATTGACTCATTTTCAGCTCTTCCTTGATACTTTGGTGTAGAGATACTAATCTCATGCTCACATCGGTCTGTGAGATTTAGGAGACAGTTGTGCCCATAAGGTTAGTTGTATAATCTCAGAAAGACTGAGTGTGAACAATGCTTTGCTACAGCTAGAGAGATGTGGAGCACTCTGCTTGAAGAGTTATATGCATGTACAGAGCTAGTTTAGTAGATATTCTTATGAGAAAGCCAGTCTTATGGTCAGGCACTATTTATTGAATTAATTGGGATATTAAGAGTAAATAACTGTATTTCTGCAGAGAAAACTCAAGGTTTTTTGATTTACAGTTACATGGATCATTCACTCCAACAGCCAGAGTCCATCAATCTCATTCCAAGGCTATAATCTTTCCTGCCAAGTCCCACCAATGGTTTATTTATATGGTCATGTAATAAATGATAGAAGTTTGCAGTTAACACAGTGATGGTCAGACACTCATCTGTCACTGTAGCCCTTGTCCAATAGTAGCTGCTGTGGGAAGACCCTGAATTAGATCATTGCCCTTGTTCACTACTACAAAGCATGCTGCTGGTACAGGAAAGGTTGTACTGGGAGGTGCAAATAGCAGACTGGGACCAAGGGAGCATACGGAATGGCACACTGCAAATAGTCATGATATCCACCTCTCTATCCATCCCATTCTTTCTCTCCTAACAAGTCACTTCAAGTTGCATCCTTATTCTTGTCACTCTGTCACTTAGGAAGTATTTATTCAGTACATGGTTTTTTGTGACACTGTGTATTACAGCAAGCACAATACAAAGAGCTCTGTACCAAGGAGCAGTTCAGCTTGGAAGAGCTCAATTCATTTCCCAGTGTGATTGATACCCACCACCAATTTGGATGTTGTGTACCTGCTGTCAAGCGTGAGTGAACTTCCCCCTTTGAAGTGTCTGGCCACTCTCACTAAGCCTCCTCCCATCCTTGCTGCACGGGGTACCACACCAGAAGTCCAGGCATCATTAGAAAAGGAGGTGCAGAAAGACCTGGCATTAAACTGGGAGATAAATACTACAGCATTTCAGAAGCCACTGCTGTTATTTTGTTGGTGGGGACCTCAAGGGCACCTGATGGGATGCAAGGTTGGAGTCATCTGTTCACTTTCTTTTCTCCTCTTAAATAAGGCTGTTTTCCTGTGAAGTGCTTGGGGGGTTGGACTCGATGATCTCTAGAGGTCCCTTCCAACCCCTATAATTCTGTGATTCTGTGATTCTGTGCTTTGTTAGAGAAACCTCTGAGATACTATCTGGAGAGTAAAATGTTTCCGCTGTAATTAATTTTGTTGCAAACAGATGATGTGTTAGGATATTTTACTGTATTACAACACTGATCTGTATTTTGTAGAGCCTTGGAGGATGCATGCATTTAGTTATTAGGATAGGAGGAAATTACAGAGGATGGAAAAGCCGTATTGAGTCAAAAGTGGTGGGTTTTTATTTGCAAGCACATTTAACAACCAGGTAAAATCTTTCATATCCGCAATTCATTTTATATTTTCTTTATTTCTTATTTCCTGTCTCTTTTTGCCTGAAAGCTACTATAACTACCTCAACGTAACAGCAGACTGCCAAAAAGCAATTAAGGTGTTGGGGAGAATTTGATTAAGTTTGCTTCCTTACAAAATTCCTCACGGAGTCGCACATCAAAACAAGATGACCTTGTTTCCTCAAGTGTACATGATGTGTTTGTGTGCCTGACTGGCCGTCTGATGATATATCTCACTCTGCTCCTTATAACTTTAAAATCCATTAGCCAACTCTGACAAAATACAGCAGGCTGGTTGCAGTTTTCAGAGATGTGGCATTCCTGCAAGTTTCATGATAAAGGGCAGCTGGGGAAGAAAGAGAGAGCTGGCCCTAATGAAAGAAAGGCTTGATTCTTATACAAGCCAAAGGAAGCCACTGGGGAAGCAATAATGCCCTTGGGTTGGGAAATCTCTCTTGATGCTTAGGCTTTATTAGATGTGAAGAATGCAGCTGCTCAGCCCAGCCCTGGGATATAGGCCTTATTCAAGCAGCTGCTTGTGAAGCTGTCGATTTCTGAGTCCCTGCCTTAGATTATCCCACCCCAGAGTTGTTAGGGCTTTTGGTTATCTTTGGTGCATTGGGTGCTGCTGAGATTATAACCAAGAGTGGTGTCTGTAGTGTGGCCATGGTGTTACAAGATAAGGAAAAGAGTCAGGGAAGTCCCACTGAAATACTGAGTTTGTCTGGAGCGCCAAGAGTGCAGTAAATCTGTGTTCAGCAGTATTTAATAAGCAATCTGCATCCAAGTATTTGATACATTTGGAAGTTGCTCACTCCTTTGGCTATATGTCCTGCCAGAGCTCTACTTATCTGTACTGTTGCTTGTAATAAGTAAGAAAATCAGGGTTAGGCAATGCCTGTAATCAAAGATTGTAGGAACATTTTACTAGTATTCACCATTACTGTGAAGGATGAATGCTGGTTACAAGTAAAGGTTTGCTGCAAGATAGGTGAGGATTTTCATCACAAAATATTGCCTCTGTCAATCTGTGTGCTTTACCTTTGTAGCTGTTGCTCTGGTCCTACAGGCAGAGAGTCAACAGGACGGCATTGACCCTCCGCATTTCTGTTCCAGGACTGGAAACCAGGAAAACGTGTATTTATATGTGGGTGTGTTTGTATTTTAAAATGCTTAGCTTCTCCTTTAAACCTAGCAGATCAATCAGCGCTCTGCAATTCTTTGCAAAAGAAAGACATTCTCATTAATTTCCATTCCCCACATGTAGCTTATTGTATTACGCTGGAAATCTCATCTGAGGAATCCTTTCATAATGTAATAAGTTGCAGAAAAGCAAAAGGGACTTTTTACTCCGTGTAGATTTGGTCTTTCAGGGGGTCTGCCTGATACCGTTAGTCTGTCGGTTGCAGCAAGGGCTTCTTTGCTGACGTAGGTGTAGTAATGTGATTCTCCACAGTGCACAAACACAATTTGTTTAGCACCTACTCTAAGCTGGGGCTATCCTACATTGGGCATGGACAGTTCTCTGCACAGCTTTTGGCTGAGTTAGAGACTAAAAAAAACAAGCTATCTATCTGCTATTGCTTACTGTCACTGACCAGACAGCAACACAATCGTGTGTGTCAGTATGGTGCTCTTCCCTGGGGTTATAAGACAGTTCTAATTCAAGGTAGGGCAGTGTTTATTAACAGAAACAATTACTAATTAAAAGGAAAGATTAGCTGAGAGAGAATTCCAACCTGCATAGCATTACCGTTTAGTCTCCTCTATCTTCATTTTTTTTCTGCTCGAAGAGTAAAAACTTTAATGTGAGCCCTACATTTTTGCATGCATGCATATTCAGGTTTGTAAATGAAAGGAGAGTGACAGTTTTGCATTTAGTAACTTCACACCCACACACCTCTCCTCTTTCTGATGCTGACACTTCAGCCTTTGAAACAGCTCCCAGGAGCAGTCCTTGGATGCAGACAAGTGAGATCTAAAGAGGGAACCTAGATCTTCTCCTGTTTGCACATGGCACCTGGAAAAGGGCTTTGAAGAAGGGCTCTTTTCTGGATGAGTAGCTCAGAAGTTGTTTCTCGTTAACTTGGGAGAAGGCCTACAGCCAGTTTAGAGAAGAAACTGTGTGAAGTTTTCCATGGGCTTGTTAGGACTGGGGGAAGGAGCTAAAGTACCGTGGCAGCAACCCTGGGGGTGTGCTGAGGATCTTCTCCCGCTGGCTTTGGTGGGACTTCAGGAGGGCTCTGCAGATGTCAGGGTTCCCTTTGCCTTTTGTCTAGCAGCTTCTGCAGGAGCCAGGCAGATCCCTGCTGTGTACTGTGGCTGTCCCTACATCCTGCCCCACTCCTTCCCATTTCCACCTCCCTCCTGTTCCCAGAACCATTCTAGGCTCAGACTGTGCCAGAGCCCATGACGAAGGTCTGTATGTAAAAATAACAGAAGACACTTCGCATATTGGAAGAAAAGGAGTGGTTTTCAACCCTTGTTCTCTTCCCAGTTGCTTCAGAGGACACCCTGGCACGGAAGAGCTTTTCCAGACACTCAGTATTACAAAAGAAAACCACTTTCAGTGCAGAGTCAGGGTGTCAGCTGAATATTCACAGATACACAGCTCAAATCTATACACTCAGGGTAATTTAAAGTAACCTTAGCTAGAAATTCTTTGCACTGTAAGCCCTAATGATCCTCAGCCATTCTCAGCGGAGCACACCGTTTCCTGAGCTCTGTTTAAATCAGCATCGGTGCATGTTTGCCTCTGGGAAATCACAGTCCTCTCCTCCCAGGTAAAAGGATGTGCTCAGATTGCCTTTGCAAAGCCTTCGGATGAACTGCTTAGGAATGTGATCATGAAAAAGAAACGGTATCACTGAGACGCTGTCATTTTTATTCAAAAGTCAGCTTGTTAGAGAAAATATTGGAAAAATGGGCAAAATTGTGCTACTTGCTAGCAAAGGTGTATGAGCTTTCAAAGTCTGAAGTCTGACCAGGGATTGTGCATCATTAGGTTTTGTATTTTCTTTAAAGGGCCAAAAAATGAGCCATGGAAAAATCCACGGATAAAAGTAAGGCTGGAAACAGAGCAGAGAATTGCCGAAGGGGAAAGGCAGGCTGTGGGAGAGGGGGGAGGGATAAAGGAATAAAGATAGCAGCCAGTATAGGGAAAGAAAGAAAGCAGAAGAACATGAAGTATGATATAGGACAAGAACATTAAAGATCATACAGCTATCTATCACCTCTGAGATTGGATTATTCTTAACTATCACTGGGCAAAGAGGGCTTTTCTTCACATAATGTATTAAACAGGAAAAGAAGAGTGTGTCGGGGGGAATTAAGGAGTGGTGGGGAAAGTTTGTGTCCTGGAAGTCTGACACAGAGATTCAGCACGGGCACACCAGGTGAACGCAGACATTTGTAATGAGGATTAAATGGGACCAGGTTTCCTGTCCTCTTTCTTCAAGGGTTTCAAACATTCAGTAATTTCCCTCTGAGGAAACGTATTTTCTCCAGCATGTGCATATTCTTTTCCTGTATACGTGTGTATGATTCTCCCCGGGGTCGGCACTTTTGCTCAGGAAAGCTAAAGAGATTTTTTATCTCAGACTGCAGCAACAAGGGCCATCACAGTTTTCTCACACTTAAGTTATCAGCAAATCTCCTATCTGACTTTTTGGTGATTAATTTGGTCATTTACTTGAAAATGAGTTGTTGGTTGTGAAAGAAAGAGCTCTTCGTGTCAATACGAAACCTCGAGGATTTGAGTTCAGTGGCAGAATTACCCAAAAGAGACATTTGCACAACGCTTTGCAGCTCAGTGGGAGAGCCAAAGAGGACTTGTTTGAACTCTCAGTGGAGTTTTGTTACCCTTTTATGCTCCATTCTCACAGCAAACAGGCTGAGGGCATGGTACTGGACCACAGCACCTCCATGCAATGGGAAAACTAGGGATGCCAGACCACATCCCTGCAAAACTGCTTATTAATTTGCAAAACCCCATTGACTTTTTTTGTTTTTCATCCCCTACCAAGTTAAACAAAAGTGTCTCCTCAAGTTTCCAGTCTGACTGTTAGAAGCAAAGGGAGATATTTTGAGGGTGGTTTTATGTAGGGAAATAGACAACTCAGCTTCTCCTCAGCTTGATTTGGATGTAATTGTTGAAAGTTTCCAGTCTTTTTTGCATGGAGCTTAACACCAAGGAGAAAAGTACCAGCAGCAGTGGAAAACAGTTAACATTGTCAAAGCGTGTGAAATACGAGCAACAAAGGTTAGCATGGAGGCTGTTTCCTCCAACCTACATTAGTGACGTGATCAAGCCTTCCCTTCAGTACCATCAAACTTGATGGTAAGGGTCTATTTATAAGTGCTTTACAAAGAATTAGTCCGTGGTAGCAGAAGATTTGGACTTTTTCAGTAATTTTTGTCTCAGATTTTGTAGCTTGAGATGACAGTTTTAAAGTCTTCAGGAAAATTGCTGTTGTTTCTTACCAGGTGGGAAGGGGCAAAAAGAAAGGGACTGTACAGACAGCTGACACTGCTGGGCAGCCAAAAGCTGGTTCTCCTCAGCTAAATCTTGCAGGGAAGGCAAGCCCTGTGTCTTCAAGCCCTCACACTGCCTGCAGCCTGGTTTCCAGAGCTCTGTGCATCCAGTCTGTCTGGTCCCACCATGAGGAAGAAGTGATGTGAGATAGCAAAAAAAGCAAATCCAGCCCAGGGCTTGTCTTTATGGGAGCAGTTGGACCTGTAGGTTGTCTCCTGCAAGCCCCAGTGACCTCCACACGTTGCTGCACTTCAGGTGCCACCAAGGCTAACCCCTTTGTGGGTTCGTGTCTTTGCCAGTGTGAGTGACATCCCTCCAATGGGATGAGTCCTTGGCAGGACCACATGAACGATGATCCAGCAGCTCGTAAAAGCTGCTTTCAGAGACCAGAGTGCTTTTGTCTAACCTCTGCTCTGACCTATTGAGCTGCAGGAGTCTAGCCCTTAAATCAAGGAAGACAAAGATGTAGCTTGAGATTCACTGCACATTTTAAGTACATCTTGTTCTTTGTTTTTGTGGGACTTTAAAGCACATTTCATCCCTCCACTGAAACGACTTTTCTCTATCAAGTGATGAGTTTTCCTGGATCTGTGCTTTCTGCACCCAGAGTTGGATTTTCTGAGTCACTGTTGCTCAGGATGTGAGGTACAAGCTCTCTCCTTATCTCCCTTTCAGGAAATGGTGTGGAACCTGCAACACCTTATCAGAGGCTTCATTTTGTGAGAGCAGCAGTTTCTTTTGTGCCTTCTCAAAAGTGGGGTCTGAGTGACCAGGTGAAGCAAAAATATTGAGTTTGCATTTCTCAGCTGGATAGGAGCACTCAGAGAATCCAGCCTTCACTATAATGCAACACTGAGTGCATATTTTGGTGGGATTCAGTCAGCATTATCTAGAGGAGATGGTAATTTAATAATGATGATTTGCTCATTTAGATGAAGCGACATATTCTTTTCTCTGTAAATTCTCTCACCCTTATTTGTTGCTGTTTGTAATCGGCTGCTCATTAGGCTCATTGGTGCCACAGTAACGATTGTTCTGGAGCTGGATTCCCATTCCCACATGAACTTTTAGCTGAGTTTTTTGTTTCTTATAACCATTCCCAAGACAGAACAAATTACACTGCAGGGAACTGTGTAAGGAGTTTGGTGGTGGTTGAACAAAAACAAGGAGCATCTTTGTGGCCTGACTGTTCCTGGAGTGCTGTCGTTGAATCAGCTCCATCCATCCAATGTTTTGCTTGCCATGAGAACTGGTTATAGAATCATAGAATCATTAAGGCCATAAAAGACCACTAAGATCTTCTAGTCCAACCATTATGGCTTTCTGTGTTGCCTCCCACTTGCAGCTTGCCCCTGACAGTAGCCTCACCAACCTGTTCAAGGCAGAGAAAATGAAAAGCAGATGGGGGGAGATCTTACACTACGACAACCTCAAGGTCACCAGGTCTGCCAACTGTCTGTGCTCAGGCAATAGGAAGGGAGCCATGAGCAGAGTCTACCAAGATTTTACTGCAGGATAAAACCGCTGTTGGTTTTAGGCACCCTATTTACAGGGTAAAGCAAAGAGCACTCGAAGTTCACTTAGTTTAAATGTTGCTCACTGATGGGGGGAGCAGTGGGAGGGATGGGGTGGTGAGGGCCATCCCCCCTCACTTCTACAGAATTTCACGGTTTGAAATGCTGATGGCTGATTCACTGTGCTTGTGTCAAAAAGCCACCTGGACGGCAGCGCTTGTCCTCCAATCTCATCTCGGCCAATCCACAAAATAAATTACTGTCAGTCCACGGTACGTCTGCACTTGGTGCATTCAGACCTCTGAATATTGATAACACACAGCGTAATAAATGAACAGTTAATGCAGGGTCACAACAAAACTGCCTTACCAAGTCTCCGTTCTGACCAAATGATGTTAGTCTTAAATACCCGGGGAGTACATTAAGGCACTCTGGCTGTGCCTGGGAGAACCAAACGGTCTACAAGAGGATGGCAGAGAGAGACAGATTTCCAGCCCCATTTTGCAGCATGAGATGAGGGGTGCAGGATTTACAGACCAGGGCTGTGCATGTTTGGTGTGCAGCCAGGCACAGCAAGGCTTCCTAGGGGCACTGAGTCCTCCCTTGTTCTGCTTTTGCATCATAACCCTGGAGATGGTGTGGTCCACTTAGCACTAAGCCATTCTTTATTAAAAACAACATACGCTTATCAGGCATTTCATTTTCTGTCTCACCGGTTTTGGATGTGTTGTTGTGGTTACAGTAACCACTTGTGTGCTTTTCTGTACCATTAGCTGGTAAAAGCATTTTCTTTTGATGTCAAGAAGTGATAAGGGCTAAGTCACGGCCTCCTCGAAAGTGTTTTTTTCTGCGGGAAGCAGCTTCCTGCATATCAAACAATACTCTCACCCTCCCAGGTTGGCCTTTTTGTAAGTAATTCTGGGAACCTGTCCTTTTTTTTTGCCCCCAAATGACAATTACAAGTGGCTCCGTTTCTGTACATTGAGCTTCTGACACATCCTGAAACCTCCTGGTGATGCAAGTGGGACTGAAAGGAGTCATGCCCAGGATGGAGCTTGCCTAGTAAACTGCTGTAGGAGTTAAAATTGTGCTTTTTCTTACCAGGATTGAGTTAATCAAGCCCTGGAAATCTTCCCTACAATTGAGTTACAGTAGTTACTGCAAATTCCCCACTTCACTATAAAAAGAACAGCTCCGATCTTAATTGGGAAATGTGCTGTAAGTGCATAAGGGGCAACATTTCAGACTTGCTGGGATCTGAATAGCATCAGTAGAAATCATTAGATAAAACAGATGTTTTCCTTCTGACAGTCAATCCAAAGGTAGCGGTTAGACCCATTAATGGAACTTAATGAGACATTCTAGCAGTCCATTTCCTACTGCTCCTGGCTTTTACCTACAGCATCATCCCATCAGTGTGCAGCAGAGTCGCAGAGGTCACAAAAGCTGTCAGGGTATAGCAGCAGTCTGAGCCCAATATCTGCACGCAGCAGCATCCCAATTGAGTTTAAGGGGTCTCCTCCCTCTGAGACAGCTTTGATTTCATGTTAAGTATAAAGGCAGTGAAACAAAAGGAAAAAAGAAATATTGTGCAGGTTATTCTCAAAGACTCCAGTTTTTGAGCTTTGGTGTCACAGAAAACACTGCAACTGTGCTCTCCGGGTCATAAAAATAAAGGGCTTCCTCACCCTACAAAAGGCCAAGCAGGGAAGCAGGCAGAATCAAGAAGTATTACAGCTCGCTGTTAGCCAGGAAGGAGCAGCTGAGACTAATCAGCTTTCATTTAAAAGTATAGCATCCCTCCTAAGCTCTTGTTGCTGGTGGTCTTATTTTCTAATTCTTATTAATCGCTGCTATTATGAATTCCAATGGATGACAGCTCAGGAAGATACTTCTGCAACCAGGATCAAGAATCCACTGTGCGAGGTGCTGTATGCCACCATCTATGAAATGGGGCTGCTCCTCCACAAGGGTAATAGAGTTTGGGACAGAAAAGTACCACCCTAACAGCACTGTTCTTCCAACTGTACAGTTTGCCTATTTATATTTGGGGTGAAGCTAAAATTGACTCCTTGTTCGGAGTCACCAGAAAACCTGGAAGTGATGAGGTAGCTCTCAGCTGTAGCTCCTGTTGGAAGTCACTTAATAATAAAGGAGTTCAGACCACAAATAGCTTTGAAGGAGGAGATTTGGAAAAAGCAGAGCCACTTGTCCCCAGCATTTCTTTCTGGTGCTGAAGAAGAGAAGAAAAAGTATTATCTTTTTCTTTTCTTTTTTTTTATTTTTTAAATACAATAATATTAAAATAAAATAAAAATAGGTCACGCCATTTAACGTGAAATATGCCAAAAAAAAAAGCGTTTCTAATTTGTGTTTTTCCTGTGGGTTTTATCACTCAACGCCCACATTACCTAATTATACACACCTCAAATAAAACTTAAGAATAGCTTGCTTATTAAAATCTGTCACTGCTGTTAGAAAACATGTCACTGCTACACCCATTTTGTTTCTGGCTTGCCTTGTCAGCACGGCTGCCACCTTAATACCCTGCGTGCCCCCATTCACCTGTGGTTTTTCCAAGCTGGTGGGAACAGGAGTAGCTCAACAGCATGGGGGAGGCAGCCCTTGGGCTGATATCTAAGTCAGCTTTGCAGAACATTTAGCAAAATGAAGTGGGGAGGGTCGAAAGCGTGTGTTACTGAGACTAATATCTGTGCAACGTTCCCGCGTGGCTCTGAGCTTCTTGCTTTTGAGGGACTCATTACCTGTTAGCTCCCTTTTCAAAGGCTTTTTTTTTTAATTATTTTTTTAACTGATGCTATCTTTAATCTTTTTTTTCCTTGCTCTTATGCGTGGTCTTTCATATTTGTCACTGAGGAATATTGGAATGGGAAACTTTTATCACTTCCAATATTGGATTTTGCTTCGTGATGTTATTGCTGTATCTGCAACAACCCAATTTCCTCCTCCTCTGTATATACCTTTAGAGCTGAGTTATTGCTGAGGTAAATTTCCTCTCTTGTCACTCCACCATTTGACACAAGGTGATTAATTTAATAACAGAGGTGATTTTTCAGCAGCTGCCTGAAAGGGCTGTCCATTCAGGTAATGGGCAGAGGTTTCTTCTATGTGCAACGCAGCGCAGCTTTGTGTGCTGCTCTTCACTCTTTGGCAGTTGTGCTGAGCCTCAGATAATATTACCCAGCTTGGGATATATTCTCCAAAATGGAAGAGACTAAAATGAAGCAGCAAAGAAGCTATTCATTAGAGCTGAGCAAATATGGGGGATGGGGGGAAAGAATGTGAATATTCACTTGATTTAAAAAATAAATTAGCTTTAGCTGTGTTTTCATCCCCTTTGGCATTTATTTTCCAGAACTCTGCATCCCATCAGATTATACCAGTGTAAATGTTCTCAGAAAGCTCATTTTTAACTAGTACATGGAATTATTTGTATGACCCCCAGGGATCGGTTCCTTGTAATTACACAAATAAAGCGCTTGACTTACTTGTAGCTCTGTACCCTAACTGGTGTAGCATGCAGTTGCTGATGCACATTAACCGTGTTCCACTGATATATAATGATCAACAACAGACCTCCCCACAAGATTCCCCACCAGCACCACAGTGGACTCCTCTTGGCCACAAACAGAGCATCCCAGTGCGCAGTACCTAATTAATTCTTAGAACTCCAGTAGCACCTCACTGCTGATGTAGCTCTGCTTTCTTTTTCCAGCGAGGTACCTTTGCCAACAGTTTGCTAGTCAGTGGTTAGTGCAGTGCTGCCAGCTTCAGCTGGAACTGGCTTTATTAACCCAATATCTAGAGCTCATGGAACAAGTCCAGAGAAGGGCCACTAAGGTGATCAGAGGGCTGGAGCACCTCTCCTATGAAGAAAGGTTGAAGGAACTGTGCTTGTTTAGCTTGGAGAAGAGAAGGCTCTGGGGAGACCTCATTGTGGCCTTCCAGTACTTGAAGGAAGCTTATAAACAGGAGGGCAAATGACTGTTTATGAGGGTGAATAGTGACAGGACAAGGGGGAATGGTTTTAAACTGAGATGAGAGATTTAGGTTGGATATTAGGAGGAAATTTTTCACCCAGAGTGTGGTGACGCACTGGAACAGGTTGTCCAAGGAGGCTGTGGATGCCCCATCCCTGCAGGCATTCAAGGCCAGGCTGAATGTGGCTCTGAGCAGCCTGGTCTGGTGGTTGGCGACCCTGCACACAGCAGGGAGTTGAAACTAAATGATCTTTGATGTCCTTTTCAACCCAGGCCAATCTACTCTATTCTGTGATTCCATGAGTTTACCCCAAGTGCTGAAGCAGCAGCTGAAAACAGGAATGGACTTCAACTATTAAAAAAATAATAATAATTAAAAAAAAAAAAAAAGAAGGAAAAAAAATCATTTTTCTGTCTGCAGAAATAATTCAGCCCTTCCCAACGTTAATTACTCATCACAGTTGATATTGCTGTTGTTTTGTGAAAGGGAATTGGATAAGGGGGAGGGTGACTTGATCCATGGGGACAAACAGGAGGGAAAAGTGATTTCTGCCTGGGGCTGGCTCAGCTCCTCCTTTGTTTAGGGAAATGGGACCTCATCCACCCGCTGATGCATATGAGGCTTCTTATCACCTTCTTCCTCCACCTGAAAGTCTCAGGAGCACAGTGGCAAGGCTAGACCAGCTGACCATAAAATAAGAGACAGTAATTCTGCCTGATTTAAATATCTGCCATGAATACGTATTGCCCCACATTGACCTGCTTGAAGTCATCTGACAGAGCCTCACATAAATCTGTGAGGCATTTTGCAGAGGCTGGTGGCATTCTGCTCATGTAGAGTGTTATTTAGTGGACAGGAATCTGTGCCAAATCTGTATGAAATCCCACTCTGTAGCCTAATTAAATTTCCACAGGGACCCTATTGCCAAACAGACAGTCCTGCTTTGTTCAGACCTCAGATTCCTTGGTTCTCTCAAGAAAGTTGTATGAAAGGTAAGCACACCTTTCAGGAAGTTGGATGATGCTTCCCAGTACCAGATACTATTTTCAGCTCTTCCATACTGCCAGAATAAACCGCCTAATTTAAAATCTATCAGTTTTCCCTTTCAGGCTGAAGTATGTTGGAAAATTTCAGCTCCATCACTGCACTCGTTTTGAAGAATTAGACTTGGAAAATGCATTTAAACTGAGTCTTGGGATGGGAATTCCCTCTGTCTCTGTAATATCTGAGACAAGAGATTTTCAGTTTATCCTTGCTGGGAGGGAGGAGAGAGAAGCAAGTGTTTCACTTTGGCATGAGCTCCTGCAAATCTCTCGGCAGATATCCGATAAAAGCATATTAGGATTTGGCAGATGAGGTTTTCCCCAGCTGAGGTTTCCTTTAGCAAAAGACCTGGGCAGAATGTTTTCTTTTTTCTTTTTTTTTCTTCCTTATATATTTTTTTATTATTATTATTATTTTTGTCCTTTGATTCTGGGGGGGGGGGGGGGATGAGGGAAGGAGAGGGGAATGGCATCTATGGGGCAAGGGGCAGGAAGGAGCTGACTAGATGTCTGTTAAGGGTTCCTTCCAACTCAAATGACTCTATGATTTTGTGAAGGATGTTAAGGGGGATTGGAAACACAGGACACTGCTGGGGCAGAAGGTTTTCCTCTACACAAGTGCATTTCTCCCTGGACACAACTCCAGGTTTCCTCAGTTCAGATGTGATTTTCTGCCTGAAACTCCGCTGACCAAACAAATCTCTACTGGTTTGCACAGACAGGAATAAGCACTCAGTGGCATCCCCGTTGCAAACTCTTTGCCTGCATCAAGACTCCATTCTACATCGTGTCCCTCCAACTCAGGATATGCCAGTGTCCCCATGCCTGAGGTTACTGCCTCAGGTTCAGCTCGAGAGCTTTTAAAACAAGAGGACTCAGCGTAAAGGAAGGACAGAGGGAGGTTTGCACCTGAGCATGCAGTGGTGTGGCTCACCTCTGCTCACAGCGCTATGACTACTTGGCTGTCTGGTTAAGCTCTCAGTTAATGCAGATTTGTCAGCAGCAGCTGTAGGAGCTGGATGGTGGAAGAACAAAGTAGGAATTTATAACGTGCACGTAATTGTAAAGAGAAGGATTTTTCTTTAGTGAGAGATCAGCAATTGTGCAGAGTAATAATCATCTTAAAGGGGGACTCTCTAGAATTAGTTGTTGTTTTTTTTTTGAGTCCTTTGAAATCGTTCCCATACTATATAATTATCTTAAAATTTAAGTGCTTCCTGCAGTGATAATGTGTACATTTTTGCATTCTTATGTAAATGCTTTAGCAGTTCCCAGTGTAGAATTGGAAATGCCATTCAAAACCAGGTAATGGCTTTGCAGTGTCTAGGGGAAGAAATTAATCTTTTTCTTCCACATCATTTTACAGTTTGTGTTCTGTGCTTGTGTTTCCAGCTCTGACAGAAGCTACCTTTCAACAGTAAGCATCCAGTGATAGGATATGCTGAAGCAAAGAGCTGAGTTTCAGCAATCTGAGTTGATAAGGGTGAGGCGCCAGCAGCCAAACTCTTCCATCCCACCGAAAGAAAACAATCTGTACACTCAATTAATCTGCACTCAGACATCCTAGGCAAAGCTAGATATGAATAATCATGAAAAATATTGCTTACGAAATTATGAAGATATTATAACAAGATGCTGCCAAGGTGATAATTTCTATGTGGTGTTACTGAATTAAGCAAAGAAGTGGGTCTCCATCCCCAGCTTTTGTGGCTGCACAGGTGGCACGGACTAAAGCACAAGCCCAGGGAAGAGTTAATTACCTGATGAGCTACAAGAGCTGCTGTACCCAGGGCTAATTTTACCACTGCTGATGTAATGCTTAAAGCAGTGTTTGGTGTTCACCTGACTCTCTGGACCTGACAAGGAGGGATATCGACAAGTTGCTCTGGGTGGCTGGCTATGTTCACCTGTTCCTACAGCAGATTATTTTGCAGGAGAAAGGAAAGGAGCCTTTGGCTTCCCTGCCAGGAGAATGTCAGCTTGTGATCCAAGGGGCCCACTTACACTGTGAAGCCCATAATGGGGAAGGTTGTATTTGAACCAAAGCAGCAAGGCAAGAGTTCTGCATTGTACAGAAGTCTGATGATTAAAAGATGAGGTTTAAAAGGCACCGTGTCTTGCTAAAAAGCTGGTGCTGAGATTTCAAAGCAGACTAGGAGTTCAACCACGTACCTTCTGCTAGTTTCAAAGAAAGGTTTTTCCTCTACCTTTGCTGGGCTGTTTTGAAAATTGACATAAATCCTTACATATCATTTCCTTTTAATAATTCAGAGCTCAGTCCTGGAGCTCTAACTCAAGCAAAGTCGTGATTCATTTCATTGGGAGCTTTGCCAAAATAAGACTGTAAGGTTTGCGGGCTGTTCCAGCAAAGGAAAAAGAAATCCCTGTAAATATTTCAGAGTGAAAACTGTATCTTGGATGTACCCGAGGTAATTTCTTTCTGTTTCAGTAGTCAGGCTGCTGATGCCAAGGCTGAGCTGGGGCAAACCTCCCTGGCTTGGAAGAGAGAAGACAGGAATTCTCTTCTACTCAATACTCAATTAGTGAACTCATTAGTAAACCCATCGGCAGAGCAGGGTCTGTGGAGCAGGAGTCAAACTCGGTGGATCCATGCTCCCTTATACCCTCCAGAGGTAATTTATCCCAACATGCTCTTTAAGGGCAGGAAAATCCCAGGTGGACCCAAACTTTGGTGTTGCTTTTAAGTGCCTGGAGGTGGGTGAGACAAATCAGAGCTCGGGCTCCTGTGTGCAAGTCCAAATTCAGGCTCAGATCCTCAGGGATCCTCAGATAGATGAATCCCATTTATTTCAGCAAAAGTCTTATTTCAGCAGTAGAACTTAAATGGAAATTAATTGCCCCCATTCGGTCCTCGTGGGTTTAGCCACAAAATCCTCCAAGTCCAAGGATGCCCACGGAGCCTTGACTGCCTAAAGAAAAATAGCATTTCTGGACTTGCCAGCACATTATCCATGTGCAGACTCAGATTAGATTCACCAAGCTTCCCTCGAATCCTTACCCTGCTGCACCTTCTTCCCTCAGCCCTTTTTGCTGCTTGTCATGTTATAGTAACCAAGGGATGCTCCTAGGCAGTGAAATGGAAGATCAGCTGGTGGGCAAATGAGAAGGCGATCACCTTTTCAGATGGACAAGCTCACCTTTCTGCTCTCAATTGCAGGGTGGTTTTGCTCTCTGCTCTCTGGCCGGCTGTAGCCAGCTTGTATCTGCAGACTTGGAAATGAGATAACCAGATTTTAGCAGCAGGACGGATCCAAGGCAGTTTAGATTCTCAAGGCACAATGCTGGTATTCTTGGGAAACTTTGGACTTGCTTCTCAGATTCCTCCTTGGCACTGAGATGCTAAATGTTCCTTGACTTTAGCTCTTAGGGAATCTGAGCGACTTGCAGTCCTATACGCCTGGGAGTGCTCATTTAGTCACACTTTGCACTTGCTGTTTTGCTGCATCATTTTTTTTTCCCTCCATGAGATAACTCAGAATGGCAACAGCTCATCTCTCGGAACGCTGTAACGTGAAGGTCTGCAGGGCTTGGCTCGTGGAGCAGCTGTTCCATGCTGATTTCCCAGAAATCTGTGATTGTAACCCAGGCTATCTTAGGTTTGGGTTTTAAATTGCACCCTTCCCTGAGACATCTGGGTGCCTTCCAGGTTTAAATTAGCTTTAGCAGGGATCTCTGTCTCCTCCGCTGCAGCAGACAGCAGCAGCCCTGTGTCTCCCTATAGTCTGGCTCCAGAGTCATTGGTCACACAGCCCAGAGGCAGCAGGAGTGAGACGTAAAATCACTGAATGACAGACCCTTGTGAAGTCTGTATCACTGCATGGGAGAAAGGAGGAAAGCAAAGCTTTATAGCCTTATCTCTGTGCTTTGGCTCCAGCCGTCTCCTAGGACATGAGTTCCTATTAGCCTGTGCATTTGTTTTAGAGAAAGTTTCTCGTAAATCACTGCTGGAAAAGGCTTGCATCTTTACCTTCGGTGAGGTCTGTTAAGAGGACACATAGTGTTCAGCCTGGTCTTTTGCTCTTATTCAATAGCCAGGCCATGAAGTGAGGTATTAGAAATGTTTCTGCCTTATGTGCTTGCTGGGTGCCCCTGGTGAAGAGTAGCAACTGTAAAGACACACACACAAAAAAGAAAAAGAAGTATTTTGGACACAGCTGTGATGTTTGCAGGGACATTTCCTCAGTGCTGGGCCTGGGCTGCTTCCCAAGGCTCTGCTGAAGATGGAGGTGGCTGCATTCCTAGGGATGTATGAGGCCACCCATTCCTCAAGCAACATGGTGCCAGCTGGCTTGTTAGAGCAGTGCAGTGCTTTGAATGCTAAAGCAGCTTTCCCTGAACTACAGACGTGTGCTTCTGTTACCTGTGCCTGCTGCAGAGGATGGTTGGGCTCTGCTGTGGTTTGTTGTTATTTCCATTAATTCAGTTTAAAGTGTTGCTTAGAGGGAAGGAGTGTATGTCATTTCCAGAGAGGAATTCTATCTGCTCTCTGTGCAATTATCTCTTCTTGGTGGGGCTTTCCTCTGCTGAAGCAAGTGTTTTTTTCCCAGTCAGAATCAACTCTTGCTAAAGGGTCAGTCACAGATCTCATCTCATCTTGTATAATCCCTGATAATCGTGTTTTTTAAAGTTTTTTTGCCATCTGAAATCTCTCAAATCCCACAATTAGCCTGCCATCTAAGACGAAAATCCCTCTGAGATCCTCTTAGCAGCATATGCTCAATAAACAGCATTATTTCAGGAGCCGAGAGGGCGGAGGAATTCCAGAGAGCATCGCCGCTCTATATCAAGAAGCAGGTTTGCCTGCCAGTAATGCCCTGGCACTGTTAAACTACCGAGGTTTGAAATACATCCACCCATAGCATTTATGAATAAATGGATTGCAATAAATCAAGCACATCTGAAAAGGTCTCATTACCATTTGGTCTTACATAGATGCTGCTTTGGTCATCAGGGTGGAGCCAACCAAGTCCTTGAACCTGTGACCTGGTGATCTTAGAGGCCTTTTCCGACCATAATGATTCTATTCTGTGTTTAGTGCTAATTTAGTCTATAACACCAATCTAAAGACTGTGCTGCATTCAGTGCTTTGCAGAGCTTTATGCTGCTGAAGTTTGGCAGTGCAGATTGGTGCAGGTGGGGCCCTCCAGGCAGCCACCTGAGAGCAATGCAAGCTGCACACAGGAACAGTGACAGGCAGGACAAATGCCTTTGCTGAGAACTGGGGCCTAAGAGGATGCTATTGACCGCCAGAGGATTGGCTAACCCTTGGTGCCATAAATATGCATACACATTAATAAAATATACAGGCCAAATGGCAAGGCTTTGTGCAGAACAGACTTCAGGCTGACAGGGAAGCAAGGACCTGTTTGATGTAACGTGGCATTATTTCTTCTCCTGCAGCTCGTGCTGTTATTTATCTTCCGCTCGCAGCTTCTCACAGGCAGTGAGCAGAGGCAATCTCTGATGTGCAGAAAAAGAGCTTGCTCAGCAGCATCTGTCCCCAAGCACTTCCTGGGGGCAGGTCCCATCTTTTTAGTGCAGCCTCAGTGAGGGTGGAAATACAGGGTGATCCCATCTGAGCTTGGGATGAGCTCTGCCTCCACGTTTGCCATCAGAATGGCTGCTTCCCACAGCAGCTGAGGACACAGGGATCATTTCCACATTGATTTTCCCAGTGGCTGTACAGGCTGTCAACTGGCTTGCAGGTTGCCACAGAAGCAACATTCCCCCGTTGTCACCTTCCCCCAGGGGACGGACTGTAGCACTTGTTCTGTTTCTTGCTCAACTGCCCTGCCCCCCTCCCCAAAAAGGGAAACCTTTTTTTGCTCTTTCCTTTTTCGCATAGCATCGAAGGAGCATCTGCTGCTAAAAGGGTCATGTCCTGGCTTGTAATTAACCAAACAGATTTAGAGCCTGCTGCAAACAGTGATTAAATTATTGTTTCTTCAGCACTGTCAGATAAATCTGCGTGAATTCATGGGTGACGGTCTGAAGGAGATCTCTTCCATCTCCTTATCCCAGGGCTGATGTCCTGTATCTAGGCTGGAGCAGTAAATCCCACACTCTTCCAATTAACTGGCTGATATGAGTAGCAGGGCAGTGTTTGATGGTTCAGCATTACTGCCCGTCCATCCTGCTGAACTTGGGGTATCCTGACCTGCTGCTGAACCCCATCCCAGGTTCCCTGTCCCCCGCAGCTCTTCATATCTCATATAGCTGAAAACTGTGCTTTGGCTGGTATGGCCCCAGCACACAGAAAGGTCATACTGCCCTTCTGCCCTGTGCTCCCAGGTGATATTTAACAAATGCCAGCCAAGTCACCTTGCTCTAGGAACAAATTAACTCACAGCACTGCTCTGCAGCCCCAGCAGCAGCATGGGATTCCCCCAGTGGCATTGGTCATGTAGACGAATACAAGAGTAATTGTGTAAAAGGGCTACTGGGATGGACTTGTGTTTTCTTTCTCAGCTGTTCTTGCCAGCTTGCAGACGGCTGGGCCATGACAGGCTGATGTCTCTTTATGCCACATTCAGGAGACACCACATCTGCCTTGTTTTGAGCAAGCTGCTTGTGCTTTGCTCCTCGGAGCTGCTCGTTGTCTGCTGGCTCTCCCTTTGGGTTTGCATATCACCGCCTCATCAGGACGTGTTCATCAAATGGCAGCGGGCACAGGGTTGGCCATTAAAACAAGCGGGGTGCTGCACGTCTGTCTTTAACTTGAAGCAGAACACAGTCTGGGTACTTTAGCAGGACTTTTTCAACTTGGAGTTACATATTTTTCTTAAAGTAGTGGATGACACACGTAAGCTGAGGACATTGCACAACAGCTGTGTCGGAGAGATTTGACAATAGCAGAACTTGATGTCAATTATAACTGCTAGAAAATCTGATTGCAATGGCTGGCAGGTTATCAGTGAAATAATGGCTGTGTTCTAAAATAGGTTGCTAACATCTTTGGGGCTTTCTGCTCTACTTCTGGGGGAAGAAATGAGGTCCTATCTGCCTTCTGCTTCCATCACCTCTCCTTTAATTTTTAAGCATGGTTACACCGATGGATCAGAAGGTCAGAAGCACCATAAAATTGGACTGTATTTATCAGAGACACAACTTAAAAGATAGAGAACTTTTGTATGAATGCGCATAATGAGGCTGAGCAGCATAGACCGTTTTACTTTGTCATAAGACCAGCGACTGGAAATCTCTCTACCTCCGTTATACAACTCAATGGTACAGCCTCTTTTTAAATGTTGTGTTTCAGTTCTGGAAATGATAGAGGAGGAAAAAGAAATTGAAAGGATTCAGCGAAGGGTAATGAAAATGATTAGAGGCACAGAGAACTTTTCATATGAGGAGAGATTTAGAAAGATTAGGTCCGCTTAGTTAAGACAAGAGATGAATAAGCAGAGACACGACAGAGAGCTGGATGGTAATGAATGGCACAGAAGAGGCACACTGGGTAATTTTAGATGCTGTTTTCCAAAATGAAAAGCAGAGAGAAGAAAGCAATATATGTATATACGTATAAAAGTAGTTCATTTATTATGAAAAACAACAATGGACAACATTTTAAATATGTTTTCCGCAGTGCTGACTTCAGCCATGGAAGCTGCTGTTAGAAGAAATGAAGATAATGAGCTCAGGAGAATGATGAGAAGGAAAAAGTGCTCTGGGGGAGAACCTGAGCCTGTTGGGAGAAGAGGGCAGTCCGACCCTAGCATTGGGTGGGAGCAAGATTCACCCTGCTTCAGTTCATCTGCTCAACTCAGCCACTTCTCAGATCAGGGTGTAGAAGCACACAGAACATGTGCAGAGTACTTCTATCTCCCATTTTTTAGTGACTGGGGACTACCTTACCCAGAGGCTATGTATGTGAGTGGCAAGAGTGTTCTCTTTCTAAAGAGAAAGATTTAAAAACGGGTTTATACATAGACTTTGTGTAGAGATTTTGAAGTGGTAACAGGTATGTGTAAAGCAAGAAGAATTAGGTGTGGTGAAAAAACAGCTTCTAGGTAGTAGGGCTTTCTTACATATGCTGCTCTTCTCTTCCAGTTGGGCTTTAAGCCCTAAGGTAACCCCCTGGGCTCTTACTGCTTCGTGAACCTTCCCAAGCCTTACAAAGCAGGCAGTGTTTAGAGACTAGTTTCTTTCTACCTTACTAGAATCTCACTGATTTTCAGTTAGGGCTGGAAAGTCTGGTACCCTGAAGCCACAGAAATTTGCAGATGCAAGCATGGCAAGATATTAAAATATTTAGAGTGATTGTTCAGGAATCTGCAGGGGTTTCATAGAATCACAGAATCATTTGAGTTGAAAGGGACCTTTAATGGTCATCTAGTTCAACTCCCTCTTCTATGGGTCCAGGATCGTTAGAGGTGCACATGTTCAGATCACTGCTAATGCATTTTGGGGGCAAAATGGATCTCCTTTCTTATTCATACCCAGTAAATTATATCTCATAACTCTGTGGGCCAGTTTAGGAATGGGACATGTGCTTGACATATGCGAGGCATTCTCTAGGGCATCTTGCAGAACGTTTAAACCTCACTGTGGATGTTCTCTAACAGGATATATTTCCTCTGCATTATTCTGAAGGGTGACTTCTTGTATGTATCATGTGTTAGGTGTCTTGCCCCAGTGAAGAAGAGCTTTGGTTTAATCAACACAGTTGTAGAGCTGAACTGTCACCAAAAGACAGGGGAACAATAATATGATCGTGCATAGTTTCTAGTACATCCATTGCATGAGCTGAGCACGCTGAGTGGTGACGCATCACATTTTAAATAGGTATTTATTGATGTGCCCAATTGGCACTTTAAATATCCAGGCAAAGATAACTTGGACAAGTTTTCACAACTGAGTCACTGAGAGAACTAGAAATAAAGACCAAAACTTAAGTCTGTAAATCTCAGTGTATGTGATTAATGTGTTTTCTACTGCAGTTCACTGCATGCATTTTTCCCTATGCTTGTGCCTTTGATTTGCTGTGCATGGGAACAGTGTCAAGGGAGCACTTACAGGATCTTTTCGGTGCTTTTCTCATAGATTCAGAGAATACTTAGTGAAAACCTGAAATCGCATCCTGGAGAGCCCAGCTGCTTCCTTGGGCTCCATTTTATTCTTTCCAGAAGCTTTGTCCTAAAGGAATATACACACCACTGAGTTTTTGTGCTTCACTTTATAAATTCCTGCTTATTACAGTGTCCTAGACAGTTCCATGCACTGGAATTTGACTTTGGGATACCTTTGATGACTTTGCATCTTCTAAATGGGTTCTCACATGGGCAAAGCAGCTGAGCACTGTGCTGGTGTAGCACCATCTTCAACAGCACCGTGCTGCAACTGCTGCATGAAAACAGGGTTGCAGATTTCCTAGTCAATCCTACAAGACCTATATCTGTATCTGATCCAGAATAAATTATTTCAGGTGAATTGTAAGTTTCTGTCACTGCTGCAAACAGATTGTAGTGGCTTCGCTTCAGAAGTAACAGCTACTTTCTTCAGAGAGCGATCTCACATTGGTGATCTAAAAGCAGTCAGTTCTGGTAACGTAAACATCGAAGCATTCACATCTTGTACTTTTGGTATCACTGCAAACTACGGGGTGAAGATACAGGGGACACACCCTGGAACTTCACATGCCAAGATGGAAGAAATCAATCTCTGTTAATAATAAAAAAGCAGGCTCACTGGTGCAGAAAATCACTACTCTGGAGCCATAAAAAGGCTCCTTCAAAAATTCATGGTTATAGAATGGAATCCTGGGCTATGGTATAATCCTGCAAGAAATAAGGATATGGAGAGAAAAAAAAATCCAATTTTCATTAGATGGAGAAAATAAAGAATAAATCCCATACGCAAAGCCATTGATTGCAAGGAATGTAATTCTATGCTCTGTATGTAAGAACACCCTCCAAGTTTTCCATAATACCCAATGCTTTTCCTAAGTACTTTTCAAAGTTTGAGGTTTGTTGGTTTTTTTTTTGCTTTTTTGTCATGCCCCTAATACTAATTCCATCTCAGTAAATATTTGATTATTCAGGTCAGCTGCCATTGGTAGCAATAAAACATGCTACCCGTAGCAACACACAGAAATTTAACAAACTCAGTATTGACCCAGTGACTGAAGCTGCTCTATAAAGCACTTGGTCGTGTTCCCTTCTGACAGCATCCTCAATGTAAATGCAGTATGCAATTAATAGCAGAGAGCATGTTTCTTTGCCCTTGCAACGCTTACATTGTGTGCAGCTGTCCTGAGAAGAGGCTTTTATTGCACAGTGGGGCCATGCAAACTCTAAATACCTTTATTTAAAGCAGATTCCCCATTCCCTTTCTATGGGGAGTCTGAATTCCTGCATTACAATCATTTGGAGCCATGACATTTAACATTTGGTCCTGCAGTGTAAATGGCTAAGTTGGCTGATAATTTGAATGGTGTTTGCTTTGAAGTATGGCTTTTGTACAATTAGTGCAGGTAGAATACCAAGTTTGCTTTTGCAGTAGTTTAGCTCTCAGCTTTGGTAGACCTGTAACAGTTTTTGCATGTAAGAGATTATTTTAGATGTAATCTCGTCAGCTGCCTGGAAATACAGCCACTCTAAATGCAAGCTACAATGCCTTTTTACTATATTGTCATACACCAAATTATTCCCTTTTAAAAAAAATAAATATATTTTCCACATATCTAATGCAGCTGCAGATCTATTCATGCAGGAACATTTCAGTAGTTCAGCTGATCAGCTCAGAGTCAAGAAGCAGCTTCTGACAGTTCATCCTGCTGCTTATTTAAGCATGTCTGAGTCACAACTACAGTGAATCCAGCACCTTCTTTAACTTTTATTTATTCATTCATTCATTGTTCTGGGTGCCTCTGTGAGGGGCTTGGATGAGTTCACTGTACTGTCATGTAGGTGCCATTATCCCTGACTGCTGAGTTAAGCTGAGACTGAAATACTCTTTTACACAAATACCTATTTTCTCGTCTGTTATGTGTAGCAATATATTCATAATATTTGACACCTCGGGATGCACTTTATTTTCAATATAAGACAGACTTCCCCTCAGGGCAGCTGAAGGGAACTCTCCTAAGAATTAGAACGCTCTTGAAGATCTCCCAACCCTAACTTGCCTTTTCTCAGTGCTCTATCGAAGAATTTGTCACCAAAGACAACAGAATGGCCATTGTGGAGTTGTTGCTCTGCACTATATTCTGAACTGATGTGCTGATAGAGGACCCCTGTCTGTGCCCAGTTGGGCTGGCACATAGGATCATAAAGTCAAAGAAATATTAAGGTTGGAAAAGACTTCTAAGATCATCAAGTCCAGATGTCCCCATACCACCAATAATGGCCACTAAACCACGTCCCTGTGAACAACATAATTTGTCAAGCCCAGAACAGTGTGTTTTAATTGCAGTACCCCTAAATCGGGAGTACATCTCCCATCATTCCCTAATGAAAGCTTTCTTCTGCAGTTCCCCTTCCACATTCTTTTAGGAAAGGATTGTATTGCATTAAATAAAGGGCAAGTGATGGGTGGGAACAAACACTTGCAAAATGTCAGCAGCAGCATGGTATTTTGGTGCAAGCAGAGTAGCCATGTTGCATCACTACTATTTGGCAAGGAGAAAGCCCTTCCTACTGTGCACCGCCTTTGTGAAGCTATAGACATGGACTAGGAGTTAAAGAGAGGTCAATAAAGAAGAACAAATGTGCTCTTGTGCCAAGGCGTTTAGGTTGTTTGCCACAGTAGTGGAAAAATGGGAGGAAACTTGACCTGGAACTGAGCACCTTATTGAGTGGTGTCTGTATCCTGTTTGTCACAAGGTGTCTCCACCATGGCTGAGCCATGGGTTGCTGCATGGAGGGGTTGGCTGTCCATGATGCTCGTGGGGATGCCCATGTGGGTTGGTGGGCACCAGCAGGCAGTATTCAGCCATACTCAAGCACTGCTGTAAGAAACTCATGGTGAATTCCACTGCGAACCTCACAGCCAAGAGAAAAATCAGGAGCAAATGAGTTTTTTAGCATCTGTTTTGAGAGACTTTTGCCTAATGCCGCTCGTGCTGAGGTTAATTTGCTTCCTAAGAGAGCTGGAGTAAACACTGTGGCTCTGTTTGCAATCTGCCCCTCTGCTGCTGCACACAAGCGGGGCCTTTTTTTAACCAAAACAACTCCAAATTACTGTACATAAACTGTAATCATCTGTCAGGAGCACTGTAGTTTTCTATTTTGCTGCTAATTGGATGATATGTTGGCAATAGTCTTTGTTAACATGGCTAGCACTGGGCAGGGTACACTGGGAGAAGGCTTTTATTTAGAAATGTTGCAAAAATACAGTGACTGTCTCCACTTGACAGCGATTGAAACCAATCGTCAATTAACTAAATAACAGCCAATTAGCTTGAAGGAAAAAGGAAGAAAATTGCTTACTTCTCATTCTTTGTTGAAGCAAATGCCAGTCAGAGGATGAGAGGTTTCTTTCTTTCTCCTGTGAGAAGACAAAAATGTGAAAAGATGTGCAGAAAAAGTACTTTTTTTTTTTTAATATATACCATCTTTTTCTCATACAAGAATATTTCAGAAACTAGATAAGAACATCTTAAGATCCTGAGACATTTAATTTCCTGTGATTTTTTTTTTTTTAAATCAAAATTACAATCATTATGCAGGCACCATTTTTCTTCCTTTCCTTTGTGCTGCTGCCAGATACTTGAGCACAAGGACAGCTTTGCAGAAGCTACCTGCCTGCACAAGAAAAGCCCAGCAAACAGCTATGACTGCATAAGCAGGGTTGAGATAGTCACATCTGCATCACCAGACCAAGCCCTTCATCTTTTGTACTCCATAGGGTTCTAGGGGTTCTCAAAATCATACAGAATCATAGAATCATTAAGGTTGGAAAAGACCACTAAGATCCTCCAGTCCAACCATCAACCCATCCCCACCGTGCCCACCAATCCTTGTCATTCGGTGCCATATTGTAGCTGAGACCTCATCAAAAGTTGTGCTGCTACAAAACTTGCAGCACCCATTGAACTGACCTCAGGAAGATGTGGAGCGGTTCCATCGGGACTGGTGTTTTGGTCTTAGCTCCATCCTCTGTTTCATGCCTGCATCCTAACCTGCACAGAAATGTGGAATCATTAAGGTTGAAAAGGACCTCTAAGATCATCCAGTCCAACTGTCAATCCCTTCACTATCATAAATGGGTAATAAAGCCAAAAGGTATTGACTGAGTGAAGACCACTGCACAGGCAGCTGCTCCAAGCTGCCTTAATATTGCTAGGTTGGTAAAAAACAATTTACTCATCACAACCTGGCTTTGAATTTTGATTGCACTCTCCTCCTGAACAGTTAAGGCCAGAAGTTAATGCACAGAGGCATTACGTGGCCATGCTATTTGCCTACACAGCCGAACTGCAGTGGGCCCCATGGGGCTGCCATCAGGGCCATGCCTACCTGCTAGCCTTTAGCTGCATCCATCAATCATTCTTCACTTAGACTTTTTGCTCAGTGATCAGAAAGATTTTTATTCTGCTACTTTGAGCTGCTCGTGGTGTCGTTTCATGGGATTCAAATTGTGTTACTCTGTTGTTAGTACTACTAGGACCAGTGTTCTAAGTTGGATAGCACAGGGTGAGAAGTATGTCTTTTAACTATCAGAAAAGCATTGAATATCGGATTATTTTGCATTAACTGATGGGACACTTTGCATTGCACATATTGATCTTTTACTTTCTTGCAGGAACATTTTACACCTGAATGCAAGTTCAAAGAATCGGTATTTGAAAACTACTACGTAACATATTCTTCAATGATCTATAGACAGCAACAGTCTGGCCGGGGTTGGTATTTGGGTCTTAACAAGGAAGGAGAGATAATGAAAGGAAACCACGTGAAGAAAAACAAACCTGCAGCACACTTTCTTCCAAAACCATTAAAAGGTAATTTCTTGGTTTTGCTCCATCTACCTGTACTGACTTTGTATTGTCAGGGATGTTTAATTGCCATGCATACATATTTGAAGGGTACAGCTAACTATATAACAAGGGTATAATATTCTGTAACGCACTCTCAGTGTAACCTGCTTTTTTTATGCTTCTCTATTAAACATAATGGAGAATTCTGCCTTTCTCTCATCTAACTAGGCATATTATTAGTTTCTTTGTGCCCGCAGTCCAAAGCATCTCTGTTACAGGTAATGAAGGCTTCACTTGGAACAGCCCAAGTATTTACACAGATGTTACCAACTTACTGCATATCTTGTCAATCTGTGCTATATATTACAGGATGTTTGTCTAGTTTTTGCCTGGGATAAAGCTGCAATGTGCAGTGCTTATTTAACCACAATTCATGTGGCATCAGCGTGTGACGTTAAAGGTAACAATGCATGTGGCATACATATCCTGCTGTGTATTAAAAGCCAAGACCTGGAGCCGTCCCTGGAGCATCTAAATCAGTGCTGTGCTCAGACTCAGATTCCTCTTTGAAAAAGCTTCCATAAGCTGCTCCCTTGGTGGGCATGAAGCTCTTCACTTCTGGGTTATGCTGTTAAGACACCTTTTAAGGCAGCGTCATTCTGAAATCAGAGGGGATATTTCTAAGGTGCACAGCCCTGGGTGAGCTCCAGACTAGCTTGGCAATCTACATTTAGGAGCAGGTTTTAGGTAGCTGACGCTGAGTTTGATCTTCGCTTATATGTATGAATGCAAAGGAAGCAGAAGGCTGAAAAACCATTTTCACACTCTTCAGCTTGGTCTGTATACACAAGTAATAGGCCGGATCACAGCTGTTAGCAGTGCTATCTCACCATTAGTAGGGAAATGCGGATTTATATCAGCTAGCAAAGCTTTGCAAGTGCAGAGGGTAGGTGGGTGATTTAACTGGGAGGAAAGGTAACTAAGGGTTGTTTTTTTTTCCTCTCTAAAATGTCATTCCCTTTAATAGGAGCTTGGAATTTCTTAGGGCATTTGAAATGGAAGCTGTATTTTTCTTTAATTCAGTCCTTATGTTGCTCATTGCGGAATGAAAAATCCGGACATTTTGTAGCTGGATGTTGCACCAAGTGACTGTAATGCACGCTGATGTGCTGCCTTTCTTTTGCTTTGCAGTGGCCATGTACAAAGAGCCTTCTCTCCACGATCTCACAGAGTTCTCAAGATCTGGAAGTGGGACCCCAACAAAGAGCAGAAGTGTTTCAGGAGTGCTAAATGGGGGTAAATCCGTGAGCCAAAACGAGTCAACGTAGCCAGGTTAAGGCAAGCCAAGTGCTCTCTAAACAGAACCTTACCTCTGGATGCAGTTGAATTCTTACTAGCAGTCTTTCATCCAAATGTTCAATTGCCCAGGACAAGCCACCGAACTTGCATAGGTCACTCGTTTATCAGCCATTAGATCTACTGGTTGTCAAAGGATATACCCCAATAATGTAGAATATGCTTGTGCATATCACAAGGCACTTGGATAGCCAGCAAACATAACTGCGGATTAAATCTCGGAGAAGAGGTGTCCAGATCTTTCTCTCTCTCTCTTTTTCTCTCTCTCTTTCTCTTTCTCTCTCCTATGCTTTGTGGAATACGAAACAAAAACATTTCACAGCATTCACTGCTGATAAGAATTTGCTTTCCAACTAAGAAAAAGACCACTTTTGCTCTTCAAAGGAAATTTTAATGCTTATATGTTTTATAGGGGAAACAAAAAAAACAAATATGTAAACTCTGTTGTTTCCTTGGCTTACAGTTTTATATCTAAGGCTTGATAAAGAGATGTATCCTTTAATTTGAAATAGTGCAACTTTTTGATTTCTGAACTCCAATGGGTCTTTAAAGCTGCGTCTTTCAAAAAATAACTAATTAATTCAGGGTTGGAACTGAGAGTTGGTGTCTCAGGCTCTAGCAAACAGTGTTCGTGTGGTTTTAAACACAACGAAATATAAATTTTTATAGATTTGTAGTTTCTGGTAAAGTTCTTGTGCTAACCCCAGTCTGTAGGAACTGAAATGTTTTGTTATCCCAAGTGGAAGTTGACAGAAAGGGATACGATTATCCTCCAGTGTAGATTTCTCTTAATTCCATTTTGTGTGTCATGTTAAACTATTGTTGTGGCTTCTTTTCTAAAGACAGAAACTGTGGAATTAAGGTGACTTAATTTTTTATAAGAAACGTCTTATTTGTAAAAGTCCTTCTTTCACTGTAACGGGCACGTGAATATTGTGTAGGAGGAAGCATTAGGACAGGTTACCCCTAAACAACATATACTTATACATGCTATTGGAAACAATTGTTTAAAAAAAAAATGTAGTTAGGTTTCCATTTAGGTCATCATGTCTGTTGCATGGGAGAAAGTTGGAATATTGGCCTAGAGTTGCATGATGTGTAAGATTTTGTGCATTAATCATCGTTGGATTCTGTGCTCCAAAACTGACATAGTTCCGTACGGGCAGCTTTCTGCCTTGTACAAAAGAGTTGTTTATTATTTGTTGTATACACAACCATGCACTGAATAAACTATTTATATTAAGATGTACTTTTTTAAAAAGCCTGTTTGATTCTATGATGTACATCAAGGATTACTTTCAAGGGAAAAGGTTGACAATTAAATTATAAAATTACAAGATACTGTAATTAACATTCTAAATCTTTCTATGTAACAAGTTATTCCCTTGTGACTCCGTACTCCATGTGAATGAGAAAACATTCTTCCTTTTGGATATTGTTAGAACTGGTCTGACTCGCCCAGCTGAGATACTCAAAACACAGTGACTACTAAGTGCCACAAAGTCTGGGTCACAGCCCCTTGGCTGCACGCTGACAGAGCCTCAGTGAACTGCTCTCCTCTGCTCTGAGCTTCTCCAGCTTCTCTGTGTCTGTTCTCCTTGTTAGGCTTCCTTAGTGCAGCCACATAGCGCTACCTCGCAGCACACCTCCCCAGAGCCCTCGGTACAGGGGGACCTATCAAGATCTGGTGAATTCGGCACTGCTTACATCAGGATGACACCTTGAGCATCGCTGCAGGCACACATCGGGGCCAGCTCCTCTGGTCTTGAGGAAATGGGCTACCATGCCTCCTGCGTTTGTGCACATGTTCTGGAGAGAAAATGCACTTCTCTCCTTAGTTTTCTCTCCAAAAGCATCAACGATAACTTTTCTACAGTGTCCATACTGTTCTGACAGGCGAGCTTCACTCATCAAGGTGTTTCAGTAAGACCTAGGTGGAACAGGTTCTCATCATGGGTGGCTGAAGAAGCAGGTCTGGAAGGGAATCATGGAAATGGAGACATAAAGCTACCTGTAAGTGTTAGTCTGACGTTAAAAACATATTCTGCTTGTCTAGTGTGTCTCCCTCCATCCTGAATAAGCTCGGACAATTAGCTTTTCTTATGAATGCCAGGGCTGAGAGAAGAGAGAAGGAGATTGTTTCACATCAAACTCCCAAGTTTGTTCTTTTGTGGCAAATTGTATGCCAAGAGTTCTGGCTTGCTAAGCTCCTCTGATGGAGCAGGGTATTGCCCTCCCCACATAACATATAACATAAGGTGGTGACCTTCAGAAGACCTGGGATCCTCCTGTCAATCCTCACTGAAGAGTGAAGGTGGGGGAGCACTATCATGAAAGTCTTCTTTAAAGAAGATGTGCCCTGTGATTGTTTCTGGGGTTTTGATGCTTGAGTGGGTCTGGAGCATTTTTTCTCTTCAGTTAATTGTGCTTTGCCTTCATGAAGCATTTTCTTAACCCTCTCAGTCAAGAAAATCTGACTCATTGGGGTGCATGTTCCAAAAAAAAGGAGTCCGAGTGCCTTAGGAACATAAAACCTGATCAAAAGTAGGCATTGTTGTGCCAAAGCTAGCTAGACACATTGTTCAATGCCGTGTTTATTATCCTAAAGGTAACTGGAGGTCTGCTGCTTTGCTTGATAGCTGCAGCCTTGCAAATCCCCATTCCAAGTATCTCCAGCCTTGAAGGTCATCTGCAGCAAAAGAAAAATGCTCATCTCACAAATTGTTGCTTCTGAAGACCCATTTTTCACATTGTCATCGGCTGTGAGCATTCACTATCAAGTCTTTAGTTTCAGAAGATTCTAATGTGTTAGGCTAGCAAAGCCCACTCGTGGGTTGAAGACAAGGAGTGATGTATGGTGATAGATGAGCCACAGGCAGCTGTTCCTAAAAACTTCTGGCAAACCTATTACAGTTATCTTCCTCAGAGTCTGCAGACTGAAAAGGGAAACCCTTGATAGCATCCTGCAGTACTCTAAAGCTTATATACACTGTAGGCAAAGTGGGAGATCATGCCCAGAATCTTACAAGTAGTCAATGGAGCCACAGTCTGAGATTTTATAAAGAGAAATACAGTAAAATGTGTCTTTGCAGGCAGTGATGTGAAGGTGATGCTCTGACCCAGCCAGCAAAGACCCCTGATTAGACAGGAATTTGGCTTCAGCAAAGGAACTTTAGGAGTTAGATTTGAGTATTTCTTTATCTTCCTCCTTCTGCACCCATAGATTAGCCCATTAAACAGATAACTTTTGAGTCATACCTTCATTTAAGAAGTCTGCGATGACGGAAAAGTATCCATATTGGGTAGCTGTCTATGAAAAGAAAACTTACAGCCACCAGTTAACCCACTTTGCTACACCACGAGTACCTGTCCAAGTGCAGTAGGATGCATGCCTGGAATAAAGACAAAGCTGAGGGACTGGTAAGAAACCAAGCCTTGTACTGGCTGTGAGCCACCAACTACCTGCAGAAGGTCTGCTCTCAGGCCCTTCTTTATTGCCAGTGTGATGGCTTATGCCTCTCACCTGCCATTTCATTTGTCCTTGCCTCTCCACCAACGTGACCACAGTGCATGGCATACCATGGGCCTGGGCTCAGGAGGTGCAAAAATGGTGTGGTGTCTTTTCGATTCACCTGGGCTTCCTCAGGCAAAGGCCCTGAGCCACCTTGGGCAGGAGCCTCATGAAAGGTGATAAACACTATCTGCCAACCCAACAGGAAACAGGTTACCTGTGGAAGTGGAGGAAAACTGCTAGGAACACAACTATTATGGGGCAAAACCTCTGCCTTTTTGAGATCCACCTATCAGAGCTGCTTTCTCTGAGATCTCTGCAGGGGACTTGAACATTGCCTTCTCTGTCTGATTTTGGGGTGAGGGAGGATGGCAAGAGCTCTTCTCTGTATCACAGAGAGATCTTTCTTTTCTTTTCTTTTTTTTTTTTTTTTTCCTTTTTTAGTTTTAATTTACCTCATGCTACCTCATAGCATGGTTGTATCTCCATAGCCCCTTGCTCAGACACGTTCATCGCTGGCACGATGGAAGACAATTCCCTACCTGGAGAAAACACCTCCAGGTTCCCCCCGGGAAGAACGGTGCCCCTTCTGCAGCACTGTCTGGTGTCCCCACCGCTGGTTTCCAGCCCACAGGCCAGGGTTTCCAGTGGGATAAAGGTGATGTAACGAGCTCAGGGATGCTGTGGTATGTCAGGCCTCTCGGCAGCTGAGCACCAGCACGAGAGCCAGGTCTGGCAGAGCTCTGCTGTGTCTTGAGTATCTCTGCATGGAGACCAGAGCCAGCTCTAATGGGTTTAAATGTCTCCCTGACATATCCTTAACCAGGACACTTTTGCAGGACAGAATCTGTATGTAACAACCTCCTATCTTCTAATAAATAAGTCTCTCTAAAACAGATTCCTCTTTGTCTGGGCTCTGATTTTTATCACTGCAGGTACTTAAGGACTTTCCATTCCAGCACTGCTGCATTACACCATTGCTTTCACTGAGATAAAGACCCAACTGTAATAATAATGTATTTAAGTCCCTTTGAACTAGAGTGGGGAAACCTGAGTGCTCAAGGCACATAGATGGGCCCTCCAGTTGCTGTAGCATAGACATTGGCCATGGAAGGCACACTGCCCTACTGCAGATACTCTCATGGGGAAGCTTAAATATTAAAGTAAAGCCTAAATTTGAAACACATTTTACATTAATCAGGGAAATTGAAGTTATAAATTATTCCATCTCATCAGAAATGGAAGACAGTTTATAGGGTTCCCTTCAAAGATCATTATTAACGAGATGGAAGATAAGATTCTCAAATACCACCTATGGAAAATTACTTTCAAGCACCCACAGGCCATATTTTTTTCCTCAAATCATATATTTAGCACTTCTCACCTAAATTCAACAACTGGAGGGGCAGGGTGAATCGTCTGTGTCTTACATGGGCCACTCAACATGGCATGCAGTTTGTCACACTTCTTCTGAGCTTGTCCCCTTACTGAGGACAGAGGCACTGGTCTACCCCACCCAAGGACCATCAGCAGCTGCCCCCCCATCGGGAGGGCCATGGCTGGTGCCTGTTAAAATGAATTCATTAACAAATAGACTGCAAAGCTCTAGAAAGTAATTTGTCACGATTCACTACTCACGCCTTGAAGAAAACTAAGGCACAAACATAAGCCTTATCCAACCAGGGTGAACAGGTTTATTTACTTATTTTTGCCCTTTGCATATTGATTTAATTCTGTTATGGGCCTCGTTTTCACAAAGCAGGGCCATGTAAGTGGAGTGAGGGCACAGACCCCATTGTCCAAAGCTTTGCAGCAAGGATATTTTGTACAGACAAATATTACTACATATGTTTTGATGGAAACCATACTGAGAGCTGGAATACAGGGTGTATGGGAAACTGGTAATCACAGCCTGAACATCTGATTAATCAGCTGAGGGGAGTGTCAGGTCAGCTGTGGGAGCACAGGTGAGAGTAATTTAGCTGTGCTCCTGGATGGGGTAGAGCTTGACTCCACCTCCTCTAGACCTCATTTAAGGGCTGACCAGCACTAAGGCAGCATCTCTTGGAGATTGCTCCCTGGTGAAGATTGCTCCCTGGTGAAGATTGCTTCAGCATTTCCTCAGCAAAGGCATCCATGTTGGTGAGGTTTTTTCCCCTATAAATAACCTTTTGAATATCTGTTACCATCTTTGTATTATTCCACCTTACACAGGGCTATCTTAGCAGTCTGAGCCAAGGTTAGTGAAAACTGTCTTCCTATTGTCAGCTCAGGATCAGCCCTAAAACCAAAAATGTAAGGGAGAAAAATCCATGGAAGGAAAACAGATACTTTCTCAGGGAGAACAGGAAAAAGAATGGGAAGGGAAGAGTCTACCTGAATTATGTAGATGAAAGAATACTTGGAGCATCCCTGTTGCTGCATGTACACAAGCTCCAAGGAAGTGGCAACAAATTGCAGAAGGAAAGTGATTCCTCTTTGGGGTAGTTCTGGTGACAGCAGCCTCCACTCAGGCTCCTCCAAGTTGCTGCTCTAGCACTACGATTATGTTTTAAACTGCTGCTTAAAATGAAAACAGACAGGGACTATACAGGGAGATGGAGGTGGTGATAAAGCCTAAAGATCACTCCCCATGAGAGGCAACAAGGCCACTGCCTGTCCTTGAGTTGAGTGGGATTCAGCTGACACTGTGACCCATGGCAAAATACTGCTGCACAGTTCAGACTTCTCTGTTGTGGTTGTCTGAAAGCCCCATCTTAATCTCAGCTGCAGAATATACCATGGGCTCTGGAAAGTCTGGAGTGCCATGTTGATTTAAAGTACCTTCATCAAGAGCAGCACTGCAGAAGGAGCTCAGACATTACCTCATGCGTTGGAGTGGTTAATCTGTGAAATATTTTTAGATAACAAAATTAACCGGTTCAAAACTTAATTAATCCTATTTCTTTCCCAAATGGCTTCCTTCAAATAGTACTTGAAATAGTTTTCCTTTCCCCCATTGTCTGCCTAATACACTGATGAACTTTTCCTACTGAGCTTCTCCTTCTTTTCATTGTCTGCTCATTCAACCATCCCTTCTGATAATTGAGTTAATAATATAGAGACATCTTTAGGAATTAAACTTTTTTTTTTCCCCTGTTAATCAAAAGCAGAACTTCTTATTGTTGTTTAGAGGGCTGTTTTTTTTAACCTTCTTCATTAAGAAAAAAAAAAATCAAAAACAATAATGGCTTTGGAAATAGTGGCAACGTTTGAGAAACTACTCATTTCAGAGATGTTGATGACGATATTATTTTGCATTAAATAGTGAGGTTTTCTAGGAAATTTCAGTCAGCAGATGTTATGCTCATGTAGTGATTGTAGATTGAGCAAAACAAAGAGAAACCAAAGGGTATCATAAACCAGTGAGGATTCAACATGGGGAAAAACGGGGTCAGAGCACTCGCCAGCAATTAACCTTGCCATGCAGTAAACTGGAAAGTGCTTAGGGGACAAACAGGCTGCCCCTGCCAGCCTTGCTCAAGCAAGCAATTCCACTAACCCCACACTGCAGAAGGGTTTAAGCAGCTCACGCAGATTATGGCATGGAATGGAGCTTGCCAGGAATTATGAGACAAGAGTTGGGGGGTGTAGTGTAGATGCTAAGTCACAGCCTGAAAAAGTGGCTGAGCACCCAGTGGGAAGGCAGGGTCTTATTGCTGCACTTTCCATCACATTACAGCATTACGGGGGTGAAAGGTTAATTGCCAGCAGGGTTATAGCAAATTAAAAGTTCATGATCAAAAAAGTGCTGGGAAGAGGGGTACACCTAGGAATATCTCTTGAGTGGGATGGTATTAACGATGACTCAAAAGTAGCAAAGAAGTTCTTGAAAGTTGGGCTGCCTACAGATCTAGGCATTTGTCTTAGTGCCAAATGTCTTTGTTAAATGTCATTGAAGCTTCTAGCCATCTGGTTCTGGACTCCAAAGCCAGGCTTTGCCCTGATTGCTCGCAGTGGAGGGTAAGTCTCTTCCTTACCCCCTTGGATTGGCTTCAAGAGGAAAATCACTGGGGCTGGATGGGTTAACTAAAAGGACTGAGCTTGTTAAGCACAGCTATATTATGTTCTGCAACAAACAAGCCCAGGGTCAGCCTGAGGAGCAGTGGCTCTAATCCACCTTATCACCTGAACCTAGAGCTAGAACTATACTGATGCTGGATAACCAGAAGAATATCAATCCAAATATAATCAGAGTGGTCTTTGTTAGCTCACCTTTTTGGTGGACAGTAGTACTCAACCAAAGTCCAAATGGACTTCAGAGTTTAGCAGCAAACATATACAATCTTCTTTCCCATAAGTACTCTTAAAACATAAACACTGTGGGCCAAATAGCTCCAGATTCACTTGTAAGTATGACAAACACCTGCAGAGAAATTACTTTAAAAGCTGTTTTGCCCTGTTTCATAAATAATTAGAAGCACCAAGTAGTGCACCCAACCTATGGATTTCAGAGATCAGTTTGGACCACGTGGCTCTCCATCTCTGCCCTCCATGTTTTGTGAGAGGATGAGAAGAGAGAAGGAAGTTTAGTCCTTTTTAAGAACACCTAATGAGCAGGTATAAAAGAAACGCTGTCTCCTTGCTGTCCAGTAATGCCTTGTGGGGTTGATGAGACTGCAAATCAGCTCAGCTGTGCACTGCTTGGGAGAGCTGAGGTTGGACAATGGATGTGATAGCAACAGCCTCATCTGGCATGGGTGTCTGAGAAAGTGGTTCATTGGCTCAGCAGATCTGTAATTATACCTAACTCTGGTCAAAGACATTTATCTTTCCCCTGCATAAAACTCACACAAAAGCAGTTAAGTAAAGCACTACATTATCATGCACCCAGCTCTCTCACTAATGTCAGGAATCGAACCAGCTGGTGACTTGATGAAGGTAAATGTCTGTGCTGCACCTCGTATGTGCTGATGTATGCAGGCTTTGGGAGCCAGATGGGATAACCTTTACAGCACTCTATGTATGCAGAACCAGCAGCCAAAGTGGACGATAGTGTGAAATTCCCCACAAGAACACAGCCTTCAGCTTCACAGCCAAGCATTTATTTGTACAGGACCTTGATTTGCTCTGATGAAGGCAGCTGTCAGACCTCTCAGGGAGCCATACTTCGTAAGTAACCATGATATTTAGACCCTCTGACCTTTTAAGAAGTGTAAGATCTGGCTTAAAGGGCAGCTTTCTTGAAATAATTGACTCTGAAACCACTTACATTTTAAATTAAAAACAAATGGAAAAAAACAAAAAACAAAAAACCAAAGCACAAAAACCAGACAACATTGTTTTACTGTAAGGAGATTAATCATCAATATCTGACAATTGATTTGCAAGTTACATTTATTTATGATGTGTTTGTACAGCACTGTGCACACCCTTATCTATTATCCAGATCCCAAGGAGTTACTTAGTGCAAATAAATCAATGCAGTTCATTGATTAAATTACATAAATACTCCTGGAGCTCAGACAAGTAAAACTTTCTGCAGTCATTCTCAGGACTCTCATTTCTGGGATGGGAGCTGGCAGATTGTGGTCTGTAGAAAGCCAAGGAGGGCACCTGCAGTTGCAGTCCTGTGACTGCTCAACCTTTGTGGTGTGCAAAGTCATCATACAAGTTCTGGGTGATACGATTCTCATGCAAGTTATGTATGCTGTGTGTATGCTGTAGTCCAAGTGAGAGAGGAGAGATGTTTTGTCCTCTCCTGACCGGTCTGTGGTCTATTCACACAGTGTTGGGACTAATTTAGTGACAGGAGTGATGCCTGGCTGCAAACTAAGCTGGTGCCTGAGTGCACATACAGCACTAAATCATAGCAAGAGGCACCCACGAAGTCACATCACTGCTTCCCTTCAGCTCTTTCTTTTAAAGCTCTCTGCATCATCAGATCTTGCAAATCTTGGCCAAGGACTTGCACGCATCTGGCATCTCCCATCCATCTTCTTCTCCATCTGCCCGTTGCTGGCCGGCCCTGTTGGTGATGAAAGGTACAGGGGCACTAAGCCTGCAAAGCTCTATTATATGCATGGAGATATCAGCCCTTGAGCATGTCACGTTCAATGTCCCAAGTTAATTGACGCTCTTGAGTGACTCTTTCTGTGTCTCTATTCCTTGTCTATAAAGTAATAATGCTTCTGGTGTGCCTTACTGGGCTTCCGAGAGACAAATTAATTAATTGCTTGTGTGTGAAATAAACACTACTGCTGTAATGAGTGTCATGGAAAAACCCAGGTGGAAAGAGTATTTCATCTTTACAGCAAAGCTAAGCAGCGTGCAGTAAACAAGGACTGGGGCCACACGCTGAATGACAGGAAGAAAACAGATTGCTGAATTGCTGCCCATGGATTTGCATCATGCAGCCTGCTCAGTGATGGAGGCAGGGCCCCTATGGAAAAAAAAACAGCATTTGATCATTTAATAAGCTGCCTCTGGAAGCCCAGCAAAGGAGCTGTGTTTCAGGATACGGCTTTTGCTGCTCCTTGCGTGCTTGAATCTGTAGCTTTAATGCAGTCACATAAACTTGCCTGATAGCTTATATAAATTAATAGAAATTTAATAAAGTTTATTAAGCTTATCTATCTGCACTATCACAGCTGTGTGCTGGATTGGGTCTTTTGGAAGTGCATTTAAGTGTGCAGTGGTTCAAATTATCCTGACAAATGCAAAACAAAGGCCTTACATAATCCACCGCATTTGGCAAAGAGAAAATTTTACATGTCATAACAACACATATCCAAAGACTTACGTAAAACTCACCCATCATTTAAAGTGTCGCTGGAATTGCTTCACAATTAGGGCAAGGTCTTTAAAAGACTCCGTGCGAAAGCTGAAACCTCTGTGACAATTATCCATACCGGTAGAATACAAACATCGTGTGCATTTCATCACAGAATTGGAACTGCCGATGGCACTGACACAGCTCCTGTTAGTGGCATTCCCTCACACAGCCGTTGACTCCTGAAGTGATGTAAAGCTTCAGTCTACGGTGCTGTAAAGAGAGAGAAGACTGCTGTAAGAGGACGGGATGAGACATCCATGGTGCTTTAAACAAGCAATATCTTGATGTAAAGACTGCACGTGCACACACCCCTGCACAAGCAGTAGGAGTGATTTACGCTGCTTTTATAGGCAGAGGACTGTTGGCTTTGGGCTCTGCATGCTGAAAATGTGGCTTAAGGGACAGCTTTAGATTACCCATGGTTTTTTGGGACACTGCAGTCCTGCCAGCCGTTCTCCCACATCAGGCCAATGCGAAAAGCCACCCTGGGGGTTAGGGGGAAGACTGCATGCTGCAAGAACTGGTGGGACCTAGAAATGTCTTATCCTTCATTAACTTGTGTGTTCAGCAGAGTTTTGCAAAAAAGGGAAGAGGAAAAATGAAAAGCGGATGGCAGGGAACATCTTAGTGACATCTCACATCAAAGAGCAAGGAGATAAGAGTGATTATTTAGACCTGTCAAATCTCTGCTTGCTGTACCCAGAGGCAGACAGCAGGCGTGACCTACTTGCAGAATTAGGAATCCTCCAGGAACTGGGTTTCAGGATTCAGGAGGGAGTCCACCCTCGACATCTAGATTTCTGTTGTGAAATCCAGTCCTGGATTGTAACGGCCTTAAAATACTGCTTTGAGATTCATGCCAAAACCACCACAGTCCTGTCCCATTCCCTGGCAACTCCTGGAGCTGTGTAGGTTGGGGTGCTCGGGCTGCCCTGATACCCCCAGCCACTTGAGTGGGCAGGAGCCAGCAAAGGGACATAAGCTTTACATTCACAGGTGCAAAATTCAGATGTAATCCACTGATAAAGCAAAATCCAGAGGAACTCCAGAAGAAGTAAAAGTGATGGAAGGATGTCTCACTGTGGAGGGGTGGTAGTGATGGAGGTGAAGCATGGCCCCAGCAATGCCAAGGAGAGGTGTCATCAGCACTGCTGGGACTTCTGAGCACACCTGCACAGAGTGCTCTGGTGTGGTGAACTGCAGCAAAGGGTGTCTGATTAGTCTATTGCATCACACTGAGTTTGGAGACCCAATCTGCATCTTTTTGATTCAGACATTAGCAGCTGGGTAAGCTCATCCTGAAGAAGCTGATAGTACACCAGAGTTGGGAAGAAGAACAGGAAGAAAAGAGGGGGAAAATGATATGCTGAAAGTACAGGAAACTTAGAGCTGGGTGTCTGTCTTGGGCCTCAGCAGCTGCAACATCAGCTTCTGCTCTCTGCGGCAGATGCTAGCAACAGTCTGGACACCACAGGAAGTCCAGAAACTCAAGCTAGGGGAAGTTTCTAGCAACTGCTCAGGTTCTGAAAGCTTGCCAAGGCAAGGAGCCAAGCACACCAGGCTTGTGACACTCTGCTAAGCCTGATTTGTGGCTGCTGCCAGTCCTGCTGTACTCACTGCTATCCCTCAGTTCCATCACGTCTCCAGCTTCCCCCTCCCACCAAAGCAGCCCCTCAGATCTGTGGCCTTTGATAAAAAGTAAACCAGAAGCACCAAAGCAGCAACTAAGAGCTCTCCAGATGGAGACATGCTGAACAAAACAGTAGTAAACCCACTACAAAACCTCAAATGGGTCCCAAATTTCTTACTTTGAAGCTTAGGTGATTGATCTCATGGTGTAGAATTTATGAATCTAATTATATTAGTATCTTGATCTGTGTTCAAGCTTTATGCTTATGCTAAGTTCACTGTACCATTGCATTTGGCTGTAGAAAGCCATCCACCAAACGTAGGTTCCATAAGCAGCACAATTACGAACAAAAAAAGGGAATAACCATACAAGTCAGACTGTTCACACAAGTAAAAAGAGAATGTCCAGGTGCTCACAGCTGGTCAGAACTGAGCTCTACTCCATAAAGCACAAAAACATGGCAGAGGAAGGAGTGCAAGAAAAGGACTCATTCATGGTCCTTTGAGTATTTAAGGATAGGTGGGCACTGAGCAAGCTCGGTGGATATCAATAGGGTTTTTCCATCCCTTTCTATAACCTTTGGTGCAATGGGATGTCCATGGAGTCATCCTCGCACGGCTCTGTTGGCTGCTGTGTGATTCGAGGCGCCGAACAAAAGCCTCTCTCGTGCCTTTGCTGCAGCCCCCGGGGACCGCTTACACCTGGCAGCCAACAGCCATATCCTGGAGCCACCGGGGAAGGAGCTTCCCCTGTGTTTCATGTCTAACTGCTGAATCTGTACTTCCTTTGTTGCCGCTGTAGCTCGAGGCGCAGTGCGTGTGAGGACCGGTTGCGGTGAGTCAGCTACTGTCAGCACCGGGGCGGCCGTTTCCCAGCAACGGCAGATGGGAGAAAAAGGAAGCAAATCCTTCCCCAGAGCTCGTGCCCTGTAAACAGGTTCTCCCCCTTTGCCTGCGTGCAAACCCGCACACGCACGCTTCTGCTGCCACCCAAGAAAGGTTTGGTTTGATTGTCTGCTTCTTGTTTTGCTGGAGTTGTGTATTATTTTGAATGCAAAATGCAAAGCAGGAATTGACACCAACAAAACCAAGCAGTCTGGGACAGCTACAACATGCCCTGGAAGCAGGAAGAGTGAGAGACACAGCAATTA
The DNA here is from genome assembly GCF_039878825.1 of Excalfactoria chinensis. NCBI lineage: Eukaryota > Metazoa > Chordata > Aves > Galliformes > Phasianidae > Excalfactoria > Excalfactoria chinensis. Next base: position 84,910,960 of record NC_092828.1, on the reverse strand, counting down.
TTTTTAAATCAAAGGATAACTATTAGCAATCCCTCACCAGCACATCCACTACACTACAAAGCTGAATTCAATCACAGCTGCCGGCTCTGGGCTGCTGCAGAATGGTGAGTTACACAGAAAGCAGCAAGAGGCAGCATAGGGAGATTTATCAGCTTATGTGGTGTACTCTGTATTTGGGGACATCCCTCTGCAGCCTCAGGGGCTCGGCGCTCCCTTTCTGCACCAGAAGGCTCAGACGCACTGCTGGAGATTGCCTTGTTTTCCTCCTCCTGCTCTCCTGTCCCAAGAGGAAAACTGCATCTCAAGCTCCATTCTGTCTGCATCAGAACCGACATCCCTCGGTTATCCTCTCCTCATCTAAAAATAGAGCGGGGAAATCCGCCTGAGATCAAAGCGATTCATTTCCAGAGCGCCGCGTGAGGACAGAGCTCTGCGATTCTCATTCCCGTCACATCCGCACCATCCGCACGGCGGGGACCATCCGCACGGCCCCGCGGCAGCATGAGGGGGAGGGAAACCATTGCACGGGGGCTGCTGGGGACAAGGAGAAAGCTTTTCCTTCTGCAGGTGCTGCAGACGGCGTTCCCCCGAAAGGCTGGGTTGTAGCAGCCCAGCGGAAAGTGGAAATAGCAGAAAATGATGCTCAGCATCAGCACCTGCAGAAAGAAGCGCCCAGCCAACCCGCCGTAGGTGGTGCTGCAGGATCCATCCGTGCTGCAGAGCTTTCCTCTGAGCTCTGCCTGCAAAGCCTGAAGGTTTAGCGGTGGTTGCGAATTGAGCAAAGCACGCTGCACGGTTACGGTGCAATGGCCCGAGGTAGCAAACTCTGTGCTTTCTTAGCTCAGATCTCAGGCTGACCTGGCCATTTACCCAGAGGATACACTGGGCTCTTACTGGGAGGTACCGCAGGAAAACGCCTGCATTTCCCTTCAGTACGTAAAAAGGTTTGAATTATGAATTATTGAACTATGAACAAAGTTCTGCAGGGGAGAAAAGAAAAAAAATAAATAAAAATCATTAATTATAGCAAATCCGTGATTTCAGAAGCTTAGAAATTAGAAGATGAATTAGAACAGCTGCTGTTCCTCTCACAAAAACACGCAAAAAATTCCTACCCAGTTCTACGATCTCTGGACACAGCGTTTGCATTCCCACCATTTCCCTGTCAGAAGTGAAGGGTGGGATTCAACCCAATAAATCACTTCTCCGAAGCTTCCCAGGCGCAATGCAGGCCAAGGAGGAGCTGCTGAATCCAGGTTTTGGCTCCAAGAAATCCCTCTTGTGGCAGAACGCTGCTTAACCCTGTCCACAGCAGGGAGTAGGGGACGGAGGAATCAGTTCTGGGAGCCGAGACAGATTTGGGCAGCTGCATTTGGGGCAGCTGGACTGAGTGTGCAGAGAATATATTAAGCAAAACTAAATGGTCTTTGTCCTTACCCAAGATCTTTGACTGTCAAATATAATTACTGGGATAATACACAGTTCATCACAAAGCTGAACTAAACTGACCCGCAGTTTTCCAGTTTTGCCAACAGTATCTTTCAGCTGAGCAAAACAGCGAACAGCTTGTTTCTCAGATACTGCTCCTTTTCTTTGTCTCATGACTTATGCCCTGGAATTTTACTATCCATAAATACCAAGTCACTTCTCAGCTTACATTACAGCAGCGCAGCCAAAAGCTGCACCCATCAGTCCACCAGGTGTTCCGAGGTGAGCAAGCACTCTCAGACATCCATGGATGGGTTTTGCCCATTCATTTTGAAGCATGCTGTTGTTCATGAACAATCTAAGACAAATACTGGGGGGAGGAGGATGGTGGTAATGACTTACCACATTTTTATATAGACTTACTGCCTTATCTGTTCGGGACTCTTCAGTATTTGGGAGGTCCTACTTAAGAAACCCCTAATAAGCACTATTTTCTCCTCTGAAGTTCTTTGTAGCACAGATGCAGACATTGCAACCAATCAAATGAAAATGGAAAGACTATTTTTAACCAGTCTGTGTGAGGAACTGCGGAAGGACCGGTGACCACTGAAAGGTCTGAGGAAAGTTTAGGCATTTATTTTAGATCCTTCTCTGTTAGCACTGCAAATGCCACTTATATTTCCTAGCTTTGACAGTGAGATTTTAGCTTGTCCCAGAGCAGCCTTCAGGTGCACTGGCTGCAAACTGCATGGTAATTGCAAAGAGATTGTGCAAACAAGCTCTAATTGAGAATGTCAGAGATTCCCAACTGGCTTACATGCCAACATCATCAGACTAGACATTCAGCGTGTCCCTTCTCCCACCCTACATATGGATGGTGATGGGGGCACAGTGTGTTTCCATGTGCCTGTATAAGCCCACTGAAATACAGCCCTTCTGGAGGTGCAGATGTTCCACACCTACATACCAGCCAGCAGAATAAAGGTCTGCTCTGTTGTTCCAACATTCTTGTTTATTGCTAAATTTCATTATGTTGCCTTTCATAAATAGGATGCTAAAGGCTTGGGAAAAATCAATGCTAATAAGAACTAAACTGTAAGAACATTAAATTGGAGCAAAGGGGCATTTTGCCTTTGATTAAGTCATTACCAACGCCCCTGCAGAATCAAATATTTCTCCTTTAAATTGTTCATGAACATTAGTGTGCTTTGAAATGCATGGACAAAGAGCACTGTTCCCTCAACAGAGAACAAAAACAACAGATAATCCACCTTTGGTTTTGTGCTTTTGTTTGTAGATAATTAGGACAGTGCACTCCCTTAAGCTAAATAGCACCTGGGACAGAGTGGGAAATGCAGTAAAGGAGGGAACTGAGGCAGCTTTGGAATTTAGGATTAGTCAATGTCCTAAACCTGAGAAAAGCAGGTGATGGTCCCCCTGAGAGTTTAGAAGCAAATGTATCTAAACCACTCCTGAACCATCTAACCTCCACTAATAAACAAACAGCAATTTTGCAGCAGTATCACTTATGCCACGCATAGCCCACAGTTGCTGGAGGTCAAGCGCAGGCACCAGGTCTACACTGTGGGGCAGGGACTGAGACACGCTCTGGTCTTGTCCAGTCCTTTTTCTTTCAAGAATAAATGTATCAATAAATAAAGAAACTGGGTCTTGGCTCTAACAAACCTCTGTGGTGCCAAGGAATGTATTTATGCTGGCATAGCTTTTGCCTAGCTATGAAACCACGGCCATACTGACCCTCCTCTGCCTGGGCAAGAGCCACTGGATTGTCAGCAAGCAGTCACATTTCAAATATATCAGTAAAACCCAATGGGAAACGACTGGCCCATTATGTGCTGTTAAAGCAGCTCTCTCCAATATGAAATGAAGATGAGCCAGGCACAATGTATTAAAAGCTTGTTTCCTCCAAGCCTATTACTAATGCCAGAGCCACATCGCCACTTGACTCCTGGCAGACCCAGCACCAACGACAACAGCCCCCACCACAGCACTGCCACACTCTCCCCATGCCACAAAGGGTTTGCTACCATCTCCAGAGAGCAGTCAGAGCTCAGTGATACAGCACACAAATGCTTGGTATGTTTCATTTTAACTCAAGGAGGATCTCTATCCACCATCCACACAAAAACACCTGCCATTTTTGAGTTTAGCTTTAACTGAAGGCAGAAACTTCATTAACCATTTTCTATCCCTGATCACTCGTTGGTCCCTAACAGGGCTGACTGGATGGCAGCCAAGTGAAAATTCACACTCATAAACGCTCTGTCCCACTTAAAATTGCCTGGTGGCAGCGCCAGCTACTCGCTGTAGGTGTCAAAGCCGCGTGTCCAATTATAACTCCCAACAATCGCAGCGAGGAGCAGGCAGATGGCTATCATATGCTGAAAGTATCATTTCTCCACAAAAGCACCATTTGTTTGCCCTGTCAAATCAAATATTTTCCCGTTTGATTTTGTGCGTTAAAAGCAAATTAGGACAACCTGTCGGCGCTGCACACACATTGCGCTGGGTGCTGGCAGGCACAGTTCTTAGCTGCAGCGACCCTTGGCTGGCAGCCACCAGCCCACCACAGGTCGCACCATTGCATCTCAGTGTTGAGGCAGTTCCTGTGGCTGCCTTGACCTCCTGCATGACACCTCCATAGGACTGAGCAGCCTGAGAGAGGCATTATTTCTTTGCCAGTGTCAGGGCTCACGCGGTTTCAGTCTGTCACTTTCACAAGGGGAGATTAAAAATAAAACTACAGCCGATATTTCTTTATGATGAGAGCTAAAAGTTTGAGACGGGATTGAAGCGGGCTTGCCTGGGGATTCAGAACAACCCTTCCTTTCTCTCTGTAACTTGACAGCAAAAATCTTGTAATTAGAGGAGAAAAATCTCAAAATGTGAAAGATTTCAGTTCGGTCTGAACTCAACCAAAACATCTAACTGTGGTTTTATCCTAGCCTGAAAGTTGCTTGTTTATGTAGAACTCCTAAATCCATTGCCTGAACAAAAGCATTTGCTAAATGGACAGTTCATGTACAGCAGTGTGTGCTGAGCACCCACATGGTGGGCTGAGATGAGGGCTGCACAGTCTCCAGGAGAAGGAGAACTGGAGGAGGTAAAGCTCATCCATTGCCAACAAGATCCACTGGAAGCAGCTCCGTTGCTCTACCAGTATGTGTGCTGAAATGGTGCAATAATTATACTCCCAAGTAGTGTAAGCACAAATTAATGCAATTATAATAAGCTGTGTAAGAAAGTCTGTGATGCTAGAAAAAATCTGTACTTTGTCTTAGCATTCAGCGTGTGATTATGAGCAGTTATGTCTACAGAGTTTACCTGATAAGAGAACATTTATTGGAAGCTTTAAGAAAGTGCAAAGTTAGAGGAATTTCCTTAGAAGAAACTACTTCATCATTTTACCTTTCACACATCTGTTAAATTGGCAACACAGCCCAAACAGAAATCATTTTGCCGCACTTCAGAGTTACCTGGTTTTAATGAGTCTCAGGAGGTACAGGGATGGATTTTGCTGCCAGCTACCATTCAGCCTAATATTGCAATGGAAACATCAAACTAGAAGAACTCAGCGTGTCCCTGCTGTCAGACTGCTCTGCGATAAAGTTAGCACTCATGAAAAGGGGACAAGAGACATCAAGAATAAGCAAGGGAAGGAAATCCAGCAGTGAGATCCAGGCTGACTTTCTCAGCTGAGTTAACAGAATGTTTTCCTTACATACTTTAAAATGCGAACGTGTGGTAGCAACGTTCTGCTCACAATATAAGAAATAACATGCTCTGTTCAGAATGGAATAACCATAGACAGAGGACCCCTTCAGCTAGCACTGTTCTGAGAAATTGGAGAAGTAAGTTTTAGGCAACTTTTGATTTGAAGGAGGGGGAAGAAATGCAGTAACACTGCAAGCTGCTTCACTTAGAACAAAATACTCAGCTGTCCTGGCAGCACTGTGGCAAAACCCAGTGCAGAGCCACCCAGCAACATTACATCATGAAAGCAAGGGTAGTTACAGTGGTGAAGACCAAACCTGTGTGGACTAACAGGCTTTAAAATGATTTTTATGACCTTATAAAAGCCACGGGAAAGATTTCTCCTCATCTACCAGCAAGAGAAGTTACGGCAACAAAGGCTCTGTGGCACAGACAGCAATCCCAGATGCACAGTTGGAGGCATTCAGTAGGCAGCGCAGTCCCTTCTCTGGATGGCCTCGCACAGTAACAGCCTATTCCTAATCAACTCAACAGCTGACAAATGTTTAAAGAAAAAAGATGGAAAGCAGCTGAGCATGGGGCATGATCATTCCCATTAACGTATATTCACTTGAACAAGAACTCAGCATAGTGAGGATGGAGAGTAGAAGCAGTATGAAAATCTAATCAAGAGAAAGACATTTTTCCTCCTATAGGGAGCGGGCCCTCCCCCATTGCCATCTCCACACACACACACACACACACACACACACACACACACACACACAAATGCTACTCTGGTAGTGAATTTGTAATAAAAAATCATGGTTCACCTCAGTCAGTGATATTAGTGCACTCAAACCACAATCACAGTTTGATGAAGACTTCTTATTCCTGCATTTAAAGGCTCTCATTTAAGCACGTGCTTATCTTTAAAAAATGGAACAAGAAATCAGCAGGATGCAGTAATTAAGAGAGAAATGCAGGCTGACGCTTTCAAATCTCTAACAGGAAATGGAAGACTAAAGACAAAATTAACTGAATAATTTCCCAAGCTCAATATACATTAGATAATTATATCTAATAGAGAGAGTTATCCGCTGATTTTGCTCAACATCAAGAAACTGGAAAGTCATTAGAGAGAAGAGACTTGAGATAATCAGCTAAAAGCCTCTGGTTGGAACATGGAAGTTCAGAGGACAGAATATGCTAATATTACATTCAGAAGAATCTCACAGAGTCCTATCAGCAAAAGCTGCAAAATGAAGGCAGAAAACCACATGTGCAAACTTGACTAAGACAGCAAGATGCTCCAAGGTCTCTAAAACAAGAAAATGCTCCAAGCACAAAGAGGAACCATTGTAAATACTGCCTGGAGCTGGAAGGAGCACTTTTCATCAGCTCAGCCTTGCAAAACCCACTTGCAAGAGACAAATGAGAGCTGCGAGTGCTGTGATAAACTTCATTAACACTGGTCACTCGGTTTAATGCATTTAGATATTTATACTCAGTTAACGAGGAATACCAGACATGGTCAGCTGCTGTCCATTGGGGCAACTGCAAAATACACTGCCACTTAAGCCACTTCCCACTCAGAACCCCAATTAATTAACTGGTCAGAACAATTAGAGTATGACTGCTGGAATCAATATGAATGTTTTAGAGCAGACATCTCATTTTCTTGCCTGGTTTCCATTTATAGAGCCCAAATGAAACCATCACTGGAAATTCTTACAAAGCCTAAGAGCCTCTTAGCTAGAATCTAGTTAAAATTGTGCCCTATGTTTAGCCTCTTGCCTTGCCAGAGCAAGACCACAATGCATTCATCAGCATCTCACAAAGGGTTACCATTGACTGAAGTGGGCTTAAGAGATTCTGATTGAAGCCATTCATCTCACATGACACGGAACAGAGCCAAAAATCAAATCTCAGGAACAATGTAGGTATGGAAGGCAATACACAGCAGGCAAAAATTAGGGTCCATATGCAGCAGCCTACAAAGTCTAGGGACAGATGTGTCACTGAGCAACTGGAGTTTATCAAGACACTTCTTGCCCAGCCCAGCTCTTCCTGAGTATAATTTCTCCTTGGCAAACAGATGTCATGAGACTTTTCCTGACTGACTGTGATACGGAAATCAAACCAAGTCTCAATAACTCAAATTTTCAGGACTGAAATGATGGAAACTGAGAGTCATTTCAGGTGGGAAGATGTGCACTACTTGGGTTATACTTTTGAATCTTCATATTCAATACAGTGGTACTATATAGTTCTGAAACACTAGCAAGGAGTATGTCCTTACTGCATAGTATGCAAACTGAATATTAGAATGACTTTCCCTGATTTCCTTTAATTCTCTACTTACATGTGAAGTACTTTTGAATATAATTCATTACATTTAGAATAATGATATTAATTCTAGTCAGCCAGTTGGGGCAGAGACACTTGCAGTTGGCAGCTCTGAAGTCATTGCAACATTGCTTCAGGCTAAGCCTTTTACCATCAAAGTACGTGGTTGCAAATGGCACTTTTCCTAGAACAGCTGCCTTGGCTTCTGTGCTGTCAGAAACCAATGGAGGTGGAATAGGAACACGTTTTCAAAGCATAAAGATCATTCCAGCTCCAAATGTTCAGCAACAACAGAATTAATTCCTGAATGAAATGTCAGTTTTGTATCCAGAGCTGTATTTCCAGGAAATTAACATTCAGCATGGTGTGTATTTGAGCAGCTGCTAACCAGCTTCTTGGGCAAAATCTAACCTCCAAATTTGCTAACCCATGGTACTACCATCCTCAGACTTCGCTCAAGGGGAAACCTATATGATCTGAGCTGTAAGGAATAAGGTTGGAACTTTCACCTGAAACATCAGAATGTTTGTTATGGGCTGGAAACAGCACAAGAGGAGAAAACTGAGATGCAGCCACTGAATAAAAGATGACTAAAAGACGGCAGCGTAATGTGAGCACATCAAGCACAGTCATCTAACCACCTAACCATGAGGCAAAGCTTCTCCTGAACTGCCTCACAGCCCTCTAGTTGTTTCCTGCAGCTCCTTATGAAGTAAAATCCCCATGATTAGCAATTGGAGTGGCCAGTTATAGCCATTTGAAGTTAGCAGTGTTTCAAGGTAAATCAGATTAGAAGCCTAACCTCATTTTTAAACTTATTTTTGAATGAAAAGCAGGAAAAACATCGCCTGTGTGAGGACTACAGACTCTCAGTGAGCAAAACCCTAAGTGCCTTTCCTGACTTGGTCTCCAACTGCACTCCTTCATCTCCAGTGTAAAACAACAACAAAAAGCAAAGGAATGAAAGACAGCAAGAGTGCGAATAATCTTACACAGTTGGTTGAACTACTCCTACAAACATTTTGGTTCACCAAGAAAAGCACAAGGGAAACTAGAACAGGCACCAAACAACAGACTCCCTTTGCTAGCACTGTTTTGACAGGAAGATGCACCCTGAAGACAGAAGGCTGTGTCCTGTTTGCAGAATACAGCTGGCTGAAAGGTGTTTATCTTCCTTAGTTCTGTTCTTCATCTGCCCCGAGGCAATCAACACTTGTTCTGAAAACCAATTTTATTCACTTACACGAGCATCCGTGTAAAAGCATATCTCGTGGCACTCCACTTTCTAGCAAAATGTAAGTGCTGAACCAAATCATAATCTATTTTTACTTAATCATGCAGGCGTGTGTGTAACACTGGCAGAGGTACATCCATCCATATATTTCCACATAGAAATAGCAAGGCAGGCTCTGTCCTACTCTGGTAGTCTGCACAGATTGGTTTTAAAATACAATTGCTACCAAAGATTTCTTGTGTGACATCTTAGTGCCTTAAGTGGTTTTCAAATGCAGGGTGGGATTTTCCTACTGCCTCCACTCTTTCTACTGTAAAAGAACCTCTGAAAGAGCCTCACTCTGCAGAGACCCATTAGCACTGTGGCCAACTCAACACTAATTGCAGGCAGAGCTGTGAAACAGTCACAGCTACAAAGCTACTGCTTGAGTTGCAGTGACCAGCCCTAACATTGTGTCTATGGCCATGCTGCATACGAAGCAGAATGCAGTTATACAGAATGATCAGCCTTAGTCCGTAAATTAAAACATGAGGTCATGAGCCTTTGCCCAAGCTAGACAGAGTAATGGTTTTCTAAGTGGAAGCTGAGAAAAATGTTAGCTTCTTAACATATGCCAGGAGATGGGTGAAAAAAGAAGACATTTCACTTGTTATATAGACACATCCATTTCTTCCTACTCAGACAGGACTCCTCTAGTTTTGTACTAGACCTAATTAGATTTTAAATGAGATTCCAGCACCTATAATAGCTTATTCTGATTGTTCTTTTTATATCGTACAGGCACTGAATATTCATTGTGTTCATGTGATTAAGTACCAAATCAATAGATATGACTAGTGGACCTGCTAGAATTTATGCTTTGCCTTATAAATACAAAGAATAAAGTTATATCTGATGCACAGCTCAGCCTCTCTCTTTGAAGCACTACTGTGATTGACATGGCTGGTGATCACAATGAAAACGAGGGAGAATGAATAACTTAATGAAATTTCTGCATTTAGGTTTAAAAAACCAAAGGGAACTGTTATAAGTTTCCGAGGTTTTGTCACAGATAGAAGAACGACGTAACTTAAAACAAACATAAATGTCACTGCATCTAAAGCAGCAGATTCTTGGAAATGTTCCTGTTCCCACGGGGTCCCAGGTAGCAGAAAGGAAAGGAGCACAGCCGTCAGCCTGATATAGCCCTTCAGAAAATGCGCATATGAGAAATTAATCAATAGACAAAGGAGAAGCGGTATTTTTCCAGGTGAAAATTACAGTTTCTCACCCATGTGAAGCAAAATAACAACACTCTATGCCTTCCTAGAGAAAAGAATATATCCATTTAGCAGAACAAAGGAAGAGAGCCTGCAGTGATATTCCTATTCAGGCTAACTGCAAACTTGAATTTAGTTTCACACGAGAGTTGCTGGCTCTGAACATGATGCAGAACCTTCTCACCAGAATGTATGTGGCCGTGCATTGCGTGGGCTCTGGGCAGTGGCACAGCAAACTGGCACCAAGGTGGTCCAACCTGGTCTTCACAACTCTTCAGCCTCACTCCTACATGGCCCAAACATGATCTGCTGACCCCCCCCCCATGCTACTATAGCCCCTTCCTCACAAGTAAACCAGACCCCTCCTGTTTAGAAACTGCTGCCTGAGCTAATAAGTCTGCCTTGCAGCACAGTTAATTAGCTAGGGCTTAGTGCTGCCAGCTGCGTTGCCTCCAGCTCCCAATCTCGCCATTTGGATTAAACTTTAGATGTGCAGTTGCAACTCAGAAACAAAATGTCGATAACATACACTTAAATTACTGCTCTTGTTCAAAGTCAGGCGATCTTGACTGAAGGACTACACTAAAGCAACCAGAAATTCTCTGTTAACTGCAGAGAAAGAGCATGGGACAAGGAAACATAAACATTACGCCTGTAATGTAACCGTGGCACAAATTAGTTGTCCTGGATGGCCTTTTAATACACATTTTTCTTGTCCACAGACTATGGCTACAACTTTTGTCATCTCTATTCCACCATGCTTTCATTGCAGCAATCCAGTCAGGATCTTTGATTTCACCTGATAATTCATCAGATCTCTGTTCCCTTGTTTAAAATATAGTGAATTTTGTTTTCAAATGCAATCAGAAGTTTTGGCATCTGCTTGGAGTAGTTAGAAAGGTTATAATCCCTTTGTCTCTTAAGATAAGGAGAGAAGTGCTTTCCACATCTTTCAAGAAAGACATTGTCTCATGTTTGCACAATACCCAGAATAACCTGGATCTGATCATTACAGCATGACTCACCACACAGCAAGAAATGCATTTAAGGGTGGCTTGATTGGGGAAATCAGATTAACATAAGCAGTCTGGATTTTTGTTGAATGCCAAAGAACATTCATGCAGTGAAGGGAACACAGCACAGGGAATACTGTCAAACACAGGCTTTAAATCCCTTGTAGAAATATTATTGCAAACCTACGGGGATGATTTATGCAGCCCCCCAAAATGAGGTAGGCATCCGAAAGGAAAAGTTCTGGAACATTTTTCATTACTGCATAGATACTGGTCTCCACTAAATCGCAGTTACGTCGTTTCCCTTTTAATTATCTTTCCCAGCAGCTCATAAATCTGTGAGAAAGCATCACCAAGAAGGCTCGTGTTTTGGTAGCATCTTCCTGAATCTTACACGGCACCCAGTGAAATTAATAAGAGCTTTTTTAAATGACTTCACCAAGTTCTGGATTAAGTGCTGGGCCAGGACTGACAGTGTTCAAGTCAATGACAATCAGAGCATCATCATGAGGCACTGTAAAAAATGCAAGTCCATCAAATCCATTAAAAAAGTAAAATAACAACAGCAGCAACAATCACCCAGACTGCTGTTCGTAAGCAAAGTCCAATCCTAATATCATACATTACTAAACTCCGCCTAAAGCTACTTCAGCCTGTTGGCATGACATAGAGAAACAGAAACATTATTTCTGGTGCAACCGGAGTTGCTCACTATCTGATCTTTGAATAGAGAAAGGATAAAAGGGAGGAAAGAGTACATTATCCCTCTGGCAGGACATTTGATGGTGCAATGAAGTACCAAAGCACTGAGAGTCAACATTCTCCCTACATCTTGCATTGCTGTATCTGTTGGTTGGGTTTCCAGTCTTTCCTTTGGCAAGAGGAGACACGTGTGTGTCGTCCAAAAGTCCAGGCAATGCTGCAAGTCCCACTGTTCCTCAGGAAGCAACCGTGCACACAGAACAACATGCCGAGCAAGCTGCAAGGTCTGCTACACACAGCAGTGACCAGTGCCCTGTGGGCTTGGTTACTCCCCCGAGCACAGCCCTCTGCTGTTGCAGTGTAGCAAAATACATCTCTAGATCCTCAGCATTACAATGCTGTCACATAACTGTTTCCTGCAAAGCCATAGCAAATGTTCATGTCCTGGGAATAGCCTAGGGGAACAGTCTGGCTGGTGCCCCAGATCCTGACTGTCTTCCCCATCATTTTGAAGACCTCTGTTCCTGGAACTTTATTCTTTGATTTCGCGCCCTGAAGCCCATACGGATTTTCAGCAGATGCAATCCTACTGCCTCCTCTGTCAGCCCAGTCCCATCCCTGGACTGCTCCTCAACGCCTCTTCCAAATGGAGTTTTGATTAATCTGGGATTGAGCAGCCCTGGCCATCTGCTGCCATCAGAAGAGGGATGTGAGATGCTGCACAGTCAGTGATCGTTTCCATGGAGCCCCCAAAGGAGGGATCAAACTGCACAGTCTTTACCCAGCCTTGACCTACAGGTTTCACCTCTCCACCCAGACACGCTCCCACTATTTCAGTATTTCTACAAAATATTGAGTCCCAACCATTAGTGCAGAGTGTGGGGTGTGTTCTATTTTATACAGCTACACTACTACAGAAAGGCTTTGCTTTTATTGATGAATCTGACACTCCAGGCAGGATAGTAATTACTTTTAGAACCTTGTTCCAACTCCCACTGATGCATCTATTTCTGGGAGATGCTTAGTCTTGTTGTTTAATTCCCTCTCTCCAGATAAGTTAGTGTGAAATTTTAACTACATAAGCTACTTTTACCCAGAGATCCACACAGTGCAGCTTCAGCTGGTGCAAATTGGTGCGATTTTCTCATCAGTGGGTATCACCTGAGAATCTGGCCTTTTAATGCTCCGTTAAATTATCCTTTCACCAGCTATTAACTTTCATGCCACACTCACACAGCTCCTGCTGTCACACATCTTCGAGATGCTGATACAACCAGAGCCCTGCGAGCTGGGGAATGACAACAGGACACTGCCTGGAGGAAGATCACGCAAGAACAGGGCAATAGGTGACAACATGGTTGGAACAAACAAGCAACCAAGAAGACAAAAAGCACATCTATTCAACCCTAAGAACCAAACAAGAGCGACTGAGACGCTATTTGATGCTGTTAATTTTCCCTCAGACTTCTATGGTCCCACATTAAATCCAACACAGTCTGGTTATCACTTTCAGCAATGAGGCCATTAAACACACCAAGCTGTGGGGCGATAGGAGAAGCTTATGAGCTTGGGTCTTTGCGGGTGAAAGAATCTCCTTTTAAGTCTGGCAGGGTTTTCTAATTACAGTTTCTGAGGCTGTCGCCTGTATGTTTGGGGCAAATAGCACTTTGAGGCAGGAGCTGCTATTCCCAGACAAGGCTAATTTTGTTTCCACTAACTGATGTTTGCCAGGTTTAAGTTTAATGACATTAGGTCTCGCTCAGGGAAAGTCTTCCTGTTGTTAGCAATGTGCTAATTATAAAATGGGACATCTCTAGTGATGCTTGCCTCCACTGTTATATTACTCAGAGTATTTCAATGAAAAGCCACAGCCCAGGCACACATTCCCAACTCTGCTTGCAATCTACAGGGTCTTTTGAGCACCATCTTCTGGACAAGTATTTCCACCCCAGGGATGTAATGGATGCCCAAAGTACTCTTGCTAAAGCAGAGCAACTGCTGAGCTGGGATTTGTGCTTGACCCTCATGTGAGAATGAAGTGAGCAGTGGCAGAGAGACTGGAGAGTGTGACAGCTCCTAATACCCTGCTTTATCTGCTGTGACCTTTGGCTCCCAGAATCCTCTTTCAGGGCAGCAGGCAGACAGGCCGCCAAGCCATGCCCAGAAATAGGGCACTTATCTCAGCAGGGTTGCTCTCACCTTCTGAAGGTGAGCTGCAGGGCCAGCACAGCCTCTCCCTTTTGATAGGCAAGTGTCCTTATCAAAATGACGCTTTGCCTTCAGTTCCAGAAGTTTCATTGCAATTTGATTTAGATACAGCACCTTCTTGTTTTCGGATGCAAAACCTTTAGTGGGGCTGTGCTGTAGGGGAAAAGTTACTGAGCACCATCTACAAACACATCCTGCAATTGCTTTCCTCTTGCTATGGGTTTTCTGCAAGCAGGCAAGCACAAAGAGGGGGTGCAGAGTACAGCACATGGTGAGACTGCAACTCACAGAGAGATGTTTCTGGTTATGGCAATAAGGATTTTTTTTGCCCCTTCATGCAGTTATCGCTAGATTTCAAGCACTGCATAATTTGCTCCACGTGTAGGTGTGTACCTGCTTTGGGGATTAACTGTGCACCTGTTTTGTGATCTGCACCTAACACACAAGCAGCAACACGTGAACTGTACAGTGAAAATGTTTTGCTCTGACACGTGGAATTAATTTATTTGTTGGTAGGAATCAAAACAAGCCGCTGTAAGTGGAAATATTATTGTGCCCTTTAGATTTTACTTCGACGAAGCCTACAATACCGTCCCTGTTCACCATCTGTTTAAGTCTTAATTAAATGATGTTTCCGTATGAAAAACGGTTGCACCATCCTCTATAACAGAAACTCCTGAAACAGAAATACTGAGCCTTAAACATTGTCTCGCCTGTCAATAAGATTTGTTGTAGGTTGCAAACTAGTTTTAGTTTTGAGTCCTAGCAAGAAAGCATCAGTTGTAAGGACGCTTCATGTGTTTGTTATAAAAGCTCCCCATGCTGCACAGAGACCTGCAAGTATGATTTTTTTCCCCTCACTCTCTGATGAGTGGATGGTTTCAATTGATTTTTCTTTTCTTTTTAAAGTCTTCCCAGAAGCACTGCTTAGCAATTGGACAGGTTCCTTCAGCTTTTCTCAACCGTCAGCCTAACGCCAGGGCAGCTCCCTCCATCTCAGCACACATCGCTACCTTCATCAAGGAGCACCACCAATTAATGCTTCCAGTCCTTTTAATTTATCTGCTTCAGCAAGGAGCTGGCCTGTTAGAGATCTCTCCAGCAGAGGTGTGGAGGAAGCATTTCAGCTAACTGAACAGAGCCTTCAAACCTCTCTATGGCTGCAAGTGACTCTATTCTCAGAGGTCAGCCTTTTCCCCAGGACTACAGCACAGAAGATGGAAGGAAACCTCAAAGCCAAGACTAGAGGTGCCCTCAGGCAGGAAGGTTACTCTTAGATTCTATGCTATAAGCAGCATCCTATCGTTTCCTGGTGACATCTTCAACCAGTGGGTCACCTCCTCAAGTAAGACGTGCCTGTTTCCAAACAGTGCTCATCTTTGTGCAACAGCAAATTCAGTTAGGAAAAATGGGGGGGAAAAAAGTAAAATGAAATGTCTTCTATGAAAAAGCAAATTTTCCAAAGCCAAGCTGAAGTGTTATCTCCATTTGTGCTCCTCCTCCTCCAGATTCCCACTTGAGGCTGACTTAAGTATCACGGGTCCTATTCTGCTCTCGCATACACCCACCTAGAAATGCTCCCCGAACCGCAGCATGGGAGTGCTGACAGGGAGAAACTGAAAGGGTTTGTGGAGAGAAAAAACCTGCTGAACTCTTGTGTTTGCAGGCACTGCAGATACATCATTTCCCATGAGATGTGCGTCCACCAAAACCCAGAGGAGGAGCAGACCACTTGTCCATTGGGACACTACAACTTCTGCCTGTCACAAGGCCTTCCCCATGGATACGACCCCACTTCTTTGACATTCTACCAGCTAGGGAGCACCCCTTCGCCAGCTGCTGCCACCCAGAAAGGTGACACACATAGAGGAAGACTGTAGGACCCACCACTGATTGCTGGCAAGCATTTTGAGTGCTTTCAGGCAGTTAATTAAAGTTCTCAGTTTCACACATTTTTGCACCAGGTGATGTAAAGATCAGCTCCTGACAGGGCTCTGCTCATACTACAGTTTCTCTCCAATGGGGACATCCATATGACAACTGCTGCAGCATTGCTTTCTATGAATAAGCTGCAGGATTTTCAGTATCCTGAGCAGAAATCTTGCAGCTTGAGTAGTGCATGAGAAGGAAGCAAAGCATGGGCAGACCTCTGATTGCAGTCCCAGTTCTTCACTATGTGCACAATTCCTCCCTCTGTTAAGAACTATCACTAAGCAACTGCCTCCAAGCCACACTGATTGAAACTGGGCAAAGGAAATCCTGCCAGTCCCTGGTGTGACCTCTCAGATCCTGCACACCTATGCCTGGTGTTTCTCTCCCAGTTCCAGGCTGGTTCTAGCTGTGTGTGCCCTTTCCATCCCCAGAACTGGTCTGCCTAGAGTGGGGCAGACTACTTCAGGGAGAGCTGAAACAACTTTCTGTTGCATTAAGCTGTATTTTAACATGGAAGTTTGCACCCAGCATGACAATGTGAATACTGAATTCCCCGCACCAAAAAGTATCTGTTTGATGGAAACTGGAACTGCTGACAACAGTGACAATATAAAGCCATCTTAGTCACTTAAATTACACAGTGGTAGGCTCAGATTCTCACCCAGAGAAAAGGGAAAGTGATGATTTAAAGCATACAATGAAAGCAACACTTTGCTTCTTGAAATGGATTAGTTCTCTCTGAGATTAAGCCAGCATTCAGAACCACACAACATGCGATAATGTTATTGGCAAAGTCCAGCTTATAACAACAAAGCGGTCATCAAGTAACACAGAGTAACACTGTGACTGCATTAAAACATTTGCCTAAACCTAGTGCTTATAGTTCAGCTCTCAACAGCTTATTTCACCTACAATGCCCTTCATTCCAGCTTCAGCCTTCAGCTGCGTTTCCACGCCATGCACACCAGCACACTCACACTGACACAGATGCTCCAGAAAAAACACAACACCAAGTGTCACTGAGGAGCCAGGGAAAGATGCTCAGAGTGCCAAGGGTGGTCACCAGGGCACACACAACACTTCCTCAACCCTCCCAGCTTGCTCACTGATGTTTCAGCCCTGATGGCGCTCATGCAAAGTGCCAGAGTATTTTACACAACATACAATCATGGTTCAGAAAACACATGGGCAGAAAACATACCTACAGGAAACCCTTTCCAAGTATTGCTGTAAACCTCAAGGCTGAAGGGCATTTCTGGAACTAAGGATAGCACAAAATCCAGCAGCATGCCCTGCAGTTCATGTGGAAGGAGCAGTGAAGAATCTGGGCAGGACCCCATCCACCCCCAGCTCTCACACACCTAGGAAGGCTCATGCAGGGAGACCATGCAGAACAACCCCTGGAAGGTCCCTCTCACAGCCCCACCATGTCTCTGGGCAGGATGGTTGTCAGAGGCTCTACACATTTGCAAGAAGTTTTTAATGCTATCTTTCATCAGATAGCCACCATTCCCCCAAAAAACACAGCACCCACAAAAAGTGGCAGACACTGCCACGGGCAAATCTTATTTCTAGTTGGTACAGTGGGGAGAGCAGGGTTGGTGACAGTCACGGCTGTGTCATATGCGGGACCAAGCGTCTCAGCCCTGTCACACCCACACAAGGCTTGGCTCACACTTCCCAAAACCAATGGCAGCTTCTCATCCCCTTGCCAGCTCTGCTTTGCTCCAAGCACAATCCACACTCACATCCCACAAGTGCCTCCCGTTTTGGGTCGATTTGCTTTATTTCTGTGTTTTCTAGCAGCCTACACAACTACTGCTGCCACGATCAGGAGCAGCCCTGGCATTAGCACAAGCCTAAGGGAAACCTTGGAAGGCTGCAGAGGGACCTCTGTTGGAATGTGCTTCAGTTATCACATAGCCATGGCAACAGCTCCCATCAGTGGCAGTGCCCCCATGTAATTGAATAGGAAATGTTACAGTGCCATGTCCAGGGACTGTCCTGTCAACACAGCAGCTGCCACTACAACAGCCTTCAGTCCTCACTTGGTTGTATCCATCAGTCCTGCAAAACTCCCTTCTCCAACAAAAGTGCATCTCTCAGGGAGGTGGTGGAGTCACCATCCCTGGAGGTACTGAGGAAAAGGGTGAATGCAGCACTGAGGGACACATCTCCACCACAGTGCTGCATGCTGGTTTAAAGCCAAAGGTCACACCAAAACACCTGATGGATCACACGTGCAGATACAACTCTGGCTGAGAGATGAGCTCAGTTCATACCACTGCTTGTTCAATCCAGCCATGGGAAGCAATGAAGGCTTTGCCCTTCTAGCCTGTACTGAGGTCACCTAGGTCCCTCTCTTTGCTCCTACACCTTCTGCCTTGCTGCTGGATCCACCAAATGGGGCAATGGAGATTATTCATCCCTGCAGACTGAGACAGGAGCTACAGCTGTGGCTAACCATAGCAGCATCATTCCCCTTCTGTGGAGGCCGAAGCATCTGACACTTGCTTGTTCTCCCACTTGTCTTTGCTGTTCTATTTCTTGCCTCAGCATTCCTTTTCTAGTTTTATTCATACGTGAGTCTGGTGCATACATATGTCCATGTCCCTCCGTCATGCTATAATGAGTTGTCTCACACTGTAGCTTCCAAAGAACTGCTAAAAGGAGAAGTGTTTTAAATAAACACTGAAATCAGACTTGAGAGTTAGGAAGATTTGTGACCGTAACATTCTGGAAAACCCTGTGAGCAAGGAAGGGGAAAATGATGTTCACAAGAAAGCAGCAGCAGAGCAGCATCCAGGAGGTTCTGTTCCCAAGGTAGACTTGACCCTGCTGTAACAAATACCCCCTTGGGATCTGGTGCTAAAGTTATTTTCAGGTTAGATATTAGGAAAAAAAATTACTCTCCGAAAGAGTAGTGAGGCAGTGGGGTCACTATCCATGGAGGTGTTTAAGAACTGTGGAGATGTGGCACTGAGGGTCGTGGGGGTGGGCATGGTGGAGGTGGGGAGGGGGTTGGACTTGGTGATCTCAGTGGTTTTTTTCCAACCTTAGTGATTCTATGATATTGTTGTGGCCAAATGCACTCTTGCCCACATAAACAGACCACCACCTCCTTGCTAAGACTGGTGCTGATGCTGACAGCGTGCCTGCTTCAGGACAGTCACAGAACAAAGCCCGATGCAGACAGAGGGATCTTCTCATTGGATATGACCCCCTTTTAAATGGCACTCAGACAAACCGGGAATGCAGAGATCCTCTATTTGAAAGGTTTGGGATAAGCGCAAGGTGTTTCCCCATTGCTTCTGACCCTCAAACTAGGTGGGGAACCACAGGGCTCAGAGCTGCTTCTCTTGCTTGGTCACAGCAAGAGCTCATCATGAAGCTCCTGAGCTGGGCATAAAATCCATTCTTCATCACCTTGTTGTGAAGGGGAATTTGGCCCAGCTCTTTCCTTCCTTCCCTCCAGCCCGTGTGCTGATGGTGTGTGCTGGCTTCATCTCATCTTGATGCAATTTAGGATGACACTGAGCAGCCCCATACAAGATTAATGAAAATGTTCTGTAGTCCCTTCAAGTCCTTCTAGTGAGGTAATGTAATGTAGATTGATTTGCACCATTCCTTTCGCCTGTCCCTGTTTCCCAGAGGCTTTGAAGGATGGCAGGCTTGCTTGTCTGCTTTATTTTTTCATTTCCAGTGGGGGGGGGAAAGGATGTTAAATATCCCCATTGGTAGCTTTTACTTCAGGGCTCGGTTACATCATAGGCCAAAAGGAGGAGGGCTTTTTTCCACGTGTACAAATTACCCTGCGGACCAGCTCTGCATTTTACCATCCTCCTGCTGCACTCTTATAAGTGTCATTGATGGCTTGCTTTCTGCTGACCCCACAGCATCCACACTTTTGATGGATTACAAAACCCTTTTAAAAGGGTTAAATGCTTTAAAAAGGCAGCAGCCGTGGCATCAGGTTGTAACCAGCAGCCACACTCATTGCCTTCCTGGATACAAGCCAAGCTTCCCACAATTATCTCAGCATTTGCAGCAGCATCCACGTTGCTTTCTGAGTTTTAGAAACCACTACGAAATTTTATCTAAAAAACCCTCTTTTTTTAACCTCCCATTTGTATTAGAAGACTGCTTTTCCACTGTTCTGCATCACTTTAGCATATGTGGTTAGGAGCTGTGGCGAGTGGCTCTTTTGTTTTTTCCTTTAGTATCATAGAATCATTAAGGTTGGGTAAGATCACTATGATCGCCTGGTCCAACCCACCCCCACTGTGCCCATAAACATGTCCCTCAGTGCCACATCTCCACTGTTCTGGAACATCTCTGGGGACTCATCCTAATAAGCTTTCCTAATCTCCAACCTGAACCTCCCCTGGTGCAACTTGAGGCCATCAACTCTCATCCTATCACTGTTACTTGGAAGAAGGGGCTGAATGCTTTAACTGTGCCCCCTGGGTTGAATCCTGGCTAAATCAGACATGCTTTCAAGCGTCCACCTTTCCACATATGATCTGCCTCTCTGCCTGCAGCTGCCACGGTGCAAATTGCTCCACATCTGTGCCTTGAGTCTTGCCTCTATTCATGCACCCATGTCATTAGCACAGAGATGCACTCAGGGCAGCTGCATTTGAGCTTTTTCAACCAGAAAATGTCTAGCTGCCCTAATTTGGGGCTGTGGGTAGGTAGGAGTAAGGGGTGGGCACAGAAAATAGAAATAAAAACGGAGCATTATCCCATAAAACAGATCCCGCATGATGCTTTCAGCCCAAATGCGGTCTGACATTAATATGTGCCTTAACTTCCCTTGAGAAAACAAACATGCTGAGACTCTCCACAGGATACAAATTTGAAGATTTGTTATTTAAAGCTTAGAATGAGCCCCCCAAAAAACTGGCAAGAGTACCCAGTTGTAAATCGTTAACTCTAGTAATTGTCAGGCTAAAGTTGTAAATGCACCAAGAAGTCATCCGGCATAGCAACATACCACCTCTGCTCTACATAGGCACTCCTTGAAGAAGATAAGAGGAGTCAGAAACAGGCACAAAAGGAAAGTGGCTCCCAAGAGCTGCCGTCGTTTCGCATCCCTTGCACAAGCAGAGCAAGTGTTACAGGATGGGGCTCTCTCCAGAGGAACAGTCACATCTTCCCTGCTGGAATACTGGGCGAGATTTCATAAGCTACTCATTCAGTCAACGTTGCCCTCTTTTGTTCATGGAAACATCTAGAAAGGAAGTCGCAGTGTAATATATATGTACTGATGTTCACCTCGTCCATGCCCCTCAAGCCTACCCACAGGTACTATTTGACTCTTGTTGACTGTGAAAAGCATATTCTGGAGACACCAATGTAATAAGATGGACTATTGATGCTCTATAGTGAAAGTACAAAGTTACAGTTGCTTGTTTTAACCAGATTTCCTTTTCTGGGGATTTTTAGATCAATAAAAACAGCTTCAGGCACAGGCGTGAAAGCCCCACACAGAACACAACGAAATCAAACAGCACTGAGCCTGGCTTTCCTCCTTATTTGAATGCAACAGAGAAGCACCAGCAGCAAAGTTTTCCACATCATTCCACTGTCTGGATTAGCTGAAGTTTTAATGCCTCTCATTTATCAGCTTTGAAAAAAAATCAATAAATAGTGAATACGGAAATTGAACTCCGTGCACTCCAAAATTGAGTTGGTACTACAAATAATACTCGAACAAAGAACTTCAAAATTCACGTTCATCCTTGTCACTGAAATAATTATTGCATCCACCAATGGGAACCTCCTTCCCCTCGGTAACCATGGAAATATTTAAAGGCTGCCAAAGCCCAGCAATTATGGATTTCCCAATAGTTTTCCATGTAATTTGGGAATTCAACATATCCTGAACAGAAAATCGTGGCTTCCTGCCACAGAATGCAAAAATGTCCTTTAATTATCACAACAGAAAGGGATGACTGGTCAAAAGAGAAAGCAGAACTACTCAAAATCAATAGAAGACTGCCACCAGCTTGTAAGGTGTGTCTTATCTGCCTTGTTAGAATCAAACAGAACCATATTGTGTATCCTATCAATGGTTGCAAAGGGAAGGCAATTCCACCGAGTGCAAAGTTCTCCTAGTCAGGAGCACAGATGCAGACAGCAGGGACTTTGTGCAGTCTGCTGAGCAATGCTGGAGCAAGTTAAGCAAGCATCCTTCCCTTCTCCCCACCTCCTGACTGCAGGTGTCCCCTGCTGTGGGAACAGACTCCACCGACTCTTGCAAGGAGATCATTAACATCAGGTGGAGGAAGCAACCTGAGAAAGGAGGGTGCTGAGAGGACCTGCCACCACCAGCATTGCACAGAGAAGGAGCTTCCTCTGGGCACGCATGTTTCTCAGCACTAAAATCTCCAGCAGACTCAGTGGTTGACTTCAGTGAGCAATGCCAATCTATGTATTATTTATCTTCTACACTTCAGATCACTGCAGTTAAAAGCACTTCCCTCAATTTCCTTGTTTTCCATCTACTTGTATCATTACACCCTAGGATCACTTTGAGTTTAATTGAACCTGCATGTGCCTACTGAAGAGAAAACCTTAGACATGCTTGGTATAAAAGTTGCCACTCACTGGTTCTGTAAGAAACTGCCATTCTAAGTGCTGAACTGTCATAGCTCCATAAATACTACCAAGGAAAACCGTGCTCATTAGCAGTGCTTCCACATGTGGATGCAAGTTAGAAAGTACATAAGACAGACATCAATCAAATGTTGTTGGTCACTTCCCTTTCTTACCCATCTCCTCCCACCCCCAAAATTTCCCAAACATCACATTAAGCAAAGCAGAACAGGGGTGAACATGCCTTACACTACAGCATTCCTTCCCTTTTTACTGCGTAACTCTGTGCACCTGAGCCTGGCCTTCTACAACATCTATGAAACAGACTTGAACCAGAAGAGCCACTGAATCCACAAAGTACTTTGGGCAGAGCTTTGGCCTTTTTTTCCACCTTAGAACTGACAGCCACTGCCTTTAGCCTGCTTCAAACTTGAATCCTTTTTATCCAAGAAGCAAATACAGCAGCTTTTTGTGTTGGTTTGGTTGTTTTTTAACCTTTTCTCTCTAAAAATACAGACGTGTAGTACATAGTTAAAGAAATTCGCTTATGAAACGACCTTCCTAGCCTCTTTTTCTACTCTTTTGAATTATTCAGATGACCAAAATGGGGAATCTGGATGCATAGGAAAGCCCATACAAGGCACAGCAGTTCCCCTTTTACCCATGTTTTCCTATGTCAGTGCCTGCAGAGATGTGTGCCAACAGGAGCCAGCCCACAAATAGCCCTTCTTGCCCCTCAATATGCCCAGATTCACTAGGAGGATTCTTTGGGGACAATCATTTTAACAGTGAGGGACTAATTCCGTTTCACATAGCAGCAAGCTGCCTCAGATCTTCCTAAGGAAGAAAATGATTCCAGATGGTGTTTCTTTTTTATCAACCTTCAACAGCACCAAACACAGAACAGCAGAGTTCAGACACCTGGCTGGGCCAAGATTTTTCCAGTCACCAGCAGGCTAGATTTGCCATAAGCAAAAGGACTGATCCAGTGCTCTTGTTGGATATTCAATTACATAAAATGCCCTAGAAACATGAAAACCCCAAATCTACCAAGGAGGAGAGATGGGATCTGAACGCCCAGTGTCCTGTGGCAGAGCAAGTGACATCTGCCAGTGGATGCTTGCACAGTTGCTTGCATTCATACACCAGGAGACAAAAAGACTGCTGAGACTAACAGAGAATGGCGATTATAGAGCTGAAAACATCATCCTTTATAAATATGGAATTAAGCCCTTACTGAAGGTCAATCACCTTTCCAGACAAATCAGGGCTGAATCAATGAATAACGCTAGAAAGCAACTCATCTTGGTATATTGGGTTACAGACCTAAACTTGCATTAAGTTAGAAATAAAATCAGCACGGCCAGTGGATAAACTGAATTTTTAGTACCACATTAACTGTATTATCAAAGCTTCTATTACACAGATAGAGACAACTGGCTTTGGTGGCATAAATACATGCACTTACAGCATAACATAAAACCACCATGATGCACACGGACTTTTGTGGGGAGAGATAACCTGAGCGTGGATAATTACATAAACGAAGATAGCACAACGCGAATGTAAGCTAATTCTCAAACTGAATTGATATTTAAGCCTCCAAGCCTACAGACATTTTTGTATGTGTACACATACACTAATATTTCCATTTACTTCATTGGTACAATTTGCAGGCTTTATATTAAGCCTGCTCTGAAGTGTTCACATGCTTTAGTCACACCAAGGATCGTTTCACTGCTAAGATACCCTCGAGTGCCTCATGAATTTAGCAGCCCCTAGATTCCAACACTGCTGTATCTATCACCAGCCCTGCATGACATCCCGTAATTATAGGCTGCTGTCAGACTACTAACATCCTCAACAAGTAGAATTGAGCTCTTGAGCATCAACGTGCCAACCAGACAAACACAGAGCTCTTCTAAAACGAGAGATTAACCAAAAGAAAGCGGCCAAATCCTGCTCTCATTTACCCCTCTTGGATGGGCTGCACGGATGCGGCTGCCAAGATGATTTGGCAAGGTGCATTCCTCCAGCAGCACGGGCTTCCTTTGCACGGCTCCTGTGAACGGAATGCAAATGCACAAGCTGTGCTGCGCCCAGCAGCTGCAATGCCATTCATTCTGCTGCTGCTGCTGCTGTCGGTGCTGCCTTGCTGAAAGGTTGCACCGAGTCCCAGCATACACACAAGTCTAAGTCAGATTCCCCATTCAGGTTGGCTAATCATCTTCAAACTCCTTCTCTCCCAACCAAAGGCGCACGGTACATTTCAGAATGTTTCTTTCTTTGTGGGTTTTTGTTGTTATTGTTGTTTGTTTGAGTAAAGGGTGAAAATATTTTGAACCAAAAGCAGAAGAAGGTGCTTTCCTCAGAAAAATAAAACCTGAATGGAGACGACGCCTGGTGAAATTAAGCCTAGAAGTAAACAAGCAGAAGATGTCTCGGAAGCCATTTCCCTGAAGGCAAAGTAATGGGCCTCTGTAATTCTTATTCAAGGAAGCGTATCAAAAACTGAAACAACATATTTCATTCAAAGTCTTGAACAGGAATGCAGCCAGATTTCACCACTTGCCATGCCAATAAGATCTCCGCTAGGGTACATTTGTTGCTGAGCCTATTCATTTCTCCCTTTTCTTTTATTGACAGGGATTCCAAGACTTAGTGGGAAAGTGCCCAGTTACTGAAATGCAAAACATGGAGCAGCATTAAACCTATTATCTCCACATCCCTCCAATGCAGCCCCAGTAATTTCAGGGTGGTCAGATCCTGTATGATCTCACTCTCTAATGTAGCAACCATTCATTCTGTGGAGAAAAACTGGCTTTGGGGAGCTCAAAAGAAGGGAAGGAAACCATCACGGAGACAACCTTAAAGCATTTTACTGCTCCACAGATTGGGTAAGGAAGGCACACAGAAGGCTCCCCACACCAGTCTGTTCAGCCTGCTGAGCAGCCATGAGCTGCTGATGGGGAGAAATCCCCCTAGCAGAGAGGAAGGAGAAGAACAGATGGTCATTTTTCCCCAGTAAAATCAGCCTGAAGTTAGAGACATACCTTTGGGAGCTATCGGATCTACAGGCTCAGATCTCTGCTGCTCCTCCTGGGCCTTCACAACACCTGGAGAACCCACCACCTCTGGGCATCTTCTACTTATCTTCTCCCACCTGGGTAGGTTCAGTCACATGAACTGTGAGCCTCAATTAGGGAAGGCTTGATGAGTCATTCTGAGCCTTATGCCTATGCTGATCCACCTCTTTGGAGAGGAAGGTTTCTACTTGTGGCTGCACTATAAAGCATGCACATTCCCTTACAAGCAGATTTAGCTGCCAGACACAGTAGATACACACCAGCCAGTGAGTATTTAGCCCTTTTCTTGGGCAAACTGTACATCTTGAAGCTTTTGCATGCTCTTGCAGTGAGATAGGCAATGGTAAAGGCAGTTCCAAGTCCACACATCCTGCTCCATCCCATCACCAAAAAGGCAGTTTGATCTGTCCCAGCTGTGTACCCACACCATCAGTCACATTTTGAAACACAAGCAGAGCTCCATATTTAACTCAGACAAGGTAAGAGCACTAAGCGTGGTCTCCCTTTGTGTTGCTACATATTAGCATATTCTATGTGTGCCATTATCTTTATCGTTAAGGGTAATGACAAAAGATGAAGTGATAAAAACCTGAGCAGGATGTACGCAACAAGGGTTGGGATTTATATGGAAGACAGAACTGCATTAAGCTAATAACAACTGAGTTTTGAAGTCTCTCTCCTTATAAACTGGTCAAGAAATACCTCAAAGCCTGAAAATCTATAAGTAATTGTTTTTTATTTAGTACTTACTAATCAGATTTATAAATCAGCAGTGTTATCTATGAGCTTATTTTATGGCACAAAAAATCATTGATTGACCTGAAATAGCAGAGAAATGAATCTTTTTGTGTCTTATCTATGGTTGAAGGGTTATGGCTTACTGGCTGCTATAAGTCTGTAGTAATATACAGTGTAAAGAGGGAACTGTAAAGAAATGCAGATGTAAAAAACAAAATTCATGTAAGGAAATTGAAAAGCAACGTGTTTTTTTCTCACCAGGAAATAATTTTACAAATAGGACCCATATTTCTGTAAATAAACAGTTGCCTTCTCATTAGCTTTGCATCAACCTATACTAAAATATACATCAGAGGAGTCTGTCAAAGCAGTCACAGAGGAAAAACGAGAGCAGAGTTTAAAAGCAAAGCCTTCAAAAATTGTTATGCTTTTCAAGTCTAAGCAGTAAACAAGACAGAGGAATGACTTGAGAGTTGGCAACAGACTCTCACAACTGAAAAACAATATATATATATATATATATTTAAGCATAAAACTTAAACTCAGTCAACTGTCCACTAGTGCCTTGCCGACAAGGAAGCTGGCCATCAGATCCTGACATGCTGTAAAATCACAGCCCTTAAAAAACACCATCCAGAGTCCCAGCCCAACTGACAGCCAGGAAGCAAGCCCTGCAGATGTGGCTGCTGGACCGCAGAGCACCTGAGGCTCCAAACATGTTCTTTTCTGCCTCTGTTGAGAAGCTGAAGATAAACCTTGATACTACAAGAGCGCTGGATCAAAACTGAAGAGAAGGTAATTAGAAGATGTAAAATAATAAAATAATGTATTAGAAACAGAGCAATCCATTGCTGAGCAAGCCCTGGCAGTGCTGAGTCACCCATGGATTTGCATAGCAGCAGGTGATATCTCTGAACTCTCTTTCTTGCTTGATGCTGCTCTGTGCAACCAACACAAAGGTCCCAAGGCATAGGGGAGGACCTGTCTCATCCACCCTGAAGCTGAGGACACCCTGCATTACTACAGGGTCCACGTCCATGCCTTGTAGTGCCCACATGTCTCCCGGATAGCTGCACTGTCTCCATTGTAGTTACCTCCTATTGGGGTCTTCATTTTCCTTGCAGAGCTGGGGAGCACCTGCCCTGGCTGTAAAAACAAAACAAAGTACTGCAACCTATTTCTTCAGCCTCAGATGTTCAGAAATTGCGTTACCTTAAAAATTCACTCCATATCCCTCTCACAAAGATCCCACTATCATTTCTTTGTTTAGTCTGCAATGGAAAACTTTGTATTCCATTATGTTATTTTGTTATCTAGCCTCTTCACTTGACTTTCACTCTCAGAAGGAGCTATAGGCAAACAGCAAAATGCTTTAAATAGCTTGAAACGCCTTTCACAGAAATCCTCGTGTCTCACAGCAATCCTAAACAAATGGGTATCCCTGGCCAGCACAGCTGCTCCAAAGCTCAAGGGCATTTCATCGCCTAAGCAGCATCTCCGAATTGTTTGCTCTTATTAAGAATGGCATTCTTAAAAAGCACAGAGTGCTGGCTTGTATTTGCTGCTATTGAAGACAATGGCAGAGCTGCCATCCACTCTACTGGAGAAAAATAAGCGATGTTTGATGACCCCTACCTGGATGGCACAGCACGGTTCATCTCCACGTGATAGAACTGGAGAGCATTGTAGATGCTTACCATGCATGAAGATGGGACTGCTCCCAGAATCACCAAGTACTGTGCTTTAAGAATTGACAGTTACTCTTTTTTTTCCTTCTATAACCTGCCAAACATCTGACATAGCGTGCTGGGGAGCTTTGAAATCATGTGGCAAACTCGCAATTTGGAGGCACCAGGCATCGTAGCCCTTGGACCTGGCATATATTCAGATGTGCAGCGTTCCTTTGAGCTGAGGTCTGAAGAAAAATCACTGTCAATATCATTCTTATCAATATTTCCTGTGCTCTCCCTTCCATTTTCCTGCTGCTGGTACATATTTTCCAGCACATCATTGAACCTCTCATTTAAAAACAAAACACAGGCAGAACAAACTGTCAGGGTAGAGCTCATTTCAAAACAAAGAGAGGCTGTTTTTTTTCTGGCCAGCCTATTTCCCTTCTTTGTGCCACTCCAGTAACCCTCAGCCAGCTTTCCTTCTGCAGTGCCAGGTGCTCAGGAAGGACAGCCCAGGGCAGAAGGAGCTGCTCCAAAAATCAGGTGCGAGTCAGTGCAGGCAGGTGCGCTGTCTGCAGGCTGCAAAACAGCTGAGTTTGCACTCACAATGTGGCTGCACACTGCCTGCAAGCTGTCCATGTAGCAGCACCTTTGCTGGATGAGACCCAGAGCTCTTGGCAGTGCTGTTTTTCTTTTCAGTGCTGGAGACACTGGACGTGAACCAAAAGGGCTGCCTGTGAGTCTCCAGGAAACTCATGCCTACCCCAGGTGGCTCAGAAGATGTTTGTCCAATGACACAAGGCTTGATGTAAACTCCTCCTTCTGAAAAGTGATAACTTGAAAAGCTCTAATGCCCTTCTGACAAATCAGCCTCTGTTTTGTTGTCATGTGGAGCTAAGTTCACTTCCCAGCAGTTAGCCCCTGCCTGCTAAGAGATGCTGGCATTGCCCAGGTAGTCAGGAGGAGCAGCACAGGGCAGAGTCTGAGCACAAACACAACAAGACCTCTTCAGTTATCAGAAATTACTGCAGAACTTCTGTCTGCCTCTCTGTACACCATTATAGCTTTCATTTATTTTATTTTATTTTTTTAATGTATTTAGGTTAAACACTATAAAGAGCTTCCCCAACAGGCACAGACACCCAATGTGCTGCTTGTTAACACAGTAAATAAGTGATGTGCTAAAATCACTTGCAAAGAAATAGAAGTCTTTGAGTGGATGGGCATGAACACTAATCTGGGGCGCGACAGCTGTACAACACATCTCCTCCCACGCTGCCCAGAAGAAAGCAGAGTAAGAACTTCAACAAAGCTTAATATATCCCCAGGCTAATGGGAAACTAGTTCTAGATAATGGTCTGAAGGAGCCCTGAGAACACATGAATCATACCGTGATGACTGAAGAATACATAGTGCTACTGCCATAATGAAATCCAAAGCAACTAGGCTAAGAAGAATCAGAAATAATTTTGGAGGTGGGAGACCTTGGGGAATCTCCCTAGCTGCCTCCATTTTAGGAAGATTATCATGCTTTTGTAACCTGTTTGTGCCCCAAGGAGAGCTCTGGGATTCAACACAGTTGGGTGATGAATTCCAGGTATCACCATCATCTTTCCCCACGCCCTCTAATTGGCAGGAGCAGAAAGCTTTCCGCAATGGAAAGCCACTAACAGCTCATGCAGAATGCACAAGGTAGATGTAAAAAGGAGTCCAAATGCAAATTGACTGAGTAATTTGTGTCAGTGAAGTGCAGTGGGACTTGTCTGTCACAGAGGGAGAGGAGCGAAGCTTGCAGAGCACCAGGGGTGGTCTGACCCAGGAGGGAAAGGAATAGGCCACCCAAAATCATTATGAATGCCAATTTCCCAGACCACCACCAAGGGCAGAAATTATTACTGTCAGCAAAAGATAACACAGGAAATAACCAGCTGTTGTAAGCCACTGGATGCACAGCATGACAAATGGCCGTGAGAACACAGGAAGACACAGAAGCAAGGCCAGCTGTGCTTCTTAATTCTCTCTGCTGAATATTAATGAAATAATAGTAATAATAATAATAATAATAAATAAGCTGACTTGAGTTTAAGAGCAGAAACCCAGAAACCAGCAAACAACTCAGCTATCCTACCCTGGCCCCATCCAGAAGCCTGAGGGCAACTGAAACCCATGAAGCTGCACCAGGAATGAACTGGCCCCAGGCTGGCCTTTGGCCATCAGAGGATTGCCCAGACCCAAAGCTCCAGTTGAGGCTGATGATTTCCCACGAGGTTGTTTTCATGAGCCCAGGCAGACTTCAGCAGAGCTTTGCAGAGCTATAACAACAAAAGAACTTGCAGCTTTTCCATGATAAACCACTACAATGCACCTGGAAGCATTATTGTAGATGCACAGGGTGATGAAAATTATCCCTGGCAAGTGGGTGATTAAAAAAGTAAGAAGTGAACTCATAGTGCTGGTCACTGCCACTAATGCATTTATGTTCCCTTACATTTGCTGATCATTTTATAGATTATGCTGCTAATGTGCTGAACTAGAGGAATATTGCAGCAGGTATCCACAGCAAGCTCTGGGGCCAAAGAAAGGGATGTTTCTGTGCTAAAATGTTCAGGTGTCAGACTGGAGTTCCAGGGGCCTAAAACTCAACCATTTCTCAAATAAAGACTTGCCTTTCCTGTAAAACAATACCAGCCACACAAAGAGAATATTGACAGAAATGCTGTAAATGAAAGAGTAACGTCACAATGCAGGAAGCATTAACAGATGGCTGCCTTGCAACCAGCATCGCACACCTTCCCAGAGGGAAGAGCTGATCTCTAAATGGAGATAGAGAAGGGAGACAGAAAGGCAAATAACGACGTTGTTGGGCGATTTACCTCCTCATAAGCATGTCTGTTGCTCAAGGAAATTCTGTATTGTGCATGGAAAAGATCCAACAGGATTTTTAGGATTTAGGAATTGAAAGACAGGGAAGTATTTTGATAGATGAACATTGTTTATACACTCATTATTGAAACAAACATCTCTGTGTGTCTTTGAGCAAGGCTGCCTACAGTTTCAGTTAAGGATGATAGCAAAAGGAAACACCTGGGGTTACATTTACATTTTCACAGCCCAGGATTGCAAGGACAAACCCATGTCCCTAATCCATTACAGCAGAGGGAATTGAAGAGCTGCAGTATTTTTTCAGTGTGCTCAAATCATACTGAATAATGAAAAGCTGCAACTTTGTGCAAGGAGCTACATCTTCCAGAACTGGGATAATCAGTTCCCTCTGCCTCCAGATTGAGGCAATTGCTCTGTAGCATTCAAGGGAAGACTTCAGCATTATAAAACCAACATGTTCTGCAACAGGCACAGAACACTTGAAAGGAGTTGAAGCCTCAGAGCTTCAAACAGCACAAGGCTGTTCTCAGGAGCAGCATATCTTCAGCAGGTATGTTCTTGGCCTTTAGGGGGTTGTTGGTGTCCTCCCCCAGGCACAAGATGAGGTCCCCTCTTAGAATACCATTTTCATTTCTAACACCTTTTCTTCTCCCAAGTTCCTATTTCTCTAGATACCCAAGCCCACAGAGATCCTAGGTGAAAAGTGTAAGTCCTTTGCCTCTTCATAACCTACCCAGAATGTCACATAACACTCACATGAGACTGTCAGCAGCTACCACGGCATTTAATTTTTTGCCTTCAGCTCACTGTTCTGCAGCTGAAAAGATCCGCACAAGTCATCATTTTGTTTGCAAAGTCCCCAGGAAGGCATTAGTCTCATGATCAAAACCTCTGCTCATCTCATCTGGAAGAAACAGTACTTGCAACTCATTTCCATTGGACATCCGCTGCAGGCTCGAGGCATAAATTCATGGTATCTCAGCTCTCCTGTGGGCTGAGAAAGGAACATTGCAAGAACCTGCAGCTATTACCTACGTAAAAAGAAGTGCATGAGCTTTCCATGCAGTTTTTACTTCAGACATTACAACACCTGGCTATTGGTGTTACTGAATACAGCACTACTGTATTCAGTGTTTTGAAGCAAAGTGGCTAAGCATTTGGAACCTGTTGGTTTCTCATTGTGTTGCCCTATGTTTAGATTTATGCCTTTTAGGTGATTTGAGTCAGAGGGATCCAACTCAAGGATTTCCCCTGTAAGATCAGCAAGCATATCTGCTGTGTAATGCTGCAGCCAGGTGCCTTGGGGGAAGTGTCCCTCCAGCATCAGCTGCCTGTGGATAAGAGATGGAGTGAATGCTAAAAAAATAACAACCCTTAAAAACCAAAACTCAATTAGCAAAGCATTGGCAATGCCTGTCGGGAGCAGCAGGTTCATCTTTAACATAACCACCTCTAAAGATGAAATATTTCAGCTGCATTAGAAAGAAAAAAAAAGAAAATATGAGAAATTTCCGTCACACTTGAATGCTTCCCTTAGCACACCGATGAATCAAAAAATAATTGCCTGGTCCAGCATTTTGTACGACACTAAATACAGCACTGGATCTATCGATCCTTTACACTAACAGCTCTTTGAACCTACAGCGAGTGCCTCCCTGCGTCTGCTCGCTTCTTGCATTTTAAATGGGAGGGAGGGGGAAGCATTTAGAGATCACATTCTGCAAGGAGGATTCCTCTCTGTGCCCTTTTTTGCTCTTTACCATAACAAGCATCTCACTCGAGTGGGGTTTCTTGCATCGTTTTACTTACTGGTGGTGGCTGCAGAACTTCAATAC
Organism: Excalfactoria chinensis; assembly: GCF_039878825.1. Classification (NCBI taxonomy): domain Eukaryota; kingdom Metazoa; phylum Chordata; class Aves; order Galliformes; family Phasianidae; genus Excalfactoria; species Excalfactoria chinensis. The sequence goes on along the minus strand of NC_092828.1, from coordinate 84,878,306 downwards.
CTGTGAAGAATTCTTACAGTCAATCTGCCCCATGTAGAAATCCTGGTGTTTGAATTGTTTGAGTAGGGGTATGTGCTTCCAAGGATAGATTTTTCATGTATTAAGACCTGAAAGGAAAAGATGAAAGTGAAAGTGACCTCTGTAAGCTTTGATTTTCCAGGTGAAATTTCCATTGCAAATCACAGAAGGGAGAAACGGTCGGACTTAGAAATTTGATTTGGACTTAATTAAAAGCATTTTCAAATAAACACAGCGAGAAATGAGCAAATTTATGCAAACTCCTTCAAAATTCTTTGGCATGAACCTGAGAAGGGTAACCTGCCTGTAACAACACTGCAAGAGCGCTGTATTGATTGCATTAACGAGGAACAACACGCAGCTGTACAGCGAATGTCTGACATAAAGGACTTATAATCCAGTCAGATAAGTTCCTGCTTTAGTTTTTATCCACCTCTGAATTTGGAATATCATTCTCACAGGAAGAAAATTAAAGGACTTCAGACACGCGGTTGGGTTCACAAAAATAATGAGGTAAAACAAAACCAGCACATAAAATCAATAGGAAAGTTGCCTTTGAAGGATTTGACACCAAATCAAGACTGGACTCCCCTGTGGACCCTGTGGGTTGGAGAAGTCGTAGCCAGAGCTGCTGCCTTTCTCTGACAACCTGGCACCAGCAGGGCCTGGATCTGACACTAGATCTCGGATCTGACACTAAATCTTCCACAAAACTATCTTTTTTTCTTCTCTTTATGCCTCTGCTTTGGTGCTTCTGCTCAGCCCCCACCCACCAATGCACTTTGGCTCACCTTGACCCGGCCGTATACATGCAGCAGAGGCTCAGTTATGTATCTTCAGCTCTCAGTGACACTGATGGCATTGAATCTTCATCCTCCCAGGATGTCCCTTACAGACAGGATGAGTCACTCGGCCTCTACTGCCATGGCTCCTTCAGAATAACCATGGAGAAATTTAATGTCACAGACCGAAGTCAAGAAATCTTTGAATACATGAAAGCCAGGGACAAGGCAGAGGTCAGAGAATGACACTGTTGGGAAGAAAATCATTAAGCATGAGAAACTGTCAGCAGTATCTGTTCTGCAGCCCCCCCCCTCCCCCCCCCCCCCACTCCTCGATAACAGCATAACATCAGCTTCTGGGCATTCCTCCATGGGATGAGAAAGCTGTGAAAGTCTGTGCATCACATGAGAAAAATATGTTTTTAACACAGTGTGCTAATCGCATCCGTCCCCTCTGCCCTGAGTGTTCCAGCGAGGTAGTGAGCTTTGGGATCCTTTCCTAAATTCTCCAGACTCATCCCAGACTCATCCTCAGCCCTCTGGGTGGTGGGAACCCACTCAGAACCCTTTCTAGTGGCTAATTCCAACAGCCTTTATGAGCAGCCCACCCCAGCGGCCCTTCCACACCTGCCTATAGCCATGCTTTGGACAGAGTATGGTAGGGCTGCCTACTGAAAAGCCTTCTTCAATGCCAGCACGTGGCCTGGGACATCCTCTTCTGCTTCTTCCAACACTTTGGTGACTGAGAGGAACACCACAGTGATAAAGCACTTTCACCATGACTGTGACTGGGCTGCATGCATGCTCTGTGCGAGCTGCACAGCGCCCCAGAGGCAGCAGGTACCATAGCCCCCACAAAAAGTAATAATGAAAATTTGCTCCTTGCAATAACCTGACAGAAAGCGAGGAGACTTTTCAATATAAGTAACAGAACCCCTAGGTTAAGGGAGATTAACAGCAAAGAGGTTTATTAAGCGTGAATCATTTCCTACTTATTGTCCACAAACGCATTAGAGTGTGCTTTTCTTTTCTTTTTCATAAGCCAAATGTGTAATTGGCATTATTGGTTTCCTCCTCCTCCTTTAGTTTTTAATTAGAGCATAGAGGGGGGAAATGCATTTTTGATATGAAGGAGAACTGAGCAAGTAGAATAATAATTCTGACTGTTTCAATTATTCCTCCATTAGATGAGGCAGATTTTTGTCAGAGCTCAGCCTCCACAATCAGTGCCGGATCTGAGCTGTGGCCAGAACTCATTGTGCTATGTGGGGCTGAGGCTCCAGAGATCCAGCCTTTGCCCCAGCGCAACATGGTCCATGCAGGGCACCACCATGGTTTGATCCCAGCACTGGGACCAGACTTTTCAAACCAGTGGCCTCATTTGGAAATTGCATTTCTAGAAGAAGACAATTTCCCATCGGCAAAGTGCTGCCTTAGGTCCAAGTTTCCCTTCTTTGTAACTCCTTATTGCTAAGGATGCCATCATGTGCTGAAAGGGATGACTGTCCTCCCCACCTACCGGCCAAATTCAAAGTCACTGCATGATGCAGCAGTGATCGCTCACCCCATCATTGCCCTGAACCTCCACTCTGTCCCTTCCTCTTATCTTCTTTCAAAGCTGCATCTCCCCAGTGGACCCCTCACTCCCTACCCACCATGGGTGGAATCACACAATTACTGAAGTTGGAAAACACCACTAATATCACCCAGTCCAACCCCAACCCACCCTCACCACATCACTCAGGACCGTATCTCCATGGTTCTCAAACACCTCCAGGAACAGTGACTCCACCACATCCCCGGGCAGCTGTGCCAGCAGCTCATTGCTCTTTCCAAAAAGCTTTTCCTAATATCCAACCTGAGCTTCCCCATCAGACCTGTGCAACTGCTGGGTACAACCAGCTTTGACACATACACCCCCATGCGTCCATCCAAGCCTTTTGCCCCAAGCTGACCTATTCTCCCTGAAGCCTGTCATAAAATTATACACACAAACCTTGAGCTGAAGGCTTTCGCCATCTCTTTTTTCCTTCCACATCAAGTTTGAGGGAAAGAAAGTTGAGATTAGAGCTGAGGAAGCTGAAGCGACTTTTGAAAGCCCGTTCTGTTATCATCATTCAAAAAACACTTAGGGAATGTTTTCCACAGAAGGCATTTAAATGTAATTATTATTTCTGAAGTAGCAGAAACATTTCAGGTGTTGTACAGTGTTTGCAAAACGCTGTCACATGTATCTATGGAAACCACAAGATACAACTACCACATCACCAGGGCTCCATCCGTTAGTTCCATTGCATTTTACTTGCATATTTACTCCAGCAGTTCACACTGCTTAATTCCAGCTTGGTTTCATTGATAAGCATGATTTTACTACAAGTGTATATTTCCAAAGCAGCTGTTAAACCAACAGTCACCTCCAACCTGATCTCTGTGGCATTTCAGAGCGAGGTGCTCAGCCGTGTTTGTGTTACATGTGGCAAATGAATTTGTCTCAGCTGTGGATTCAGCTTGCACACAGCCCGCTGTGTCACTCCAGGGCCTGTCTGTAATTAAATGTAAGCAAGTATTCGGATTAGAGAACCCCAGACCACCAAGGAAGATGAGAACTTGTAGTTCCTTCACAGGTTTAAATCTTTCCCTCTCTCACAGAAGCCCGAACACCTTGTCAATCCTCTCAAACACAAGCTGTAGACTCCTCCAAGGCAGCACACTTGCAGAAGGTAGTTTATCTCAAGCATATAGTTTGTTTTGAATGGTACTAATCGTACACCACAGTGGAGGCTTCCATTGAGCGATACCTGCATGCACCACGTGGTGGTGGAAGGGGACGATGTAATCTGGAGACGTGCTGCTTTCAGAGTAATGGAGATACATTACTTCATTTAAAAATAAATAAATAAATAAATAAAATCTAATAATTAAAAGAAAATGGGCACTGCATATGCTATTCCCTGGCAAACAGTAAATTGCATCATCTAGCTATTAGATGTGAGCCCCATACAACAGATAAGCTTAATGGCAGAACTTTAAAAGGGCTTTCTTCTCCAACACAGATGCAAGGAAGCACCAACAGACAGGATTTTTGCTAACAGGAACACAGTCGGTTGGTTGTGCCCTTCATTTCTAGATATCGTTACTACATCAAAGATCTATTTTTTGAAGAGTCTCCTGCTTTAAAAAGAAATATCTGCCCAGATTAGAAATCTGCTGCCTTCCCTAACAACAGCCAACAGCTGAGACTGCCGTACCTGCGGGAATTTCGCCTGCTTCTCAGCCATGACATTTAGGGATGCACACAGCAAACACCGGGAGCGCTTCGGTAAACAGAGCTGATTGGTTACACTGAGCCACCGCGGCTGAGCCAGACGAAGGCTACGCTTCAGAAAGTGGCATCTCCTGCCATCCCTTGGGTCTTCGTCGCCCCAGTCCAATTTAACGCATCCATTTGATTTGGAAATGGAAAACCCCTGCAGAATTTGTAAAGGAGTAGCGTTTGCCCAGAAAAAGTAAAAGGCCTGCTTTGTTTAATACGAGGCTTTAAAGCACACAAAGTGTAATGCAATAGGGAAGACTAACAAAAGCAGACACTGCTGATAAGCAAGCTGCTCATAGAGTTAGAAATCTCTGCAACTTTCGATAGACAAAAAGGCACTCAATCAAGTCATTAAAGGCTAATGAGTATGAAGGCAACATCAAAAACGTCAGAGTGCTTACATGGGCCTGACGCATTATTCTTTGAAGACAGCTTTTGATGATTTTCTAAACAGAATAATTTTTCTCCATTGTATTTGATGTTGACGTGCAATACACAACCGTGACATAAAGAGAACAGTTTCAGCATTAAGAAGAATTTTCCCAATCTGTGACCTCCCAAAATTCTCTGAGTGACTCACACTAAAGAAATCAGACAGGTCCTACTCCACACTCTCCTATTCTTTGTCCCCTTCCAATTCAACCTCCATCCTCCCTCCCCGGTAGGGCACACATTTAAGTGTTCCCCTCCTTATGCTGCTCTCATCTGAGGATGGTCCACTTGTTACAGCAGTACCCTGCGGCAGGGAGATGTGAATTCACACAAGAAATCTACACAGCAGGAAGTCCATCTTAGATGCATCCCAGAACCTCTCTGGTTTCGAAGGCAGAACTGAATGGTTCTGAATGGTAATTACTGGTTTTGTGAACATTTGTTTTGCCTGATGTGGGCCCGTAGGAGCTCACCAACACATCTGCCGGCCGTATCCCCTGGGGAAATGCTGCATATGGCACATTCTGACTTGAATTCCTCATCAGCAAGAAATGAATTTCTTTTCCAGTCACAGGATGGACTCTGCAATGTAGCTGGTTTCCTCCTAAGGCCTCCAAGTTCCCTGAGAGCACCTGCAGCCCAACCCTAGCTCACAGGTCCTGCACCCCGTGCCCATGCCTAGAAAGAACACTGGACAGAAAAGCTTCAAGAGGAACAGGCTGGGGTACTCGGTGGATGGTTTTCTTTATCACTACATGCTGGAGATGCAGATGGTGACCTCATGTTATTTACACAACGACTCAGCAGCTGGAGGTGTTAACCCAGCCCCATGCTGTTAGTGAAGGAGGTGTAATATCTTTGCCATGATGAGATTTATAGCAAGGGCAGCACTGCATTTGTATCCTTCGACACCAGCAGTGATCCAACCCCACAGAAACTTCATCAGAGCTATTTCCAAAGGGCAACATACAACAGAGTCTGCAGCATCAGGTCCCAGGCAGGTCCTGGCTTTCTGCAAAAGAAAACCAGTGTGCTACTCTGGGGCTGCTAATCCTTCAGTAAACAGGGGAGCTGTCTGGCACTACACAGTGGCTGCATTGCACATTGAGGGAAGGCAAGGAATAAAGCCCTTGTTGGCTGCTTACCCCAGGTTAGAGCTCGGTTTTGTATTTAACCATTCAGTTAATGGGCAGAGGCACAAAGCACTGTGACAGCCCTCCTCTAGCAAGTCTTCCTTCCAAACTCCTCCCCCAGCCCTCCAACGAGGGCAGCCCATGCCTGGAGATTAAATCCTCTAGAATTGACAGCAGTGAGAAAATACCATGGTTGCATGAAGACAAGTCTGAACACAACCAGGCTTTCTTATTTTCTGCTTGAATTTCCTTTCAGTCACCCGGAGCTGAATCAGAAGTTGGTTAGTTTGAGGGTTCTTATGGTAGAAGAAACAAACTTCATTAGAAGCCTACAGCAAAATCATGTTTGCTTTGCTTTTGAAGTTAAAGTTTTCGTGTATATTGTTTTAAAATAAAATGTTGTTGGATTGTTTTTAATTGCTTTCCCCCTAAATAAAGTATTTTTCCCCCCTTTCTATCAATCACAGCCTTGCTATAACGTTGAGATAAAAATCTGATATTTCATTTTACTATAACTCAGTGGCCTGACATCCAGGTATATTATTCTGGCAGGGAGTGATTTTAGAAAGGGGGGGGAAAATAATGACTAATATATGAGAATAAGCCCACTGTTCACAGACCTGAGCATCACATTATGGTGGCAATGGGTTCACCGTTGGAATAGATGATATTAGTGGTGTCTTCCAACCTTAATGATTCTGAAAGCCATTAACCTTGCAGTAGCAGCACACAACACTGAAGAACCAAAGGTCTCTCACAAGATCCAGCAAACACTATCTTGGATTTATTCTGCGTGAAGTAGGGTAAAGATGCAGCTTTACTACGTACACAGCCAGCATCTCTTCTCAGTGACCACCACACATGTCATGTGGACATCCCTTGTATAGTTTAGTCTACCAAAGGCTACTTAAAATGCTAAGACTTGAACTCTGGGGTAGAAGAAAGCAAGGAGCAGAATTAATTTTCTGTTTTCCCTTATTTTACTACCAAGCCTCTGCTGCTTAACACATTCCCAATTGGCCAGGAGAAGAGTAGAAAGGCTCCTGCAGATGATACAGGGTTTAGATTAGTCCTGATCTCTACCCATCTTAATGGAGCTCATTCCACCAGAGTAACCCTGGCTACCCACGATTAGGCCTGTTTCCGTTCTTCCATCTGTGAAGCCCATTGTGGCCAGCTGCATGGAAGCCGCATGGGAGCAGGGTCAGCCACAGCAGCACTGATCATACATGGTGTAAAAGCAAGGATCAGAACCTCAAATGCCCGGAATTTAGAACTTAAGACTTTGAAAGAGGTGAATTAACCTTTCCTTTCCTAGTTCTATTCTTATTGAAAAAATAACTCCACACACTGCTCTTAGAAAGTTTCCTGTACCCTGTATACACTTATTACAAAACCCTAACAACATATTTCTCTACCTTTAGCTCCTTAATTCATCAATTAAGAAGAAAAACCCACATCCATGTGAGTTGCAATCGTACATTAAATACAGTGAAATGCAAAGTGCACATGAGATGCCTGTGAAATATTTATTTTCTTGTTAATATTTTCTCCATTAGGATTCTGGCTTGATCCTTTGTGTAATATGCAGTTCTGCCTACCAAGTGCAGCCAGTGGAAAATTGCAAATACCATTTTTCTCTCAGTTAAGAGGATGACAATGATGCCCAATACATCAATGCAATCTCAGTCTGTGTTAGCATCGCTGATGGAACAGAAAATTGGATTCCACTGTCTAATCCACTGTTAATGATTTTGCTTCATAAATACAGTTATTCTTCATTATAACTTGTTGTTGGAAATAATTTAAGCTTTGGGAAAAAAATATTCTTGGAAGAATCAATTATCAGCACGGCACGTCCCACTATTTTGATTGATGATTTTTCATGGGTAAGAAACCCTGAATCCAGGTTTGGCTGGAAGATATAGAACGAGTGTCATTCCTTCAGCCTGATGGTAGCAAACAAGGCAGGAGGTTTAGATCACATCTACAGGAAGCACCCAGCACACTGATTTCCCACAGGAGGAACTCTTGGTTAATTCCATTAGCTCTGCAGGGGGTGAGGTAGGGCTGCACTACCTCACAGCAGTGCTATAACAGAGTAATCCCTCATACTGGGGACCTGTGCCAGAGGGACAGGGTGGCAACGTGATACCATAGCACAGATGTATACAGATATGTGATATTCGTCTTCCCTTGCTCCAAATTAAAGGCCTGTTGCTGCTCTTCATCTCAAGTGTTGTCCAGGCTGTTAAAAGCTTGTTACAGCAATAAAGTTCTGCACATGTGCTTAGAGCTTTATTCTGGACGTATGTCAAACAGGAGGAGATGGATAGGAGTATATCTGAGCAGTGAGTCAGGACCTTGCCACAACTACCACCAAACGTTACACCATTATCCTCCCAATTGTACTGTCTTAGCTGTCTGTCATCCATTGACAGCCATGAGGCACCGACTCCTCTAAGACAGATTCAGTCCTTACATGGCCAGTATTTCCCTGAAGTCACCTCGCTCCCTATGGGGGAAGAGGAGAAAACCCACCAATCTATAAACTAAACAAGCTAACCAAAGATGCAGATGTCTTGGTGGCAAGTAAATTCAGTACGTGGTGGTAAATGAGGCTGCCCTGAAATGTGTTTTTTAAACAAATATTGACCTTAAGAATGTACAGGTTCACCCTGGTCAGAGCAAAGAAGGTTCAGAACCACTGGGGTTTGTGTTGGTTCCAGCCAAGAAAAAGGCTCTACACTTGAAGGAAAGAGTGAGTAATGTATAATGGGAACATTTCCAAGCATAAAAAGTTTTGTGTTTCCTACCAAGCACCACAGGAGAGTTTTAGTATTATGCATTACTTGAATCTTAGAATGGTTCAAGTAAATACACCACAAATAGCAAAGGAAATGCGTTTCAATAACACAGGTGTCCACATGAATATATGCATGAATCCTGGCACATATTTTTGTTTTGCTAAGAATTGAGAAGTTGCCCTCTGGCATTTCTCATTGCTGTTTGCTGTAAAACTCGGATGAGATGCAAACAGGAAAGGACACAAAACTCACCGATAATCCTGAAGAAACACAGCATCAGACCAAAAGGCTCGGGTTACTCAAAGCTGCCTGATGGATCTCTATGGCAATAATTAAACAGCAGCAAGGCAGTAATTCTGGAGAACCATTCTAACTGGACATCCATGCAGAAACAACTCATATGAAGAGTAATTCAGCCAAAACCATCCCTATCACAGCACCCATCTTCCTTTCTCTCCCCAGTGACTGATGAATTATACAGCCGTGGCTGTATAATATGTTCATTTTCATCTTCTGCACTTTTTGCTCCCTAAATCAAAGGTATATTGCTAGACGGATCTTTAATTTGCTTCTTTAAACACCCCTGTGTTTATATACATTAAGAGATCACGGTTGCAGAGAGAGGGAAAGGGATGCTATGTTAAAAATAGCTTAATGGCTAGACTATTCATTTGATGATTCAGAAAGAAGCAGAAAGTTTTGCACAAAGAATATCAAAAGCTCTGATTATAAAACAGCATCTGGATTCTGCATGAATACATTGACCTGATGGAAATGTTAGCAGCCAAGAGACCACCCAGTAAACACTGCTCGACATTCAATCCCATTTCAGCTCCTCGGAGCAGAGGAATCCTGGGTAACAAACCATTCTGCCAAAAACCATTCACCAGAAAGGACAGCATTCTTCTGCCCTGGTGACATTTATTCTTGTTGGTCAATTGCCATCCAGTATAATATTTGCAATAATACCAATGGCTCAAGAGATACCGCATTTGTTTGAGCGACGATCGTGACTTTTTCCCCTCTGCCAAAAGAGTCTGGCAGCCCACTTAACTTGGGGGTTTCTGCAAACAAGTGATGCTCATTCTACCTGTGCTGCAGCCTTGCAAGCTGACCATTCGGGTGGCATTTCCACTGCTCCAAACAGAGACCAAATCGCAGCAAAGAAGATAAGCAAGTGCTTATCAATAGCACTGTCTACATCCACCTTGAACTGTAACAGAGCTGCAGCATAAATGGCGTAAATGAAGACGAAATGAGGCAATCTGAAATTTAAAAAACCGGGTGTTGTTTTCACCACAAACCACAGACTTTATGGCCACAAACAATACTGAGATGCCTGATTCCTTGAGGTATAAGACCACAGCTAAAGATCTCTTCAAATACAGAAGCACAACAGTTAGTACTTTGCTTTCTCATCTCCTCTACTGCTATTAACTCCTCTAGCAGATTAATTTTCAAGCAACAAAGAGCAGACGTGCTCCCTCCCCTCCTCAGCTGGGCAACCACAGCTCCCAGCTCACCGCCTCTTTGCCCTGCAGTAACAAAGCAAGCAGAGATACAGTAAAGGAAGCACTCGAATTTACCAAATTACACAAAGCTGCTTTTCCTGTTCACCTTCTACAAAGCTGCTATTGTCTGCTGGCTCCGCAAATTAGATGCTCTCCTCACAGCACTGCATTCCTTATCATGAAAACACTAGCACTCATAGCCACTATGTACCCCAGGCGCCCTCCTAGAGGAGTTCTAGGAACAGATATAACACTGGGCAAGGTTCCCATCACTGTGAGGGTCTTGTCACCTCTCCAAGCTGACTCCCAGATTGGATCCAACCTCTAAGCTCCTAGCAGCATCACCAATCACCACAAGCAAGCAGACCATACTCACTGCTTCTAACCCAAGAAAAAAGGCAAATTCAAGCTACATATATTACTCTTCCTTTGCTTTGAGCCTTTCTTAATCCAGCCTAAAAAAAGCTCGTTAGCTTAACCAGCAGCCTCTGTAAAACCATCTCATTCTAACCGAAAGGGATAGGAAGCAGAAACACCTGTAGAACAGGGGTGAGAACTGCAGGGAGATGACTGGTGCAGCATGGGGCTGGAAGAGGGTGAGTTAAGTGGATCTGAATTGAGAACCCTGCAAAAATGGGCAAAGCAGAGAAACCTCCATAAAGCACGAGCATCATGAGGAAGAACTGCTGCCAGACAGTGCCTTGGACTGGCAGCTAAAGCATCCAGCTTAGTCAGAGAGACAGAAAACTGCTTGAAAAGAAAGTACAATTTTTCCCCTGCCCAAGAATGATTCTGCATAAAGCAATGGATTTATGTGCTCCCAGTGCTGGTACCAACTGCTCCTTTCATCCCAACATGGCCAGCGGAGCAACAAGAGGCTGCCCATGGGAAAGGAGTGTGGGGATGATATCAAGCAGCAAAGATCTGCACAAACAGTTTAGCACCAGTTCAAACATCTCATTAATTTAATTTGTGTGGAAAAGCTGTCAGCCTTAATTTCAGTGAAACACTGAACCACAGGTGAACCTTGTGCCTAAGAAAAGAGAAGAAAGTTCCACATTTTGTCATGGACCACGCCGTGGCCTTATTAACCCTTGCCTGAAAGGTGATGGAAAGGTAGCACAGTAACTTCCTGGGAAGCCCGGGACTTTTGTAGGCAGTGCCACATCAGTATGCTGCATTTTTGCAGCAAGAACAGAACAGCAGCTGTGTTTCCGTGATGTCATGGGTTATAAACAGGCCCCACAGTGAAGTGGCTGCAGCAGCAGGATGAAGGGTGCTCTCCTGTTACTGTCAGAGGGAAGGCTGCCTTTTCTATTCCTCTGCTTGTTAACTTAGAAACGAGGCACTGCCCACTGAGAAGTTCCCCAGGCTCAAGTTAGGCTGTGACAAGGCTGACAGGCATCTCCCAAAGAGAAGGAGCACAAAAATTGACTGGAAAGCTACCTGCTGCCATAACTGGGTGAGATGGAGCCTCAAGCACCTCTGCCTCCAACCTGCTGAACACCCAGCGCTCTGGGTACATCCCTCACTTTAGATTCAGTTTCCTCGTGTCTCCCACTGAAAAAATGGGATGCCACACCTGAATGTGACCAGTAAGGTGTGGATGTCTCCTGGTAGGGTGTGCTGCTGGGGCAGGGATCCCTTCTGCTGCCCCTCTCCCCGATTCATGTAGTGCAAACCAGCTGGAACACGACCCCATCTGCTACCTGCTGTGCCAGCGTGAGATGTCCATGCCCCTGCACTGCAACAGAAATGCCTCTCCAAGGTTTCAAGGCAACATCACTTTTCTCTGGGTTTCTATACATCTCAGCTTTGAAAGCATGGAAAAAAAACAATGTATTCCTCAAAAGAGCCTTTATGCCTTGCTGGCTCTGTCCTGAAGCTGCATGGATGATCTAAGACAGGAGAGATAAGCACCAGCAGCATGGCAAGGGCACGGTGCATCCTGCCTGCCTGCCTGCCCCACGCTTCTCCCCTGCCAGGTTCCTGACAGCTCATACTCTGAGTATTGTATGCAATATTCCCCCTGCATCGGTGCATAAAATCTCGCTCTATTTCAGCTATACTTTTTTTTTCCCCCCACATCCTCCTTACTCGGTGCTTTGTTTTAAGAGTGCATCCTCCACAGTAATTTCATAGGTTTCTATTCCTAGCACTAGGAGATGGAAGGGAGAATCTAATAATATTGATGAATAACCAAGCTGCCGCTAAGGAGTCTGCCTTTTATTTAAAAAATACCTGGTAGGAAAAAGGATGTCTCACTGTGGGCTGTAACACACAGGTGGGAGCTGGCAGATCAGGGGGGCTGTGCTCCCAGGCACACTACCAACACCAGGGACACAAAGAGTGGGAGCGCAGGCTTGAAAGAGAGCGTGGGCAACCTAGGAAACTTCACAAGAGCTGGAACCTTGAAAGGTGAACGCTGTTGGAAAGCACATTTGGGTTTACTTCCCTTTGAACACCCACCCGTTTCCTGGTGTTGTCTTTACTCTCTGAGATCCATTCACTGAAGTCAAGCAGAATAAACAACGCCACGTGAGATGAAGGTTGCAATGACTTTGGGGCTTTTCCAAGTGGTTCCTGCTTTCAGCAGAGCCTTCCCGTTGGAACACAGAGTCCCACCCCTGCTCAGACTGCACAGCAATAACAACTGCCATGCAAACCCAGAGCCATCAGCACCATCGGTTTGCAGGAAATTGCTCTGAAGCAACAGGGGACTCGATAAAATGATAGTGGAAGGAAAGCGTTACTCAAAGGGATGTCAGCAGAGTTCATGTGGAAACAAACAAACAAACCAATAAGGGGGGAAAAAAAAAACAAACATTATTAAATTGTAACAGACACCTTTGGGGTAAATGTACAGCTTCTCCTTTATCACCCTCAGGAGTAACATTCACCACCTAGGCTTCAGCAGGGATATAAAGGCAGTGGAAACAGGTCACTGGGGTTTTGACAAAAGACATTGATCAATTTGTAAGTGGGGGAGCTCAGAAGTGGGGCTGCATGTTCTGTGCCTCCACCCTGAGCCCAGAGCCCTGCTGGGGTTCCCAGCACATGGCGATAGTGCTGCAGCTGTTCTGCACCAGCTCCTTCCCTAAAACATTGTCTCGTGGTAATTAATTAAGAGATTAGAGACCCCACGTTTTAAATTTGATTCTTATATTAAATAGTCCTCCCTGGTGCTAAATGAGGGGAATGTGCCCATCAACAAACCTCCATAACAGGAGCTGTTGCATTCTGGCATAACCAGGGGTGTACCACGTGTGCTCAGCAGATGGGCACTGATTGCCCTGGGCTGTGGGAGCTCTTCTAGACCTCACAGCTGATGCTGCTTCACCAGAAGCATTGCTTACACTGTTGTCTAGCCAGACAAGAATCCCCACTGCGCCTTCTCACTGCTTTCAGGCTTATTTTAAGCTCTTTCACAAGCCACAAGAAATTTTCTCAATTAGGCAGGGAGAAGCTTCTCCAAGTTGGAGGAAATACTGAGGGAGGGAGAGGGGATGAAAACAAGACGAACAGCATAAATAAAGTTGGAAAAACAGATGGGGGTGGGAAAGAACGCAGGTGTGCTAATCAACCTTCCCAAAGAAGAGCTGACAGAGCCACCTACCGCTCACCAGGCTTTGGCTCAAACTGCAAAGGGAAACGTGGGAGCACCTTCCTGGTGAGAGCAGTATTCATAAGCCCATCGCTTTGTAACGTCGAGGGAAATAAGAGAAGTATTCTGTGGCATAAAGGAAGAGGCCAATGAATAATACATTAACAAAATAAATAATAATAAAAAAAAAAGGCTGGTGTGTCTTGTAGCTTTTCAAAATACCTCTAACATGTGTGATAGACCATAAATACCAAAGCTGCAGTGCTGCCAGTGTGTAACAAGTCACAGAGAAATCAGAATATACTGAGATCCGAATCCTGGCCACCGAGCAATTCACTTTTACTAGGGGAAGGGAAGGGGGAAGAGAAGGAAAGAAATTAATAGCATCTCTCAGCAGAAAGTAAGTTATTTCTAGTCTTCTACTTTGCAAAGGGAACTGTCATTTCATTATTTTGGTGGGTGTGATGGCACATGATGTACCGACCATATGCAATCAGGAAATTAAATGCTGGCTCAGAGCTGAAGACATAATGAGATACACACATTTTTTTAAATGAGAAAAACGATTGAAAATAAAAGGCAGTACGGTGCTAAACACAGCTGTCTCCAGCATTACTAAACTTTCCGGATATGTAGATTCTAAGTTGCCGTTGCTGTGAGTGCATAGGGGTCTTTTTACCTGCAAATTGCCATTTTTACCTTTCATTATTTTATTATTAATAGGGCAACCTGACTGAGCTGTGGGTGTTCCTGTTCGCTGCAGGGGAGTTGGACCAAATGGCCTTTAAGGGTTCCTTCCAACTCCAATGATTCTGTGATTCTATGCCAAGACATTGCCAGTCGTGAAACGCTGAGGTGAACCTGGGAAAACCTGCCTGAGACATCTGAGACTTGTAACATAGGTTGTTTTGGTTTGGTTTTGTCCTCCTCAATCTATCATGGAGAGATCTAGAAGCCAGATCAAAGATCTTTCTTACCACAAGAGGGCTTATGGATGCAGAGATGCCGTCCTCAAGCACTCATTACTGGCTGCATGAATCCAAATTCCATTAGGGCACCACACCAGACACAGCCCTGACTTCCACTCAGGAAACCCGCTTCTGGCCACATTCCCTGGGTGACGAGGGAGGATGCAATGGGAGTGGGCAGGCAGGAGCCATGCTGATCACTTCCTCTGCACCTCTGTCCTCAGCAACCCTGCTTGGAAAATGGGCTCAGCTCTAGTGGCCCTATATTCCTGGATGGAAAGCTGTGTTATGTGGGGAGTGCTAGAAACTGCCTCTACCACTGATTTTAGTTGAGCAAATGGGTCACTCAGACTAATTGGCATATAGTTTCTTCGTGCCCTTCTCTCCCCGTCCTTTGTTGATTTCTACCAGTGTGATAGCTTCATCTTAATCCAAAGGAAAGTCCTGCCCATGGATCACTGCATGGATGCCAGCTTGCACAGCTACCAAAATTACCCCATCCTGAGAGCAACCCCCAGACTGATGGCTGAAATGGAAAGAGGGGAGGTAGCGAATCAAAGAGGATGAGCACAACCCAGCAGGAACTTACCGTAGGGCTTTCATGGCCATGCCAGCAGTACCAGCTCATCAAACCCAAGGGCAGAACATGCTGTTCTCTCCAGCACCCACGGCACACACAGGGATCGATCCATTTGTGTACCATGGAGCCCAGTAGCAGCAGCTCCAGCCCAGGCAAACGTCACCAACAGCAGCTGGTACAACAAACTTCCTTCCAAACCCATTGCTCTAAGAGCATCTGGAGACCAATACTGGCTACAAAGTCTCCCTTTCCATGAGAACGTTTTGCTTCGCTTGTCGTTTGTTTCTCAAAACCACGTTATCTTTGGTTTTGGTACCAAAAATGTATATTCCATCACTTTCATTAGAGCAGAGAGGAAATACAACGATGCTTACTGTTGACTGCAGAACTCTCATTTTTTAGCTACTCATAAAATTTTAGCACTTGAAAGTGATCCCAGGAGGGGTGTTTATTAGAGGAGTCTGAACTCATCTCTGGCTGAAACTGGCTCTGTCTTGCTATCACGAGCCACATGTGGTTTCAAAGTGCCTCTGACAGCAGTCACCAAAACAATGTAATCCATAAGTTTACATTAAATATTTATACGATGCTACTTTGTGCATCTTCTTGGTTTAATCAGCCTTTGAAATTCACCAAAATCTATTAGCAAAGTTCGTTACTTAACATTGTTGGTATCATTTAGTTGGAACGCTCTGCTAAACAAACAGGTCTGTCTGCGTAGGCCATTTTACGCAGTAAAGGGGCAAATCCTGCTTTGCTCACGACAGGCTCACAGAGAGCTGGGAGCAGGATCCCATTTTGGAGATGTGATCAAAACAGCAGGAATATAGTTCTTTCAGAAATCCCATATGGAAGAAAGCAAATGAAGTTCCCAAAGAGCAAAAAAGGTTTTCTTCTGGCAGACTGAAGGATTCCATTTTTTTTTTTTTTCCTAGAAAATTCATGATATTTCGAATGAAATAAAGATTTAAAATGCAAACAAACAAAATTAGCACGATTCCCTGTTAAAACAGAAGGAAAGTCTCAAGTTAAAACTTCGCAGGACGGTCAAGACTCGTGTTTGTTGGTTGGAGTCTAAATGAAAAGCAGCCCGAGACACTTTGGCAACTCCAAAACATTTTGCAGATTTACGGTTTCAATAAAAACACTGCTGTATAAGACAGAAGGCTTCAATTTCAGGCTGGAGTAATCTCGTTGTCTCCAGTGGACACAGGCATCACCAGGAACAGGAGGCGGACCGCCATCTCCCACAGCTGGTACATTTACAACCAAGAAATTCATCAGGTGGAAAGGCAGGATCAAAGACTGGAGAATCTGCAGGAAGAGGAAGACAAGGGCACCAGTATGGGTAGAACCCATTGGGAACATGAAGACAGATGCCCCCAGAAACATCTGGTGCCACAGGTGTGCAATGGAGCACTGAGTTCCTCCAGGTTTTAATTTCTACACTGCAGGATTCTTGGGCAGACGTATTGCCATCTTCATGATTTAAGCTGTCCAGACATTTCAATCCTGAAATGACAGCTGTAGAACTGCACCAGAACCACACTAAATCAAGGAAAAAAGAGCAGAGCCCTTTTTGCAGTAACAAGGGCAGTGAGAGGTTAGTTAAGAATGAAAGTTTTCCCTGCTAATTGCAGGGGAGTTGGACTGGATGGCCACTGAGAGTCTCTTCCAACTCAAACGATTCTGTGATTCTATGAACTTGCCATATAAATCTGGAACACTGCATCCAAAGCCATAGCAAGACAAGGACTGACTTCGTTACAGCTGCTTTGCAGCAAGTGAGAAGTAGCAGAAACAGAACAGCCAGACTGGGCAGCCAGGAAACACTGCTAGGACATTGCTTGGAGAGCCAGGAGCTTGGACTAGAAGTTGGCTTGCAAAAGGTGAAGACTGCCAAGAAGAGAAACAGCTCTTCCCCATGCAAACGTTAAGTAAACATATTTGTAAGTCTTTTACCCCATGCTGCTGCAGCGCAGAGCAGGTGGTGGAGGAAGCAGCAGGGTCTCATGCAGGGGGCCCAGGAGAGTCTGTTGGCAACAGCAGAGCAGCAGCAAGGGATCTGAAGCCAGATACCTTCTTGTTCTTCAGCATGCAGGTGTCAGGTGTTGTGAGGAATCTGAAGTCAGAAAACACAATTTCATGGTTGCTGATCCCTCTTTTATCCTCCTTTTTCCTGCCTACGTGACATCCCCGGGTGCTTGGCTAAGAGTCATGTGCAGCACCCCCCTGAGATGGCCATCTTCTCCGAGGTAAGCCCACACAAAAGACCACTTCACAGCCACTCATCTGCAGCTTATATCTCTCATTGCCCTGTCTTTGTCCATCTGTGTCCCTCAGACAAAGGATTTCTCAACCCTTGCCCAGAACTTGCTTGGAATTGTCCATCCTCAGCAAACTTTAAGGTAACAGTGCAAAAGCACGGCCTCTTAATCATCTATAATGGAAGATGAAGATATGGTCTTACCTTTATTACTCTAATTAGTATTCGTTTTTGTGGGTTTTTTACTGATTTTTATCTTCTTCCTCACGTTTGATGAGTCTCGTTTTTGGGGTTCCCACTACAGAGGACCATCTCAGCCACACCAGGTTCCTCTCTGCAGGTGTTTTCCTGATGGAGCTTTCAGTAGGTTGAAGTAAGTCCCTGTCACTCTCGATTTATATATTCCTGTAATCACACACATTTAGAGAGGCTGAATACTAAAGCAGAAAGTTAAAATGCTTGGAAGGCTGTGTGCAAAATCCTCTTAGATGTCCTCACAACGTTTATGTATTGAGTCTAAGTTTTCCCAGAGGGCTCTCTTACAAATAACACTGGACATGGATCACAGCAGAATCTAATCCATTAATTGCTTTCAGGTCCTTTTAGCATTACCATGTTTAGAAATTAACAGCAAAATAAGAACAGGATTAACTCAGAATGAAAGGAGTAACACCCAGACACACGGGCAGTTACCAGTTACTACCTCGCAACAGTGGAAAAAGCAAATTCAGAGTAACCAAGTGCCATCTGGTGGATCAACAGGCACCGAACAGGAGACGTGGACATGGGGTTCAGGCAGGGAAAAGATCTGTATGCTGTAGGCATCGTTATTGGTGATAAAAGAAATCATCTTGGTATCATGCACTCCCTTTAGATGACTACAAACACCGCTGCCAAGATTTACAGCCACCCTGCTACTGTGACTCAAACAAGAAGTCCATAAAACTTTAACCATCCAGCTCTTGCATCACAGCCATAAATCCTGACTGTGCTTTATCTCAGACAACACAGACTGAGCACAGAATGCGAAACCATGCAGAATGCACTGGTGTACAATGGGGAGCCAGCATTGCAGTCCTGGGGCTTCAGGAGCAATCTGCCAGTGCAGGGCAGGCTCTCCACCAGAGTATTTCCTGCTGCATTGCTCTCCCACGAGCTGTCATTGCTCAAGGGGTCCTTCTGCTCCTACTTCTACATCATTTTATAAACCCTGTGATAAAGTGCTTTGAGCAGAGGCAGCACCACAGTTCTGATGCCCCAGAGACATACTCCCTCTTGCTGACAGAGCTGCTGGTTCTGTTGAGTGTTGCTGTTGCCTGAGTGTAAAGAGGTAGGATTCAATCCATTTTTTCCAGTAGAGCTTTAAAAAAGAACTTCTTGAGGTACAAGATACGGTCTCAGCTTGTTCCCAGTCCATTCCTACACATAAGCTTTGCACTCTTCCCTCCCTACGGAGCAGCTCCAGCTGCTCTGTGTGTCACAGGTACACCACAAACCAATTCTGCCCGATCTCCCCTTTTCCAGAGCCATTCCTTCATGACATGGATTGACGATGTTCTTAAAATCACAGTTATTTGAACCTGCAAGACAGAATAGAGATCAATAATTTACAACTTGGGCACAGTGTCCATTTAGATTAATGCAAAGCTGAAAATAGTGCTTCTCTCCAGTTCACTGGATGCCTTCTATAACATTCAGTCCAGTTTAATGGAATGATATTCCAGTTACATGAAGAAATGTATCCGTCGCTCACTTTCTACTCCACTAATCTGCAATGGAGATGCTTATTTTAAAAAGATCTGCCTTGCACACTTGGCTAACTTTTGAGATATGTTGTGATGACAAACATAAGGCCTTGAAAAACAGTGATCTCTCTATTGATACAGATAAATCAGACTGGGAAAGGATCAAAGCTGGGACAGGTTGCTCAGGGAGGTGATGGGGTCACCGTCCCTGGAGGTGTTCAAGAACTATGGAGATGTGGCACAGAGGGACACAGTTAGTGGCCATGTCAGAGGTAGGTTGATGGTTGGACTAGATGATCTTAGTGGTCTTCTACAACCTTAATGATTCTGTGATTCTATAGAAGAGCTTTCAAACCAGCTAAGCGCATCCTCCCAATTCTCTCTCCAGAGTCAGACAACACTCTGAAGTGAGAAGTGAGTCAGCCGAATGACCCATGGGGAATGAGAGCTGAAATACTCCACAAGCACCTCAAGGCTCCTGCATGAAGGGGTGGGCAGGCACAAGCACTACTTCAGCCCCTCCCCTCCCATGACCGGGGGCAGCATCACCGAATTCACAGCGTGTGGCCATCCCTGCCCAGACCACATTTGCTCTTCCTGCTTGCTATTGCACACGGAGCATTTTAGCTGTGCCTCACTGAGGGAATGATGCCCTCAGATCCATACTGGTGGAGCCAATAGTAGGTACTCTTCCGTCAGCTGGTGACCCAAGCATATCTATGTATACAGGTATGCAAGTATTTACATGTATATAGATTTGTGTGTATCTCAGAGAGCTTTTCCACAAGATGTTGGCCAAGGTGTCCCTCTTGTCACTACCACTCTGCCTCCTTCTTGGGTCAGGAGAGGAAAGACACAAAGAAGGATGTGTCTTGCATGCTGCTGTTATTTTACTAAGGTAGCACTTCTGGAAAATAACTGCAGTAAATTAGCACTCCGATGGCTGTATGCCAGCAGCACTCATAGGGCCCCAGGAAAGCTGAGGTCTGCCCCAGCCCAGCGCTCCCCTTTCCTGTTCAGTCTGAATGGTCTCTTAATGGGATTTTCAGAGAGGCTGTGAGGGCAATTACCCAATCCAAACTGCACCATTTGCTCCCCAAATGCAGAAAAGCATTAACATCTGCAACCGGTTGATCACCGTGCTGGAGGAGAATAATTTTCACAGGTATGATTAAAAGTCACATTGCAGGAGGAAATGAGACCACAAAGGAAGACGTCCCCATGTGAGGTTTGCTGGCGGGATAGCACATACGTATTGTTATATGAAAGTGAGAGCAGGGCTCCTTCTGGCCCAGGCAGCCCACCCTTAGCAGGAGCTTTGCACCATTTTCAGGGCCCAACTGGTAAGGAAGGAGAAACATCTCACTGGGTTTCAAAACTTGACGGAGGCTGCCACCTACTAACATGCAGCTGAAATGACCAAAACGGTGCAGTGTTTCAAGAAAGAAAAATGGGACAAAAAAGGGAAGAAAAGTAGAAGAATGGAACTTGTAGGAGGGCTGAAAATGAAAAAGACTTTTGTCTTCTTCTGGCTGTGATGGTGAGGCAGGTCATGCTGCCTTGCAGGGTTCCATTTTCCCTGTCTGAATCAATAGCTCCCAGCACATCATTCACACTCAGCTGCTTATCTAATTAAGTTAATTATTTTTTCTTTCCAATTACACAGTGCCCACAAGTACATAAGGGTTTCCTAGAATAAGTCATCCAAAATGGTTTGATGGTGAAATCAAGGAGGAGTTCCTAAAAGTCCAGAGGTAGAAATGCCACATCAGCTGCTTCAAAGCTGTTGAGTTTCTTGAGTCCAGAGCTGGTGACCAGCTTTTTCCAGCATAGGTGGGATAGCTTGGAGAGCCATCTAACAGCATCACGGCTGTCCCATAAGGCTGCTTGAGCGTGAACAGTACCCAAGGCTCACCACACTAACAAAGAAACAGAAATCAGTGCCCATTTCAAGATTTTGGAGACTTTCCACAGGGAGGAATGCAGTTTTTTCCCTACTTTGGTTGGCCAGAAAGGCTGAAGGACAATCAACCCACACAGTGTATTAGGCAATAGTCCCAACCCTCCTGTATTCTCCCTGCCATCAAAAAGCCAAGTGTTCCTGCTTCCCTTGGCACCAGTAACCAGCTTCCATAGAAAGATAGAAAGAAAATGTCACCAGGCGTTTGTGACCTTTTCTCCTGTCCTCTGACAAGCTGCTGGAAGTTGCTTAAGATTTGAATTACAGTTAAAAACAAAGGAGGGTAAGAGGAAATTCCCAACGTTTTCTTTTCATTCTGGATGTGATTCCCTGCTGATAGATGTAGTTCCTTACCATACATCCTAACGGCCCCTTTAAGGAGGACTCTTTTTCAGTAGAAGTATATGGCAAGGTATTATCTCCTTTCATAGCTTTCAGGGTCCAAGTGCAGGCCTTTCTGTACAAAGGCAATCTGGGTCTTCCCAGAAAGGAGAAATCAGCAAACAGCTCCAAAGGCTGAGCAGAGAACCACCTTACCTCTCACCATGGACATCTGGGAAGAAAATCTCTTGTAAACAGGGGACGCTGTTTTAGCACTTAGTGCTCAGCCTCTTTTTCTCCACCGCTATACGCTATATACACAGAAAGAGAGCGGGAGCCAGGTATCATTAATCTTAAATCTTTATATCTTCCCGGAACAACTAGTTGACAGCTGCTAAGCTACTGGCAAACTGTCTGCCTTAAGTATTTTTCCCCTTTCCTTTGGCACCATGCCCCTGGCTGGGTTTCAGCTGCACTTTGCAAAAACCATTCAGAACAATAACTACACGCTGCCTCATAAAGTAAGCAGTGGAGTGCATTCCCCCTCCAATCACGCCTGCAGCTCATTAACAACAACGTGACCTACACACATTTGCATGAATGGGGGAAATTAGCTCTGCTGTGGACTTTCCTGCCCTTGCTGCAGCACACAGTGCACCCACAGAGCAGTGGAAAACTCATTTTACTCAGACTAATAGCAGGAAATAGGGTCCACACGAAGTCAAGGCATGAATGTCAGGATCGGCGTGTGCTTCTCTATTATCTGCATTTCATTCTACCGTTTCACACTCGAACTTCCCTCTCTTTTTACTAAGTTCACGCAGGATCCAATGGCAGCACAAGGGCAGCAGCGCCCATTGCAGCATCTCTGCTCTTAACCAACCTCTGATTCCCCTTCCTCCTGTGCCACCTTCCTCTGCCGCTTGGTACTGCAACCACTGCAAAACAGCACAGCGATTTTACGAAGGGGCGGAGGGGGGCAGCAGGGATAACGCTAAAAAGCTCGACTCCCATCGCCCGGCACTGCCTGCACTCACTGAGCGAAAGGCTTTTGCCAAGCAATTGGATGCTCTGTGGTCCCTTCTCCTCCACGGAGCCGACTTCACGCAGGATGCAGTCGGTTTCACTGCAGACCTCACTTGTGAGGACAAGTTGGCAGAGGATGATAGAATGGCTTGGGTTGGAAGAGACCTCAAGGATCATCAAAGATGCAGTGGTGCCTGGTCTAGGGGTGCAGTCCTTATCATCTGCCCATGAAGGGCACCTGGCTTGCACGGCATTTCCTCAGCCAGGAAAAAAAATGATGCATAATTATTGTGGCTGCATGCATGAAGGGAGCTCACGAGCAAAAGTGAGGATCATTGAGATAACAGACTAACGAGCAGGATGTCTACAGCCCATGAAGAAGCTTACAAAAGGCTTACATGACACACCTGTGGTATTGCACAAGGAGGTTGTGGAGACCAGAAAATGCCTAAATATAGAACTTAAAGATGTACAGAGGGAGCTGAACATGTGGCACGGCTAATAACTAGCTCACTAGTGTGTACGCGGCATATGGATAGAATAATTAACCAATTAAAAAGTGCAGGGAAGACAAGGGACAGAAGATGCTAACCAACAGGAGAAGCAATAACTGCAGCACAGAGGACTTGGAATGTACTTACACAGAGTGTGAGGTCTGGGTTCTCTGTAGTTGGGACAGCACTGAAGCCACTGCTGCTGATGGCCTTGTGTGATGGGCACGAGCATAGGAGCCGAACTGATCATGGCAGAGTAAAGGCAAGACAGCGTAGTCTGGAGGGAGAAATTGACTTGAAACCTGCTTTGCATCTTAGCACACTAAATCCATCCACGGTCATCTGCCACAATAACTCAGTGTATTAAACCTATGGGTTTTCTCTTCCGCTTCTATCCATTTGGGAAAATTCCTCGTTAGCCACTAGTGGTCGTTGTTGTCCTGTGCAGCAACAATTCCCGGAGTTGGCACAGGGGGAGAGCACCGACAAGTCATTTCCACACGCTTATTTCACCAGGTACAAACCACAGACAGTATCTGAAAGTCAAGAACAAAACGGTGGATCCGTTTCTTCATCAGGAGACGAGCGGGTGCTACACTCACCTCTCCTTGTAAATTACATTCAGCGTCAAGGAAAACACAACAGTTTGACAACAATTAGGCACCGCAATGAATTGGAAACACTGCAGCAAGCCAAGCAGATGCTGCTTTGTTTACAGACTTCATGTAAACACTGATTCTGATGCAGCTCCTTTCATCCTGGGCTCACGTTTGTCCCTCAACCTAACGACAGGCAATTGCAAAATCACAGCAAAATATGATGCCCCGTTTTGTGGAAGCCGTGCGTGTTTGCTGAGCGCTCATACAAAGCGAGCTCTCAAACAAAGATGCAGTTCCCCCAGCATCCCCCCAAACCAACTCTCTGCAGTACGTAGAGTTAAAAATTGAGGCCCAGGCTGACACAGGGGCACCACAGGCTTTTAAGCACTCGGCTTTATCCAGCTGGTAGAGCAGAATTCACAGATATGACCACTGGGACGGGGGGGTTGCAAAGCATATTTCAGTGCTGCGTGGAGTTACCCTGTCGGGAAGATCTAAACCTAAAAACCCACCCAAGACAGAATTTAACCGCATTCCTGCCCCAAGATTTATTCACCCTTGAGCTGATTCACTCCACAGCCCAACCCTTCCTTCTCCAGACAGCAACATCCAACTGCAGTGTGCCCAGGTGGGACAGAGCTGCCTGAAAGGCTCAACCGCAGCACTTCCTGCACATCACGTCTGCCCTTCTGCACTTAACACCACTGCTGTTTCTATTCCACCTCAAATACTGTCTGCTCTCTTCCTATGGGTTAATTACGTACATATATAGCTACACATGTGCTTAAATATACGCATGAATATGTTCTCTTACGCGGTTTCTTTTCACATGGGAAGGAGCTTCAGATGTCACCCACAAAGGGATCTCCACCTCTTCTCTAGGGAAGGAAAGCAGGGACTTTCCTTGGGACCAACACGGCGTCCTGCCACCTACCTCAAACATGCAACAGCCCTTTTTGCCCATCCCTTTGGTTGAGCAACACATGGCACACATCACCCATGGATGCACAGTGAGCAGGATTGAACTGATCGAGGCAATCTGATGGGCAAAGGACTTAAAACAGTCTCATGCTACCTTGAGCAATGTGGGAAAATAAGATGGCTAAAAAACTGATCCAATACTAACGTATTTACATTACTTACGTAATACAATACTTATGTATCTACATTTTGTTGCTGTCATTAGGAGCTTCTCGGTTGGCTTTGCTGTGTTTCAAATTAAGCACCAAGCTTATACAGTGAGAAATGGAAGAGGAAACTCTGGTTTTGAAGAAACCTTTACAGCATCCTGCATGTGAGCCTCCTGCAAGCCTCTCAAGGCATGTGCTATCGCTACGCGGTAGAAGGGAGACAATATGCACCTACATCCCAACCGCCTTCCTTGTTCTGGTACAGGAAATTGTTCTGAGGCAGCTATTTCCTAAAATAATATTAATATAAAAAAAGTTTTTAATCTTCTTCTCTGAACTTCTGTGAGGAAACGTGCTCTGCCCCCCCCCCCCCCCCCCCAACACACCTCCGTGGCAGATCAAAGCAAAGGGGCTCACACCACCCGTGCAGCAGGACGTGCTCTGGGTGCACTCTGAACGTTTAGTTGCAGGCTGTCCCAAATGCTGCGTGTGCACTCATTAAGAAAAGGGGGGGAGTGGAATGCCTGCTAAAAAAATTCATTTGCTTTAAATCCAGTTCCACATAAGTCCATTTTAGCGCAATCTATATTCAGGCAAGCATTTAAATATGCTATTAAAATGGATCCATCCTCAAATAATGTGGAATCCAGGGAAGTAATAGCTAACATCTCAGTGCTAAGCTTCCATCAGAGTCACTACGGTGCTGTGGTACCCCCTTCATTTCTCTCCAATTCTGGCACCTGTAACCATGGCAACATACACTGAAACCTCTCAAGCAGAACAGAACTGACAATCACAATAACAGCACAAAATACCTGAGGTGGGGGGGAAAAAAAGGAAAAAAAAAAAAAAAAAGAAAAAGAAAAAAGAGGAGAGGCACAAGCTGGTAGTTGGTGAAATTAAAAGCTGATGACAAGAAAACAGCTGGAAACAAATGCTGGTGCACATGGCCACGTTTTGCAGGCAGATGGATTTGTGCAAACCTGGCCCGCTCTCTCTTATTAGCTATGGAAAGAGAGGTAAAATAAATATTGTTTCAACAAAGAGGAGAAGTGTGAACTTGAAAAAGTTGTTGCAAATAGAAAGCAACTGTATTTCTGCTGCCTGAAGTCCGGCAGTGCTCAGGGTTAGCCCATGGAAAGGCAGCATCTTATCCAAATACAACATGCCTCAGAGAAACACCATCCAGCAAGAAAGAAAGAGAAGTCACCTTTTAAAGTGATTCTAAAAAGAATAATTCCATTAGTCCACGTCAAAGAAAAGGTTTGAAATGAGCGTGAGTTAATAAACCATATATGTGTAAACTGGGATAACTTCCTAGACATTTATCTAATTAGCATTTGAATGCTGGGAGGCAAGAAAGGGAAATGCTATCTTTAAACTGTAACAATCCAAAGTAGAAATGAGATTGAGCTGTGTGGGAGAGCCGGGCAGGATGCAATGCAAGGTTGGCTCAGAAGGCTGATGTGGCTGGAGCTTGAAAATGAGAAAGCCCAAAGGCCTTCGTGAGACCTGAGAGGAGGCCTTGTAGGTTTTATTTGTTAACCCACAGTGATGAATTTAGGGAACAGAACTACAGACCAAGAGAGGGGCTCACACCATCACCCCCACTGCACCCCACTCACCTCACAAGAGTTGGGCATCAAAACCTCAGCAAAGTCATTAGGAGAGTCAGCAAGCAAGGCCCTCTGGGGAAAAGAAGGGTAAGGAGAATAGCATGAGACAAAAGCAAACAAGATGCTAAATGAGACAGCTGAGGGAAAGAAGTACTATGGAGCTGTAACCCCAAAGAAACCAACAGCAGCTATTGCTTTGAGACTGCATAGCATTTAGTTGCCTACGGGGCTTCATAAGCTCTCAGAAATTGTGAATTACATTTAGGCTGCTACAACCCAGGCCATGTCCTGCTAGAAGGCAGGCTACCAGGAGCCAGTCCTCTTCCCTCTGTGTTGGCTTCATGCAGGAAGACAGAGAGCAGTGGTGGCCCTGGGATGTCACTGCTCTATCCTCAGGGTGATGATGGCAGAGGGTCCACGCTGTCCTTCTGCTCCAGGCATTCCTTTTTTTCCCTGCTCTTTTACTGATTCAAACCTCAGCATTCAACAGACTGGCACAGGATTCAATGGAAGCAGAGGAAGATTGGGACTTGAAATAGAGAACACTGAAAACGGAGAAGAGCTGAGATGTGAGCGAGCATTAATGTTCTGAGAAAAGGGTCAGTCTCTTCTTTCTCACTGGCTTCTCAGGGGAAAAATGTAACCGTTGAGCCACAGTGCATGAAAAAGCTGTCATTCACTGTCATGTAGGAAGCACCTTACACTCCTTCCTCTGGGGAATTTCCTCAGTCACTGGATTGTGTAAGAGAGAATATTTTTCTTCTACAATCATGTCTCATTGACTCCAATTTTCTTCTTTGTCATTCATAAGAGTCTTTATGCTGACCTTCAAGAATGTTTTGAGCTTTCTAGCCGATTTCTCTAATGCCTCCAGGTTAATATGGGTTCAGTGGTAGCACAGTTTAACGGCAGGTTTGCAAATAGCAGACATACAAAGGCACGGGAAGGGATAGGGAAAAAGCCGACAAGTGCAAACCATGGGGCAAAGCCATCCCTACAGCCTCTCCAGATGTGGGAGCTCACAATGGACCACTGAGTTCCATCTGTGTGTCCCCACACTGCACATCTGTACCCACACCTCATTCAATTCTCTGCTATCCAGAGCGAGCTAATTACTCACTAAAGAAGACCTTTTTACTTCAGTCTGGTTTATGGAAAGATAGCCATTACTTTTTAGATTGCTAGGAACTACCACAGTGAAAGCATTTGCATCCAGCATCCCTGTACT
The DNA here is from genome assembly GCF_039878825.1 of Excalfactoria chinensis. Classification (NCBI taxonomy): domain Eukaryota; kingdom Metazoa; phylum Chordata; class Aves; order Galliformes; family Phasianidae; genus Excalfactoria; species Excalfactoria chinensis. Next base: position 84,850,773 of record NC_092828.1, on the reverse strand, counting down.
TCTGCATTCACTTTCACCAAAAAGTCTGACAATCTTAATGACTCCAAATTTAAAGCTTTAATCTCACTTGGCAGCCTTAAAGCTAATTTATGATCGTATGGGTTGAGGCTGCAGGTTTGACTGCTATCATGAATATGTTATTATCCTGGACTTCAGTCATTCTAATCTGGAATTTGCTAATAACCCATTTCTTATCTGGAAGTATTGCCACCATTAATACGGTTGGGACTGTCTTACTTGGACCAGCGTGCGCTCCTCCATATAACTACAGCAGTCACAGAGGTTGTTCTCAGTTTTGCTCAGTGTGGTAAATATACCTGGATTCCTTCTACCCCAAAACATACACACGTGGCAGATCAGGACATGGCAATGGAAGGACATCATGACAATATTACTTCAAATCTCGGTCATCCTGAATTTCTTCTATTCTGGGATAAATCAGAGGCAAGCAAGTACTACTGTTATCTGGCCTGCTCCCGCTGTAGGACTTCTGTAAAGGGCAGGATTAGGGCTTTACAGCTGTCCAGCTGTTACCTATCTACCAGTGGAAAAAGTATATATATTAATTATTATATTTTAAACTCATGCCTTACAATTTCAGAATTAGGGCTGAATCCTATTAGGGAGACAAAAGGCTCCTTGTCGTTCATACAAGTCTAATAGTGTGATAGATAGAGAGGCTATTATATTTGGCACAATATTTAGAGAAATTAATCCTCGAGCGCAAAAGATTTGAGGGATTAACTGACTGAGTGACAGCTGAGCTCATCCAGCCTACATCCCTGGATCGTGCAACAAAACCATTTGCCTTCAAGTTGAGTGCATTCCTCACTCCTGCCTGAGTCAGCACAACTCCTGCCTGTATTGCTCTCAGGTCCTCCAGGGAGATCAAGAACCTAATAAATAAATCCTCATTTCATGGCAGTTTGCAAAACTGTCATGCTGCATTCATTCCTAAGTTTTTGCATCTTCTATCTTCCCCCTGTATAAAAAAAAATAAAGATCTATCCTATACATAACGGCTATTAAGGCATTCAAAATTTGATTGAAAGTCATTGGAGCTGAATGTTTTCAATGAGAAATGATGTGTGGGCATCACACAGACAAGCACGTCCACTAAGTACCACCAGCCACTCCCAAGCACTGCCTGAAGGCAACATAACCAGCACAAGACCCTACCTAATGTGTTCACCCTTCACACAACAGAAAAACAACTATTCCCCTAAACTGAAGTAGGGTGGAGAAGAGAGGACATCTGCAGTTCTGCAGGCAGGTAGAGAACAGAAGAAAGCAGCCCTGGTCCTGGAAGGATGCATTGCCATGGCAGAGGCATCATTAGCAGAGCTCCCTGGCTGAGCAGCCAGGACCTGGAAGGAAAGAAGAGGAGATTTCATGGTTGCCATGGCAGTGGCAGCATGGGGCCATGGCAAGAGAACGAGATCTATTCACAGCAAGCTTATTTTTGTAAGCTTTGTTTTAAAAAAAATCTGTGAAAATAGCTAAAATAAATTCACAGTGAATATTTCCAATGTCTTGAGACTTTGTAGGCAAAGAAATAGTTGAATGCACATTAGACGATGTGCAATTTTGCTCTGTGCAGCTTTGTAGAAGCCAATGAGGTTATGCGGTTGCATCCAAAGGTATCTCACAGAGCACAGAGCTATGGCATTTCTTGCCTTTGTAGGGTGTGAGGTACTACAAGAGATACTGCTTAAGGTACTACAGACGACTGTCACTACCAGTCAGCTTCTCCAAGCCACTTTCTTGTACAGCATCCATAGGACTCACAGCTCTGAACCGTAGAGCAAATTATGGTTATGAAGAATAGGCTGCACATTTGCATGTCTTCACGGTGAGGATACACCTGAGAGCTATCCTCTCAACAGGCAACATGAACAGGAACAGCACAGTGGGGAGATGGGGAGGAGAGCACCCAGCCCTGGCTGCTTTTGCTTAATAACCTGCACATCTCTGGGGTGCCCCTGCACTAACAACCTCCTGTATTGTGATGTGTGGGACGACATGGAGAACATCAAGGTGCCTTCAAGCCTTTGCCAATACATAAAATCTTCCCTCCATTCCTTAAAATTCTCCTTTAACCTTAATTAAAATCCTCTTAGCTCACAAGCTTGTTGTTCAAAAGCTGAGATACCCTCTCTGGATTTCCCCCTGCTTTAGTTCACACCACATCTAAAGGTAGGGTGATCCTTTCATTTCTTTTGCTCATACTGCCAGCATGGTTAAGGCCTTATCAAATCTCTTCCCGAATGTAATATTTCTTTTCAAGGAAGCTTACTAACCCTTACCTGTTTTTCATTTTGACCTGCAAATAGCAAAATACCATCAACTGGAAAAGATAATTACTCATTTGTGAAAGTGTTATTATTATTTTTTATTCTATGGTATGGGCAATACAAATGCCACTCCAAGTCAGGTTGTATTAAGTAGTTTCATGTCACATGACACAGTGTGAATTGACACATGCTGTGCTGTTGTATGAGATCTAGGCTTGCTTGTTTGAAGAGATTTTTTTCTTTTCTATTTAGGAGAAGATATTAGGTACTATAGATATTATATGATCTGTCCATTAGCTAAAAAATACATCCAGATTCTGATATTCGGACCAAAAGGAAACCTGAGAATGATGGCTTACATATCTATAGATAGCCAGCTTATCCCTTACAATAAACTCTATATCTGAATACATATAGAAAAATAAATATTAAACCTCTATGCTGCTACCAAAATTCAATGAGTATCAGGAGCATAGTAACTTCTGCTGCGTATTAATGATTGGTAGCATGCTCTAAAAAGCCTCCTAGGAGTTTCTGCACTGTTTCATTTCTCAGTTATTTATGGAAAAGTGAAGGATTAACAAACAACCGTTCTCACTCTGCCAGTCCCCACCCCAGACCTGTAATACTGGGTGGCCAGTAGTACCAGTCAGTTCCTCACCCAAATTTTGGTAAGGGTTGGAATGGAAGGTCTTATGTGATGCTGATGTTACAAGTTGACTCAGTTCCCTTGTCAGTCAAGTCAATTAAAAACAATCCAATTAAAACCCTAATCAAAGCTCATTAAGCCCATGCATACAAACCTTGACAATATTTGGTTATTTAGTTGGTTTAGATTTTCCATGCTTAGCTTTCCATGAGTCTGGAAAGCCTCAAGGTAGCTCTCTTGCAAAGGAATGGGAACCAAAGAGAAACAAAAGCATTGTCCTGGTCAAAGTTGAATTATCTTGGTTTGTAAATCAGCTTCCCTCCCCATTTTCTAAGCTTAATGGCTTCCTAGATTACTCAACCATTCCACCACAGGACAGGCTGATTACCACCAGCAGCACCTGCTTCAGATGCTGTGAGCCTTCCAGGAGGTTTCTTCTCAAAAGAGTCCTTCCTTTCAATTCCATCATGCTCCCCACCATGCCAGTGAGCCATATGTCTCTACCCCTGCTGATCTCCAAGCACACAGTCTCAGCTATGGATTTACTGTTTTCTTTAATTCCATCCTCAGACCCTTTCCTACATGCCACCTCAGTCCTTTGCTCTCCCTAATATTTTAGAAGAAATGACTGCCTTCATCTGCTTTTCCTGGGCAGTTCAACAAAGAGAAGATATAAAGCTCGAAGTAAAATCCAGCCAAAACCTCTCCCTTTTAGCTAGTATTGCATCAAAGTCAAGGATTTTAATATCAAATTCCACAACACATCCACTTGCTCACTATCAATATTCAGTGACTCCCCAGTGACCCGGTGCTTACAGTTTGTAATGAATCCCCAAAGCAAAAAAGTCTCACAAAGCTTTATGATTTGATCATGAAAGTTTTGCAGCGCCCTGAGGTTTGAAACCCTTCAGCTGAGAATGAAACTTTACAGATATACACATATACATATTTTAACCAGCTCTACACGAAGAGCCTGTATTGCAGGCAATGAGGACAGAATGGTGTCAAGATCCTCCAGAGTGCCTTGATCCAAAGGACAGAGCTCTGCTAGCACAGAACTGGGACAAACAGCCACAGGTTCTCCCCATCTCCCATTATGGAAGGAGAGAGACTAGCTGGGGACACAGAGCAGAAATCATTGGGGTGTGAAGATGTATCTCTGTAGGACAGCACAGGTGCTAAACCCCAATTCAATCCAAACCCAACCAAAATCAGTAGCAACATTCACGTGATCTCAGTGGCACATACAGGTCCTAAAGCAATGTCTATAACCTGATCATACCAAAACTTCTATGATACTCAGCTGGAGCATGAGACCCATAACAACAACAAAAAAAACACCGCACTGCTCCAGCCCTCTCCGCTGTGTCCCACTTGTTGGATTGTCACAAAGGAGGGCCCTCAGTTGACGCGACGTGGCAGGCCAAGCAAACAACTTCAAGTCAAACCCACAGCCTCCAAAACCCAGATTTGGAAAACAGGGCCTTGCCAAGAATAGTAATAATAACCAACACTTCATGACAGTCACTTGGTGTGATTCCCTGTGCAGTTCGTGCACCCACGTGTGCAAAGCAAGGCAACCCCCTACCTTTTGTCAGCAGCACCAGAATCCCATATGCTTAACAATGACTGTGGTTGGAGTGTTGCATTTGCAAGCAAAACACACTCTTACTTTCTCAATATTGGCTCCTTTATCGCGGGCTCTTACAGCTGACAACACGGCAAAGAACTTCATAAAGAAAGTCTCATGATAGCTGTTATTTATTATGCAAATACTGTCTGCCATGGCAACATTGCATCCAGTAGTTTGCTTTATTTGCTCTGGTACATGCATATTCAAATTAAGGCTGCGTACATTGTGCCTACACATTGCAAAGATTTTGTTTTCCTTGACACTTACAGGAGAACAAACTGCAATTAATACAGCCTGTTTAAGCAGACAGCACCCAATTAGTTATCATCCATTTTCAGATTGGGACTCTAGACAAAAAAACATGGAGCTGGCTTCTTATTCAAAAGCAAAATACATCCAAACTACAGGTTTTCAAAGACACGTTTAACTCACAATGGCCAGGATACTCGCTTGGCCTTTAATGTGAAATGGAGTGTTAATTTTTCTCTGTCACCTCTTAATTGCTTCCTTATTATACTGTTCAAGCAGTTAATTGCTAGACTGAGTGAAAGAGTGTTTTCAAGGGAAAGGAAATGCCACAGCATGAAAGAAAAAAAAAAAAAAAATAGAAGCAGCGTAATTGGGCCTGATATAACATTAGTTGTGCTATTGCCTTTAATGGTAACTACAAAAAATTAATAGGAATAGCCAAACTGTTTGCTATCGCAACACAAGCCAGGAGACGTGTCGGGAGCTTTGCATGCGGCGGGATCGCGCTCTCAATGGGTCCATCTATTTGGTGTGTTTACATACACAGCGTTTGGTTCAGCTTTATCCCGCTCCACCAGGTGCCTTACCTACTTGCAGCGAATGAACTGCTCCTCAGAGTCACAATTCTCATCCCGTTCGTGATTGTCTACGTGGTGAAGGGCATCCCAGTGACGTTTTCCTGCCGTCGCTGCTCTTGCTTTAACTGGAAGGAACTGGGATGATAAAGGCCACGAGCACAGCCAGTCCACAGCAAATTAATTCCCCTCTTTTCGCCTCAGCCCAGCACCAGTGATACTCCTCAGAAATAAAGGCCAATGCTTATGCAAGAGGAGTGAGTCAACAGGGAAAGACTTGACTGATGTCATGGAGGGAAAATGGATACTCCAGATGCAAAGGCAAGAATTACAGGCATTTATTTAAACAACATGTGATTGCAGGCTCTAATGAGGATCTTTGTGTGACTGTGCTAGAATTCATGATTAGTATTATTTCCTCCATCCTCTAATTTTTATTAGAGAATAGTAATTATTAATGGAGGGAAGAAGCAGGAAAAAAAAGCAGGCACCAATGATACTGCCACATGGTAGATGTAAATATGCACATTAATTCATAAGAAAAGTGAGTTAAATACGAATTTTGAATTAATTTCCTAAATGTAGCTTCCCAGTGGACAATAGAAAGGAGATGATCCAGTTACTAACTTGTGCTTATTAGCATTCAAACATGCTGATTAACTCATTAGTAAGACTACATTTGAAGTACTCCCTTTTGTTTCTGCCTCTAAGCTGTTGGTCTTCCATTTACTTGTTTATTTGCCAGGAGGAAGAAAACACATTTATTTAGGGCTGAGAGGAATGAGTCAACCCCAGCTGAAGAACACTAAGTTTTATTCCACATTAAAATATCCCCTTTCATTTTGCAGGAGTTTTTGAAGCGCTATCATCTGCTGAACCAGGTGGGTGAAAATAAGCATGTTCCTGATAAGGTTGTAATTTCATCTGAAGAAAATTATGGGCAGCAACTATCAAAGCAAAACTGAGCTTTCTACCAAATAATCTCTGAATTGCACTCCAAAACCACATTGCCAATGTCACTGAGAGAGAGTGGTGAAGCTCTACTTATGTCCAATGCCAAGGGACCAGGCTGCTTCCAATTCTTGCAGCACACTGTCTGGTCTCACAAAATCATAGCATCAACTCCCATTCCTGACCATGCAGAGCCATGAGATTCTCAACTGAGCTGTCACAGAAAAGTTGCAAAATGCTGTAAGCCTTTAGTGATTGTTTCATTGCTTATTTAGTACTTTATTGGACTAAATGCCTGAGAATTTGCACAATAATGCACTGCAGCACTCTGAGATTCTTCCTTCTTTTCATACTATAAATGCTATCTCTTGATCATTTCCCAGCATCCCCGTTGTCTGCATATATTTATATGGCCTTCATTTCCACCTGACCAATGTATCTCACAAGCTTTGTTGTTCTCTTCTGTCCCACCACTCTTGTCGAATATTTAATAAAGAAGATGCTGAAGAATAGGATGAATTAGATATTCTACCACACATGACACAGACCCATCTTTGCCCCATGCCTAGCCCATCATCTAATGCCTTCCTGTTGAAACACAGAAACTGTTAAGAAGAGTCAAAGCAAACTATATCTCTCTTCCACTGGTGTAATTAATAAGTCTTTGTAATTCAGACTAAACGTACCTGAAGATCTCATTTTGCATAGTAGGGTTCCTGAAACCTTTAAATGAAAAGGTCTGCTCTCCAAATAATGCCAATATATATATATACATATATATATATATATATATATATATATAACCGCTTATGCAGTATCTTGCTGTAACTACAGGATAGTGACAACCTCTTTGTACATTTGTGCAATTTAACAGGACATAAATACATCTTCTGAATAAGCTATAATTAAATTGAGCAACTTGATGTCTTATTTTCATAGAAATCCATTTTATTAAACTATCTGCCTGCTTCCATTCTTTTATATTTAGATCTTTACCTAAATCTCTCTCCTTTTTCCCTTTAACTTCCAATTTGCCTTTGTCTAAGGATACTGACAATGTCCTATATAGCCTTGAAATCAATTTAGTGAGACAGTCTCTTTGTACAACAATTTTTCAATCTGTGACATTTGCATTTCTATACCTTTTTTTAATTCACAAAGAATAGCATGTCTTATCCAAAGGAAACGGGAAAACTGAGCTCCAGGAATATTAAATTCTTCTACAAATTGGTCAAACGATTTAAAACGTCCATCCTTAAACAAATCTTTAATACAAATGAACTCTTTTTGTTGCTAGGTTCTAAAGGCTCCATTTCTTAACAAAAGTGGAAGGCCCTCATTATAACACAATGGAGTTAAGGGAGACAATTTCTCATTCCAGCCCATGAATTTATGCACTTTCCCCACATTTTACAGACTGGAAAATAGTTGTTAACATAATCTTTTCCTGTCACACCATTTTAATGTATGTTTTTATGTCTGTACTATCAGGTTCAAGTTCCATATATATATATATATATATATATATATATATCCTTCTACAAAATTGTAAGGGAAATTACCCTTGTCAGGTTCTTATCACTTACAGTTGTGATGTGTTAATCCTTCTCTCCTGTTGCAGTTCTTGCAGACCTTCTCCTTTTTATTGCAATAAACCTTCTGTTTTCTTGCAACCAACCTTCCATCTAACTACCACAATCCCAATAAAAGAAATAAGCCTGCATTTCAATTTATCTCTACTGTGACAATGAAAGAGGAAAATAAGACATTAATACAGGAAGAAAACAGAATATTAGAAGCGTAATTTAAACAGAAGTTTGCTTTAGAGTTCAGAGCATGAGAGTTTCTAATTCCGCATGGTAGTAACATTCAGTTAAGCCTTCCTATCTCTCCAAAATAGAGCCAGGCTGTATAGAAACCGCACTTTTAACCAGGACTGAAAGGTCTTCTATATCATACTGAAAAAGAGATGTCTCTGCCAACAGAGAGCTACAGGGCAGCAGAATTATTTAGGAAGAGTTAATCTCAGCTAATACTGCTCTGCTAAGACACAGAAATCTGAGCCAAGCTTGCTCCATAGTTAATGGAGAGAGACAGCAGGTGTCCTCCATAGAGCATGTGGGATGAACTCCTCTCTCGAGGTATTGGGCCAATGGTTGAAGAACACAGGGTGAGAAGCTCAAAGTGCCAGACTGAGCTGGCTAAGCAAAGTGCAAAACACTTTGTCTCACAGGTTTGCTTCCATCAACAACTCCGGCTCTTCTTCCATGTGACCACCTGTTTGGAATATACACCATCCAGCCATTTCTCAATAAATAAGGTACCTCTTGAGAACAAAAGAATGGCCTTAAACCCTTCGCAGTCAGTAACTGCATATTCACATGTGAATCTGTCAGTTCAGGCTTGTGTAACATTCCTGCTCAGGTTGTTTTCTGGACTCAAGGTTGCCAAGAGATTGTACCTCAGTAAAGGTGGTGAATTGCAGCTTTCTAGCTCTAAATGCAGGGAAACATCAGCATTTCTATGACAGATGGGAGCTGAAAACACTAACAAGGCAACAGTAAAAACACGGCTGTCAAAACATTGATGGGAAAAGCAGTGCCTGAAGAAAGTATCCTTTGACACCTCCCTGCTATAACCTCTTCCCCTTCCTACAAATTGAACAACATCTTCTCAGCAGAGGGCCAGATTTTAAGAGATGCTAATCAGCCAGCGCTGAAGTCAATAGACACTGGAGGTTCTCAGTGCAACCAGTTAGAAGAGGTCCAGGTCCCAGTGAAAACCCTGCTCAGCTTCCTCCAGCAGCATTGCCAAATGCAGGAAGTCAAAACAGCACGACACAATCCTACATGCGTCTCTGCAGCTTGTTTTCCCTTTCTAATAGCGCTCAAATTTCTGAGCACTTCTGAGTTGGAACTCTTCTCCAAGTGAGCGAGATTTCAGATTACTTTTTCCTGGAATTTAGAATAGGTTGAAGTGCTTCCTATTCTAGGAACCCCACCTCTCCCTCTGTGGTAATTAATTACAGACTCCGAGCTACATCATCTACTATGTGCCTATATTCAAAATCTTCATAAACAAAACCAAAACTGGACAAAACCTAAGTCACATTCTGGAAAATACAGGCATTGCTCTCAAAAGAACGTGGCATTTCATACATTTCCAATTATCCCTTTATATTATGCAAACAAACTGGCTGCTGATGCCTATAACTTGCTCTATGCCAGACTTTCAGGCCCAGATACCTCTGGCAATATATTCCTGACTGGAGAATTCATGCATGTCAATCAGCAGCAGCAAAACCAACCCCAAACCAGGCTCTAAACCTTGTTGTACTAAGATCCTTTTGAAGCAACTCCAATGCACTCTAGATACATAGAGGAGCCATGGAGAGCAGTGCTGGCATACCTATTGCCTAACACCAGGGCCCTAACCAGGCAATCTAAATCAACCACTTAATCACAGAAAAAAGGAAAAGTAGAAGTAAAACATTGCCTAAGACTGCATCCAGCTATGTTACATACAAGTGTTTCAGCGAGTAAAAAGCTGATGGTGAAATGGCTGCATGATGGGACCAGCAGAAGCCTTTCCTCTCCATCCTTCCACTACATGATAGATCAAGGTGATCTTTGAGATGCTTACCCAACCTGCTCACAAAGATTTCCCATGACAAATACACCACAATCTGCTTTCTCTGTTTCATCATTTCCCCCTTCTTCCCACTGATTTCCTTTGCCATGCCTTATGACTTCCCGTAGCCTGTTAGATTTTACTTCCACACTGCAAGCACTCACTGTAACCAAATGAAGCACATGGAACCAAATTCATTCCACTGCTGTCCTGTTAGAGCCACTGGATTTATTTGGGGGTTGAATTTGCTCTTCTTATGTGAGAAATAGGGGATACAGAAAGAGATATAAGAAGAATGAAAATAAAAAGTGACCTCAGTGGTCATATTTTCTTTAATCCACGAGGGCCACTCGATGAATGCATGTAGCCAGGCCTACAATAGTGCTTACATTTAAACTCGGGTGGGTGTAAATATAGGTAAGGGCACTAATCAGCCAGGTGGCTACATGTTACCCTGAACACAAGCAATTAAGTACAAGGGCAATTTTCTCCCAGAGGTTAGTTATTTCATAGCCAATTACCCAGGCAGCTTCACCCCACTTTGAACTGTGTGTGGAGTAAGAGCCATGTCTGCATCTGGACCTTCAATAGATTCCCTGTAGCTTTAGCCATCAGCCCTATTCATCTCTTTCTAAAGTAGTTACAGCATCCACCTGCCTTTCAGCATTTAACTCCTTCATTTGTAAAGAAGCAAGCAGAACATTTGAACAAAAAAAGATATTTTTATCTTTATAATAGGCGAGGCAATTTTAGCACTATATGTCTATGAAACTCAGCATTCAGCCTCGTAGAGTATCTTCACAAAATTAGCAAATGCACGTTATTCAACAGATACACTCTGCAAAGCAAGCCTTTCGAGTGAGAAATCTGCATTGTTTCTTGTTCAGAATATGGCAGGTCCAAAGGAGATTGACTGAACGAACAAGAGGAGAATACATCCAGCTAACACAAGCTAACTCTGCCATCTATTTATGTAATGTATTAATAATACAATTAAATCAAATATTAATGGAATATGCTGAATATCTCTGAAAAGACACATATCACAGGCTATGTAAATAGCTGTGTATGTGTATTTGTGTTTTATTCCCACAACACACACTGTTACGTTACAAACACACAGGCAGAACATGTACATCTGCACACACCCAACCCACGCAGACTGAAGGAGATGAGGTCATTGCAAAAGCAAAAGGTGATGTGGAATCTGGGGGGAGGAATCACCACGCTGTGCTGCCTCTGTCTGCCGTGCTCTGTTCATAGAGATGAACTGTAACTGCGGCATCAAGATGGGGCTTTTCTCTCCTGAAACTGCATCCTGCAGGCCACAGCTCAGCATTAGAGCATCTTCAGTACTGGAGCTACCAGAGTAGCTCGAATAGGAACCCCATCAGGATATGTGCGTAATCAGATCAGGTTGTGCCCATTCATCACCAACACACAAATCTATGGGTGGAGCAGCTCCCACTGCCAGGACCCATTGGTGACACAGAAGTGCACCTGAAAGCTCAGCTCCCACAGACTGCAATGCCCTGGGGCTCGCTTAAGGACCCCTTATCCATGATGTGGCACAGAGCTGCCCCAAAGCATCTCCCAGCACTATCCAGGTCAGGCCAGATAAGAACGGGGGAACAATTTACCAGCCTGGTGATACGGTTTCCAAAGCACTTCCAAACCCCTCAGCTGCCACTCATCCCCAAAATCTCCCTCTAAAAAGCATGGAGCTATAAAAATAAAAACGAAAGACCCCAACTTATTTCTCTTATTTCCTTTGCACCCTTACGGAGAGATTTTAATAATAGTCAGTATGTTGGCTCTTTTAAAGGAAAAAAAGAAATCCACAGTGTGGAACAACAGCCCAGACCAGCTACACATTCTCCTTCCATAAAGATAAAAGATACTGGGGAAAAGGCAGCACCCATTGTACTTTGCAGTTTCTAGGTTGCCAAGTTCTCACTAAAAGATGAACATAAAAGCAGAACACAAATAGGATTTTGAACAGGAAAAAAAAAATAATAAAGGGGGGAGAAAAAAAAATAGAGCAAAGTTTCCATGAAATAAATATCCCTCAGTGAAAAAAAAAAAAAGGCTATTTTTCAAATGGCCACGGTGATTCTGTGCTGCACAGTGAGCGTGCTGCACTTTGGCTGCACTAAATTCCTACCCCCCTGCCCTTGCTGTGCATCTCTCAAGAACAAACTGCCCTTTGAAGCATTATTGCTTGGTCAATGCTGGTATCGATGCATCACGAGGCATTTCTGTGAGTTTTATTCGCTAACAAATGACATAAGTTTCAAAATCTCACTAAGTAGCAAAAAAAAAAGCAACCCAAAATGAATCAAGCCCACGTTGGCAATTAGATCTCCCTCTAACAATTAATTCCTGTCCATCACAGCCTTTACAAAGCAAATTACCACCAGACAGTTCAGGTAGAGAACTGTAAAACACATGCAAGTTCTCCAGCTTATATCTAAAATGCAGCTGCACCCTGCAGAAAGTTCAAATTCACTTTTAAACTGTAACCCTCCCGTGCTACAGATTGAAAAAATATGTCGTATCAAACATCCCCATAAATTAGAGACGCTCCTTTAAAACGTCAAGGAAAGATCCTACTGTGCTTCGGATGTCAGCGTAACTCTAAAAATACAGAGTGATGAGGCATGGAGACAATTTATAGCGGAAATCAAGCACGCTTTTCAACTTGCATGCCCAAAATCTGTGGTAAATCAAGCAACTCCTTCCCTTCTGAAATTGAACTGCAACTGTATTACCTTCATATAAATTGTCTGAATTACGGTGATGTCTGACTGCAGTATTTAGAGACCCTCAGCTGCATTGTTGGATTGGGTTTTTGGGGGGCTGTTTTTAATCGCTTGGCTGTGGCTTCATGGAACAGAACACGGCAGTTTTGAAAGCAAACAACATCAGTTGAATGCATTGAGTTCACCATTTGCTTACAATGGTGTTGGATAGGAATCTCATCTTTTAGTTCAGTCCTGTTAGCCCTCCTGGAGAACAGAGTATTTCCAGGAAAAATCAGTAAGCAAATGCTTTGAGGCTGAGCCTGCAATGAGCTGTGTGAACCCTGCCAACTCCCTGGGTCTGCATGGAGCCCCATTTGATTAAAAGGGGCCCCGTGCTAACACAGGAATCTCCTTTTACGGATCTCACTGCAGGACCAAGCCTGCAGTATTTCCTGCTGATTAATAACTATTTATCTAAAGAGCTACTTCTTTGGTTTTTAGCAGGCAAAAAATACGCACAAAAAATAGCACTGTTTATATTCTATAAATCGAGGGATAAAAAAAAAGAAGAAGAAGAAGAAGAAAAAGAAGGGGAAGAAGACTAAAACATAATACTCTAACCCAAATTTAGGCAAGACGAGATTTTCATACACAGAAAGAAAATTCCTGGAGTTTTGTTAATCAAAGGCAAAAACTTTGCTATGTGGCTACGTTGCAGACTACTTCAACTGCAAGGATCACACAGAATGAGGTGGGTTATAAGAGAAATCACCAGTAGTGTGGTTCCTAGACTCCAAATCCTTACTTCTTATTTACACAGCCCTGCCATGTAACTATCAGAAATCTCAGCCCAGTTATCAGCAACTCCTTTTGCTTGCTTCCCTTCCAGGCAGAGGGAAGGGAGGACAGCAGATTTGCTGGTGCAGATCTTCTCCTTTTAAATCATTTTGAGAACCGTCAGCCACTTCCAAGTGGTGGCAAGAGCGGGGCCAGGCAAGTGGCTGCGGAGAGAACGCGTTCCTCTCCCTGTGGGAGCTGCAAGGCTCTGCCCACGAGATGGCAGGCTGCGATGCTCTATGCATTTTCCAGCCAGCGCTCAACTGGAAATAGTTTCCCCTCTCAAATGACAGCAGCCCCAGGTAGCGGGGGTGACATTTGCTTTACATTATGATACACACTAATTAATCATTAGCAATCCCAGAAGTATGTCGACTAAAAATGCATTGCTACGGCTCATCACAGTAGGGGCTTTCAATATTGATACTATTACACACACATATGTTCCACGGCTGGATGTTATATACCCATGGATTTAGTTTTTTAGACTACAGGATATCTTTTAAGTGCTCCTAATTATTGTTTGATCAAAATCCATATAGTCAGTAGTGAACTTAGTATCTTGTACTTTACGTGATAAACTCTTGAGGTTAGGTCACCAAATGATTGCTCAGCTTGGTGATATAATAGGTCTTTTACAGGCTGCAAAATGGACTGGAACTTTTTGTGGCATAATCCAGCCTTTTCAGACTGGTTGACATTTTTCCCCCTATGTGGTGGTCTCTATGCCAACAGCCTGGGGCCACCTCAGTCCCCCAACAAGGGGATGCCCACCAGCAACCATGGACACAGCCAACGGTGCCTCAGCAAAACGAGGGGAGAGCTGAGAGCACTGTAAGGGGTGATGCCCTGACTGCATTTCAAATGCGATGAAAGCCTCGTGCTGCTTCTCTGAAGACACTGAGATATTTTGATTCACTTCTACTACCAGAACAGGCACATCTGTGCAGGAAAATCAGAGCTGATGGAGAGTGCAGGGAAGTTAACATTAAAAAAGCTGAATGGGTCAGTACTACATCCAAAAGTACAAGTAGCTCTCAGTCCACCTTTGCGTGCCTTCAACCTCAGTGAAAAGCACCCAGCAGACAGTAAAGGAGAGGAGAATAGCGCTTTAGTTTCATGCAAGTATTAGATGAGCTTTTTGGGAAGAAATGAGCACAAACTTTCTGCCTGAGAACTCTTTCTCAATGGCTGCAGAGCTGCCGATTTGCCCCCTTCTGCCACCTCATCATTCCCACACAAAAAAACAATCAAAAACCAAACATCCATTACAGATCACCGAGGAACTGGAAAAGGCTTCCCAGAGAGGTGGTGGATGACCAATTCCTGGGTATACTCACAGTCAGACTGGATGGGGCTTTGAGCACCTGGTGGAGCTGTAGGTGTCCCTGATCACTGCAAGGAGTTGGACCAGATGGCCTTTCAGGGTTCCTTCCAACTCAAACGACTCTGTGATTCTATGATCATACCACAACAGTCTTGCTCTCAGTAGGTTCATCTTCAGTGTTCCTAAGCAAATTAATGAGAGGGGTTGCTTTGAGGTGGTCCGAAGATGGCTGTGCTTTAAAATGATGTTAGAGAAGAAGATACTCCCACGGTGCAAAGTCAGGCTCTGAATGGCCACCATCTTTGGGGCTTCTCCATGTTGAAATTTTCCAGTGCCCCTCCTTTTTCTGACACTGATCACATTGAAAGTTTCTCAGGGGGTCATCTGCATGGGACAAAAGGTAAACTGTCTTAGAAAAACCTCCTCGAAACATAATAAATAAAACCCTTGAAAGCCTGCTCGTCTTGCAAGACGAATGCTGAAAGGTGAAGGGCAAGGGATTTCACAAAGGTTAGGAAGTGAATATTGATGACGCTTCTCCTCAGGGAAGTAAAGCTGAAGCAACGAATAAACGCTTGTTTAGGGATTTTTCTCTAACGTTATACATTATGTGTGTGTCAGAGATCCCAAATCTCAGTCACTTCTATCTCCACTCTGGCTCAGACCCTGGAAATCCCTGTTCTAACGTGAAATATTCATCGGTGTAAGTCAAGCCTATGTTAGCATTTGACAGTTAGAGAGCTGGCAAAACCATTATTGAGCTAATGCATCAGGAAATTAGTTCTGTTTAAGTAATGGAACTATGTTAAAAGCATAGAAAACAAAATAAAAATGATAAAGGGGGAGAGTGAGGCACAGAAAGAGAAAGGAGAGACTCCCACTTCTACCATTTCAGGGCTTGGGGCTTTAACAAAAATACTACAAACACTACACTTTTGATAGAGCTGTGAGAGTTAAGAAGTACCATTTATTTGACTACTTGCACTTTGAGTCTCTCTAATTAGAAACTGAGGGTTATACACAGTGAGCCAAAATTACAGAAACAGAACTTAAACATTCAGCCTTTGGATTCAGGAAGAAGCACTTCATACGGGCAGATGATTTCTGTGAACACCATCATCTTTAAGATCTTTAGAAATCTTTGCCTTTCGTTTTGACATTCCAACACACCTTTTCTTTCAGAAGTCTGCAGATATCTGCTCCCACCCACACGGTTTCCCATGCAGAATTGTCTCCATGTACAGCACGGAGGAACATTGCCCCTTTCCCATTTGCAGCCATGTACAGGGCCCACAGCATCCACACAGCTCTGCAGCTTAGTCACATTGACACTCAGCCATATATCTTTGCTTGTAATGCTTCTTCATAACCAGCAACCCTCAAGAAAGTCTTCTAGTTGGATAACAAAGAAGATAATATATTGTCCTATTGCCTGTGCCATTCCAACCCCCCCCCCCCCCCCCCCTTTTTTTTTTCACTTGGTCATTTGAAATTGAGAAGAAAGCAGTAGTCAAGGAAGGACATTTTTACCATTTACATTCGTTGATATTTAAGCCCATACTCCCTACTTAAAAACTTTGGGAACTGAAATTCATTCTATCTTCTCTCATGCCAACCACAATACTTATTTAAAAATTCCCTCTTTTCCTGACATGTTACAGGTCCGAGAGGCCCTGTGGTAATTTAAACTTCAGCATCTTTTCAACAGGCCCCTGATTTATGAGCTGACCGTTTCTACGTTCTAACTGCTTGATGCTGAAGCTTGAAAACGTAGCAAGAAAATAAAAAATAAATAAATAAATAAGAAAGAGCACTGACTTCTAGCAGCGGGATAGTATCCCTCAAGACGTGCAGATTTTGTTCCCGTCTTACTTATGAAACAGATGGCGTTTTATGCTTAACACAATCAGTACCATTCTCTATCTGTTGCCTTCTAACCTTCCCCACCTGTGTGAAACCCAGCCAGAGCTTAATGAACATACTTGGAGCTGTCTGGACTGAATTAGTCCCAGTAGGAGTTACCCTTCAGGTACTCCGCAGTCTCTCATGGCCGTGTAACTGCAAAGGAATACAAGAAACCTTTACACTGCGGTTAATTAAATAAAGGTTTGCTTCTGCTAAGTGCATTTTTTCCCTTCCAAAAGCAGGTAATGTCTTGTGTGTTGAACTATTTTGGAAGCATTTGCTGCTATCTTGAACATTCTGGGAGACAAGTGGCATGGAAATGGGGTCGGAATGTGGTTTTAAGCCACATTTGTCTTCCATTTTTAAAGCTTCCTTCATTTCCACGTAGCAAACATTGAGAATAATTGTTTTGCAAATACAAGGCCTCAGCAAAAGGATTTTTCATAATTCACTTGCAAGACAAGATACTTCGTCCCTAAAACTCATCTCCTACGTTTCCATTTTCCTCACTTGAAATGCAGCAAAAATCATCTTTCTGGCAGCAGACTATTTAAAATGAAGATGAATTTACAACGTGCTGCCTCTGACCACATTCCACGTCCCCAAAGGCAAATTTTACAAATGTCTCAGAGACATGTTAGAGTAATTTCCTTCATGTTAATTATCAATTATAGAAAATTGTTGTACCGAAGCAATTCAGCAGCCTGGGACTGCCTCTAAAATATCTGTTGTGGGAGCTTTGAGTTTGCTTATGCACTGAAATTTTTGCTACTGGCTTTCATTCCTGCCTGATGTGTGAGGCAACTCTGTCCACTTTCCAGCCTGAATAAATACAAAACTAACATTAATTTAATTAAACCATTCATAACAAGGGGCAAAATGAGTTTTGCAAAGCTCGTTTTGACCGAGGATTGGATATCATTGGATTGTAATTAAGTGGACGGCCAAGCTTTCTCAGGAACCTCCACTAAAACAACAAACCATCTCAGTTCTCCATCTGTGTACAATTCAATGACTCAATGATTTAGCCGTGGATCCCTTCTGTGGTGTTAAGGTGCACACAAGTAAGATAGACCACCTATTTGCCAACAACGCACCAAGAACAGTTCCAGGAAACTGAGCCTGGTACTTGGATAAGGCAGAATGGTGATCCATACAGCTAAAACAAACTGTTTATCATCAAGAAGCAGAAGCTGCCTTCTCTCACAGCTTTACCAGTAAACCTGCCACTAGTGGGAAGGTTTGCCTTCCCACTAGTCCAAAGAAGCTTTGCCAGCTCCTTCCCTTGAACAAAGAGAGACAAAACTTATGCCCAAAATATCATCCAATGTGTGTCTACACTTGATAAAAGAAAGTGAAAACTGTATTATGACAATCCAAATAAATACCTTCTTTTTCCAGGGTAGAAGAGAATGACACAGGCAGGTCTTTACCAGAGACAAGATAAGCAGGTTTACAACAAAGAGAACTCTGCTTTTACCTCTTCCCTTGAGTACTCCTCTGTAGCTCCACATTGGCAATGGCTGGGAACCAGAATGGTAAGCAGTGGCTGTCAGAATAGATCAGGACAGACCAAGTCAACAGGAAAGAGAAGTGAGATAGATGATACATCCATCCGTGGGTAAATGATAGCATGATGATTCCTATAGGAAAAGAAAGTCAGAGAATTACAGGCCTGATCTGAAACTCCAAGGGCATGAAATACCACCAATGATAGGGCTTTTCCTGCAGGAGATGACTGATCTTCACTCCTGGACTTCTGTTCCTTGAATCAACATTTGTCCTTTTTGTTGTCTTGAGATCACAGGGTAAATGCATGCCTGGATGCCATAAGCAGATGCCAAGATATAAATCCCTTTCTCATCCAGACCACTATCTGAACATCCAGTAGTGTAATGATGGTGATCTTGATCAATCAAGCTGGACTCTTTCTACTGCCTTAATCCAGAGTACATTGCAAGAGCACTTGACTGGCCCTTCTCTTTCAAACACAGCTGTTTGCTAAGACAACTGTATAAAGATATATGAGTTATTTGTATAGTAATTGAGCAGATGAACCTCCCCATATTGAGGGACTTTTGGTGTAGAAAAAGCTAAATAGGACCAGGACTTTGTTACAAGCAAATTGACAAGGTATAAGGGTGTCATCTAAACTAGCAAACAGGGGCAAACTGAGTATAGAAAACAGAGTCTGGCTATCAGTTATGTGCAGGTAACAAGATATTTAGTTGTAAAGGAGAGGGCAAAAATTACAGCTAGCTTTGCAAGAGGCAGGCAGCGCTCCTGGGGGGAAGTTCCAGCAACACAACATCACAAAAGGTGGTCAATAAAATAGAACGCAGTGGTCAAGCAAATGCCAGCAACCACTCTTCCCTGCACTGCCATTAAGCAGAACTCCAGGAAGGACTGGACACCCCAAATCAGAACAAAGGGGCCACTTTGCTGGGAGCTAGGAAATAGCTAAGTGAAAAGGCCCAGCCAACAGTGCAGGAACTTCAGTAAGACAAGCCAGTGAAATGGCATGGAAGGATGAGTGGATGAGCCATGTAGCAGCCCATCAGAATTATTGGTTACCAACACCTGAAGTCATGTGGCTGGAGATGTTCCTGACACTTCTAAGAAATCCAGGCTATGTATGAAGAAGACTGTTGTGCTGGGGACTCTGCCCATCTCTGATTCTGTTGTGAGACTGCCTGTGTAGGCCAAGGGGTGAGGGGTGAGTCACATAAGTCTCATATTCACACTGTGTGACCTGATGGGCAGACCCATGATATCAGACTTTACTCTTAGGGTAAGAACAATAGCATTAAACTCCAAGAAGCTCGCAGTATGAATGGACATCTGTCTCCAGGAACAAACAGTTCCACAGGAAGGCTCTACACGTACTGTTAGGAAAGAGAACTAGGGAAGAGAGAGTCTTCTCCATGAATGAGGGCAACATTTGTTGGGCTGTACAGCTCTTTGTAGAAACGCACCATTTGGACTGTAAACTGAAAGAACTGTTGGAAGTTATTTCTCTTCCTTAAAACAAACAAAAACCTAACAAGGTATTCCTCTAGCAGTGAAAATGATATACCAAAGTCAGTTGAAGAAATAACTATAGCTGAATCACTGAGTACAAAGGAGCATAGTGTAATTAAGTTCAGTGTCCTTGTGGGAAGGAATGCAACAAAACCCAGCACTGTGACATTAAGCTTTAGAAAGGGGATTTAAGAAAGAAAAAAAAAAAAGGAGGAAGCTAGTCAAAAAGGCCCTGAAGTCAGAAGTGAGGAAATTAAAATCCTTCAACTCAGCATGGAGGCTACTTAAGCAACCATAATAGAGTCCCAGAAGGAATGTGTAGCCATTCAAAGAAGCATGGAAGGCAAAAAAAATAAATAAATAAAATAAAAAATAAAAATTTGCATGGGAAAACAGCATGGTTCAAGGGGTTATTTAAGCCAAACAGGTTACATTTAAAACGAAGTGAAAACTCAACTTTAAGAGAAGAAACATGGCCCATGGAAGGCTCTCCCCATCATGCAGGCAGGTTTCAACAAGTTGAGATGACTGAGAAACGAGATAGACCTAGCGTGAATTTAAAAAGAAGATCAGTAGGGAAAAAATTAAGAGGTAACTGAAAAAATGGCTGCCAGAAGATTCTGAGGGGCAATAGCAGTGAAAAAGGTGACTGCAGAGAAACTAAGCTATTTCTTACCAGCATGGAGCATGCTCTGAGAGTTCAGTTTGCCTGGTGTGAGGGAAAAGGGATGGAGTTTGGGAGAAGTAAATGGGACACCATCAAGGAATGGAAAAGAAAACAATATATCTCAAGAGACCTCAAGAACCAGTTGCACTGGGCAACTGCTCCACAGGATGGTGAACGTGGGCACTGGTTGCAAAATATGACTTTACATGGAACCAGTGAACCACGTAAATCAGGATTCCAAGAGAACAGAAAGAAACTGTATCACTGTCATAGAACACAATTTAATACGATGTTACATTATTCTTTAATCAATCACAAAGCCTACAAGTCAACTAATAAACTCACTCTGGCTACGCTCACCTAGAGTCTGGAGCAGGGGGAGGTTATTGCAAAACATTGCTGAAACTCTGTTTGTCCAGCCTTAGGTTGGCTGACTTCCACAAGGAATGCGTTTAGTTAATTGAAAAGGTTTTAGTTAAAGTTTGCCAGCAAGAGATCATAGAGTTCTAGACAACACATACTGTGAGTATGAACTCCATTCAACCTTTGGAATACCTCTGTGAAGGCAGGAAATTGAAATATTGTGCTATATTGGCAACTAAATGGTCATTTATCATCCATGCTAAGTTTGGAGCACAGTGAAGTGATTTGTAAACTCTCAAAGGGCCCTTATTAACAATTACAAGGTGTGTCCTATAGACATATAGATTATGTATCAAAATACGATTTCGAGAAAAAAATATGCGATTATCAACAGCTGTATCTACCCTCCTATTTGCCTAGGATCAAATTTGGACTATGTTCAGAGGCACAAGCACTAAATTAAAATACAATGGAGTTAAGACACCTACTGACAAAAGCAAGGAAATTCACAGTTAAAGGGAAAAACACACCATATGTTCTGCAGTACCTAGAAACAACAGGGAGCATTCAGCTCATCATTAAAGAGGCACCCAGTTGTGCCTAGGTATTGGAGAACATATGGAACACTTCCCTGCTCATGTCTGAATTTCCTTACTATTGTCAGCTTATGGATCAAGCCTGACTTTTTCTTTAAATACAGAATTCAGGAGATTCTTTAAGTAGTTGTTTAGTTTGTAAAATAATGTGTCGTTTTATAATAATCAGCCCCACAGGCACACATCAATTATTGCAAGCTTGCTTTCAAGAAGAGTTCAGGATCACCGGAAAGCATGACTTGTAAAAATAAAGCAGTGAGTTGCTCTGAGTCTTTCCAAGCAGATACTTGTGGAAAGTTAGAGTTGGATTTAATGTAACCGAGAAGCAGACCTTTCATCTTATATTTCAGTCTTTCCCTTTAAACCTCCTCAAGGTTTGAATTATGACAGTGCAGCGAGTTCACTGCACTGCAAATATTTATACTTTAATTGCCAGACTGTAAGAGGCCCACAGTCAGAAATGCCACGTGCTGTGCTTTGCACTGTATGCCTATTTACGAGATCCACAGCACTTACAATCAAACCAGCCAGAGAACAAAATGGTTATCTCCATTCGAGAGCTGAGGATACGCTTTGCAGACAGCAAGGGTCTGCAACGAAGTAGAAAATGGCACCAGATCTCCTTAAGAAAGTGTGATCTGGATTTGGGATGGGCTGAACTCTCAGCAGCTTACAATGCTCTGGGCACTTCTGCCATTATTTATAATAACAGCGAGGCTAAAGCAGAGATGCACCAGCAGAGCTTTATCCAGTTGGACACCATCCTCTACAGCAAGCTGTGCTGGGAACAAACAGCCGCTGGAGACCTGGCACAGTGATGGGCTCCTTCTAATGTCAGCACGAGAGGGCAGCATTGCTCACAGCAGACATCTGTTTGCACAGTGCCTCTTGCAGGGGAAGGTGGCACCGACTTCCCTTGCTCCCAGGGAGGTCCCAGAGGAGAAGTGGCATGGAAATCTACTCTGCCTCAATGGTTTCTTTTTTACCTCTTCTTTTTTATGCTCTGGATATTCGTGTGTCTCGTTTCCCAATGAAACAAGCTCAAAGAGTGAGCACTTCATGTTTTGCCCCCCCGAACGCCTCTCCTCCTGTCTCCAAATCAAACTGTGCTTTCAGTAAAATCAAAATGATCAAAGTAGAACTTCAACAACGGTTTAGAAACTTCCAATTTTCTACTCAGCCTCACTTGATTTAGATGGCAACAAAATCTCTACCAACTCTGAGCAGGCCACCTATTCCCTCAGCCTTACGGGGCACTGAGCTCATCACTGCATCACAGATTCTATACAGCCAACCTTCAACCTTTTCCAGAGGCTCCTTCCAACCCCTATGATTCTGTGAACGTTGCCTGGCTGAAGTATGCTTATGACGGCTGTACTTACAATTCAACCCACACATAAAACAAAGCTAGGAATGAGTTTTAAATCAAAGCAGTGAAACAACTCTGTGGTTGTATTACAACTCATTTAGGTTCCTGTTCAGTCCTTAATTTACCTTCCTTCCCATCTGGTAGAGCATTAAAATGTACTCACAGTCTGACTGCAATAGCCAACTCCCATTTATGAAAGTAGTTTTAAGCAGAGTAATAGGTTAACAAGAAAACTACATACCAATAGGAGGGAATTATCTGACCATGCCTTCATCTTCAGGATGGTAAATGTCCCTTGGCGAGCTGAACCACCTCAAGTATTTGCAGAAAAGCTGGAGTGGAAGATTTGTAAGGAAAGAACAAAAAGAGAGAGTACAGCGCAGAGAGCAGCATTGTTGCACTTAATTTTCTGTTTCAGCTTGCTGGGCTCTCCTGGGAAGCAATGCCTTTCCCTCTATTAAAGGCCTTAAGAGATCAGATACTCTACAATTCAGATTTTACCAGTCTGCATTGATGTTGACTAGATAGTTATTAACTTGTCTTCCAGAAATTGGTCCAAACCCTCCATCTGAAGAGGCTGTGGAGCAAATACATCTGTGTTCCCCTTCAGATGCCCTCTGAGATTGGCAGGCTATGGTAACCACTGACATTGCTCTGCTCCCTGGGTGCAGGAGAGAAGCACTAGATGAGGCTTTAAAGAGCAAAAGATTCCTTGCATGAGCTGTACCTTCCCCTTTTATCTTTTATTACCTTGTATAAGATAACAAAAGAATACTAATGACCCAAACCCTTGAAGGTTTCCATCCTACCTGTAGCATTTCTATAACTATGTGAAATGCCAGGAAATCCATCTTGAATATCTGCAACACATCCCATGACAGCCAGCACTGCACAGGCAGCTGGGCCAGCATTAGCCCAGCTCAGTAGTTAGATATCCATCTCTCCAGTAGTAAAAGAGCAACTGCTTGGGGACAGGGCTTCAAACAGCAACATCGTGAAGTTGGCAGGTGGGAAAATTCCCCCAGCCTTAAAGTATTGCTATCACTCTGCTCCAAAAGAGTCTCCAAGGCTGGGGACGAACATACTGACTTCTAAACGATGCCAGAAGGTCCCTGTAAGTCTGCCAGCCTACGCAAGGCACGAGGTGGGATGATGCCCTCCTTTCTGCATGGCACCAAGTGCAGAAGGAGCTGGTCTTCACACAGCACAGCACAGAGGTGGCAGCTTCCTCCATGTCACCAGCGTTTGCCTTGTACAAGGAGTAGGAACAGCTTGCCCTGTCCTAATCTGCAATTAGTCAGACAGAAGTTATATCAAGTAAAAGGGCATAGAAACGTAACCTTGTGTCTGATGAGGTTTTCCGAATCACCAGTCATCTGGAAGGAGCGTGTGCATTCAAGGGTCATAAGTTTAGCAAAGGGTATACATTAGTAGTGTGGCAAGGCAATAAACTGCCGTGCACATATGTGCAAATATGAGCTGTGTGTAGATTCGGAATCTTGAAGCAGATTCGCTACAGACTTAGAACTTTATGAAGGTCAAATGGGTTATGCTGTAGTTCACAGGCACATTTGTTTTATTAATTGAGTCACGAGTCCTGGCAGACTGCAAATAGATTTCAAAACACACATCAGCTGCTTTCGATTGCCATAAGAGATCTGAAAATCTGCCAGTAAATCTGTTTGCGGCCCTTAAAAATGTTGGCTAAAAAAACTGTTTTAAACGATTAGCAATTGCTTTTTAAAAAGAAATAAAGGAGTGCACAGGGAAGGGAAGGGTGGGAGGGGGAGGGAGAGAGAAAAAGAGAGAAGAGCATCTTTTGCTTGTGCACAACAGCAACTGATGTGCGATCTTCTAAAGCAGAACGATCCATTTCCAGTTTCTGGAAGCCAGGTTTTTCCTATGGGCACATGTCAAGACAGTTATTCTGAGCTCACACGGCCTCCTGGAGCTCAGCATTCATCATCACAACCCGTGCTCTCAGTTCATACCAAACTTGTACCCAGGTGCTGACCCGAGCAAGAGAGAAACATCCAGAATCAACTACAGCATTCTGACACGTCTTAGATGGTTCTATGCTGCATTTTGAATTACATTCTCTTCCAACCAAGAATAGTTCTTCCTGTAGACTTGCCAGATCTTGTAACACTGTAAAATTAACCAACCAGGTATGCCAGGTACACCAGCAGAAGCCCAGGCACCCCCCATTTTTAGCATATCCCTTTTCATGCAGCCCTTGCGCACAGCAAAGTGCTGCTCCCTCCCTCACATCACAGAGCTGCAGCACAGACAGGTGAGAGGAGAGCACAGCTGCCTTCAGCATGTGAAATGAAGTGCCCAGTGGCCTTCAGCTACCTGGGCAGAAGTTGTTGGAGGAGTCTGGGGCAGAGCAGGGTGTGCTCAGCTCTGTCCTCCTTACCATGAGGCCATCCCACCTGTCAGTGGAACTCTGTAAACAACAATAAAAGATCCAGTCATGGGAAACCTCAGTATAAAGTTACTATATAGCTCGAGGGTGCCTCTTGTTAACAACTGTAACATGGGCTACATAAACTGAAGGGCTGAAGTGTTTATTTAGCCAAGCACACGGTTATGACCTTGTAAACAGGAAGCAGCCTCAAGCTATACGTGCTGCATGTGCAGGACACCCAGGCTCTGCTGGGCAGGTCTGAAATGGGGACAGCATTGTCCCAGGGGTCCTGCAGGACACTGATCTATCCTGGATGTCCATCTGCTACAGTGTCTTCCCCTGAATACTGTATCACAGCTGATACAGCCAACTATGCTCCCGTTGCTGTCAGCAGACCAAATAGGTTTACCCCTATGCTAGTAGGAAGAGTGATGGCTGTTAATGTAGGGCTCTACAGTTGGAGTGATAGCAGATAAACCTCCTGGCTATCAGCCATAGAGCAGTAACTACACTGGGGATCTCAGGAATCTCAAGTGACTCTTTTTTAATTTATCACCTCTGCCTTCTAATTCAGTTTCCCTTTCAACAAATCACTTTTTGCCAATAAACTCTTTTGTCTACCAGCTATTTTTCCAATAAAAATGTTCTTACTCTGCGATTTCAGCCTTCAGCTTCTTCTTCATCCGAGTCAGAAACACGATCGTTATGCATGATTATTTTTTTTATTACTGATTCATCCAATTAAAAACTTTTGAATGTTTTGGCATTGCTAATTATCAAGCGAATGTCTGCTTCCATAAAAAGCCAGGCATCATTTCTGTATTTATGACCCCTCTTGGAGAAGTCTTTGTGTGGGAAAGCTAAAGAAATATCTGCATGAGGACCAGCACTTCACCCAAGAAGACAATCCAAGGATAAACTTTTTAGCAAGCAGAATTGTTTCCTGCATACATCATTCAATGATGCGTGGATTTAAGCGTCCACAAACGCTCTTTCACAAAGGAGACCACAACAGTTATTGGGTCAAAAATCACCTTCCAAAAATGTGTTATATTTGTGCCTAGGGAATGAATTCATACTTTCAAAATTACCATTAATGGCTCCATGATCCTCCTCATAATTCTTATTTTAGATTGACCCAAACCTTCAACAAGAGATTCTCCTGGTCTGTTAATTAAAGCTAATGATAAAAAGCTCCAAGGGAAGGTTACTTGGGAAAGGTGGCATTCTTAGCTATGCAAGGGTGCTGTGTCATTCATAAAAAGTCATACCCACAAACCAATATAACCCACAAAGGATTTAAACTCTGGTCTAAGCCTACACAAGATTTAAGGATGAAAGCCAATGCTTGACTTGGGGTTTTGTATCTAGATGTTGTTTGGCCACTTCATGTTTCTTGATCATCTCATGAGCTCATACTGTGTGAAACAGCACTGCACTAACCAAAACTATGCCTTTCCTTTAACTGCTGGGTTCCCAACCAACTACTCATGCTTCTTAATCAGCTCTCTTGTGATATGAATATGAAGATTCAAGGTAGGTCGTTGTAAAGAATATAAACAACAAGTACTAGGTTTGGATTTCACTAAGAAAGACAAAAAGAGGACATATGCAGCTACCTCTGTTCTACAAAGCTTTTGTGAGCTTCATGTATTCACATCTCTCCACTGTCTTTAAAGGAAACAAACCCATTTCTGTATTTTCTGTTACTGTATCAGTAATTGTGATCTGACATTAGGACGGTTTGTTCCTATTGAATTAAAATGGTGCTTTAACCATCAAACTGTCAATAACTACACCCAACACTGTCCTTCAAGTGGAAACACTGGCAGCACGTTGAAGCGCAAGGACCAACACTGAGAGATCCCACTCTTGCAACAAAGAGCAACCAAAGCTGTTTGTTACTAGCAAGCATATCTGAGAACATAGCATGCTTATTCTATCCTGCCTATAACAGGGCCCTTAAGTTAATCATTTAAATTTATAGTGGCTTCAACAGTTCCAGTCAAATTGCTTGCATTTACTTAAAGCTTGCACAACATCTTGAATTTACAAATACTGCAATATATTTTAAAGCAAGAGTCACTCCCAATTAGCTGAAGTGTTTAAGAAAATCATCATATATCCTGAATGATGAAAGATCTCAGAAGGAGGTCTCCTAATGGATGACAGGTGCAGGAGTGAAAGCATCTAAAGGCTACGCACCAAAAACTAAGGAGTTGCAGAGTATCATAATTCACTTTAAATTGCACTCAGGTCACAAAGTTAAATAAGACCTTTGGCTCAGAGGGTATTTAAAATTACTTCTCCTTTTACAACAGAAATAAACCCAAGAAAACACTGATTCTTAAAAATGAGATATTTTAAATCGGCCGCATATGGAGAATAAATACAAGCAATATTACGATAAATAAATATGAATAAAATAAAAGCAACATTTAAAAATATCTTTTTTTTCTTTTACCTCTGCTTTTGGGGAGCTAATAAAGAACCAGATGAAGCTCTAACCACCCCTGCAGCTCTCTTACACTTTGGTTTGATTACAAAAACATTAAAAACTAGGCAAGTTAGCTCACATATTTAAGTTTCCATCCTTACGTTTTCTAGTTACGAGGTTACTTTCAGGACCTTCAGCCACTGGCAATTCCTTACACGATCATTTCCACAAAAATAGCATAAAGTCAACAGATCAGTTAGATTAAGTTCCTCCAGTCAGACTCTCCTTTGGTTGACACAATGAGCTATGATTTCTTAGAACTTTTCCTTGTAGTGCTGCACAGACCCAAGGTGGTACCTGGTGGTACTGTGCTGTGCCACAGCAAGATGCCTTTGTCTGCAATAACTCACAGTTGAAGAGACTTTAAGCAACAGTAACTTCCTATTTGCAAATGGTCTTATAGTTGCTTTCTGTATTAATTCCTCAACACATTTTTGAATGACCATAATCCAAGGGCGCTCAGATACCATCTAAGCAACAATGCCAAGAATATGATACTACTATTGTGGGACAAAACTGCATTTAGGCAAGTCAGCCTAAAAAACACATAGAAAATTGAAGATGACCATGCT